>NC_137818.1:47596959-47691959 GCF_963921795.1 Nannobrachium achirus
GGGTGCCCCGTCACCCACTTTGAAAACCCCTGGTCTAGACTACGCACCAAAAAGCATTAATCTACAGATAGTTGGTTTCGTCTGAATGTTACAGGTCTTTATTATGTGGAGGAGGAAGAGGAGGAGGACGAGCAGCATTGACTGTGGTGACTGTGATGTAACTGGAAGGTGACCTGTGACCATTTGGATCTACTTTTTAATGCTGCAGACTTATTTTAGCGAATAAATGTTATTTTTAAACAATATGCAAGGCTGAGTATGTTAATACATTTGAGAAATTCAGATCCTGGAGTTAGTTAGGAATCCTACTCATTGACAAAGCTCACAACATTATCTGTTATGTGAAGATTCACACAGTGATAAAAATCACTGCTTGTCGTTAGTGATGTTTGTAAGGCTACCATGCATGAGAAGCCATTCCAACGTGCTGCCGTTCCGTTGTGAAAGGTTACTCGTGCAGCTATTCCACGGACGCGATAATTCTATAGAGCTTCATTTCTACTTATGGTAATTCCACAGAGCTACAATTACACTTCAACTCTGATCTTTTGACCTGTGGTGGTCCAGAGTGACCTTTTTAATGCTGCAATCTGGGACTTATTTTAGTGAATAAAACCTTATTGCGGCCGTCAGGTCGCAGTTACTACCAAAACCTTGACAGGCTGTCTGTGAGTCTGTCCGTCAGTCTGTCAGTCTGGCCGTCACGTCACACTTTTCCCCAACTCATATCTCCGCCACCGTTGCCCCAATCCATGCCAAACTTTGCACACACACTCCTTGCCTGCCAATCCACAACCTCCACCCCTCCCGGGACCCCCGGAGCTCCAGGGACCCCCAGGGACCCCCTGTCGCCGCCGCCAAAAAGTGCTAAAATGACCAATGACCACCCCATTGGGGCTGTTCACAGGGAATTCCCAGGGACCACCGACTCCTGGTGCTCTAGAATGGATGCAAAAGTGGTCGCACCCCTAGTGGAGGACCCCCGCCTTTGCAGCGCACATAAAATGCCGTAACTCGGGCTAGGAGCGACCGGGAGAGCCGGGGCCGGTACCCACGCACCCGCCTCGGCGGCGCCAAGAGAGCCGTCAACATGAATCTGTCCCATATAGCGCCACCATCAGGACCATTTTTTCAAACACATTTTTGGACACTGCTCCTACAGATTTTGCCCTAAAATCACGCAAATCGGTACACAGTATGTCTACACTCATGTCATCAACATGGATCTGTCCCATATAGCGCCACCATCAGGCCCATTTTTTCAAACACATTTTTGGACACTGCTCCTACAGATTTTGCCCTAAAATCACACAAATCGGTACATAGTATGTCTACACTCATGTCATCAACATGGATCTGTCCCATATAGCGCCTCCATCAGGCCCATTTTTTCAAACACATTTTTGGACACTGCTCCTACAGATTTTGCCCTAAAATCACGCAAATCGGTACACAGTATGTCTACACTCATGCCATCAACATTGATCTGTCCCATATAGTGCCACCATCAGGCCGACTTTTTCAAACACATTTTTGGACACTGCCCCTACAGATTTTGCCCTAAAATTACGCAAATCGGTACACAGTATGTCTACACTCATGTCATCAACATGGATCTGTCCCATATATTTTTTCAAACACATTTTTTGGACACTGCTCCTACACATTTTGCCCTAAAATCACGCTGCGACCTGGCGGTCGCTTATCTCCCGATTAGGGAGTCTTACTGGTCTTAACCAATATGCATGGTTAATACAATTGAGAAATTCCTGTCCTGGTGTATCCAGTTAGGAATTCTATTCATTGACAAAGCTCCCCCCCAAAAAAGGATTTGTACAGTATCTGTTATGTGAACATTCACACTGTGATATTTAAAAAGTCTTGATTTAAATTTGTTTTGGATAAGATTTAAAAAGAACTTCTGAGAAGAGTCAAGTCTGTTAGTAGAAGCTGATCTCAAGCTCATCTTGACAGCTGGGAAGACAAGTAGGCACAAATCCTCTTGTCAACAAAATATCAGCAGGCAAACATTGCAGTGCTGGAGTGCAACATACTAACACACACGCACGCACGCACGCACGCACAAACACACACACACACACACACACACACACACACACACACACACACACACACACACACACACACACACACACACACACACACACACACACACACACACACACACACACACACACATTCTTGTATGGCTATACAAACCTCACTATTTCTAACTGTATATGAAAAGTGAGAACTAATGACATGTACAAGTACACCCATACACACCTTTTTAGAGAATGCATCAGAGGAATTGTATGTTGCTATTGAGCTTGGATAAGCAGTTTTCATTTAAATTAATGGTTGGGGATTTTTTGCCCTCTCCAGTTCTTACATAGCTCAATGACCCCACTGCAGTGAAACGCAGCCTCCATTAGCCATGCAAGGCTAAAGAGCTTGAAACTACATATTAGCTATAGTCACCTTTCATGAGTTTCTAACAGGCAGGCCTTCAGGAGGCCCAGGCAATAACTACAAATTCTCCAATATGAGTTTTAATTAAGCAATATCATATGAGAGTGCTGGATAAGCACAGCTATGCTGATATACAGTATAATAACAGTCCCTACCTTGTGATATTGCTTTTATACGACTGTTCTACAAGTGCCATTTATTAGTTAACAGTAGAGTTATTGATCCTTTCACTTTGACATCCATAATTGTAATGCAATATTTTAAAGAAATTACCTGAAACAAGTTCAAGGGAGGTGGAATACTTTTTATAGACACTGTTTACAGACAGCCATACATACCGTACGGATAGATTTGGAATAGAATTTGCTTGCATGTGTAAATGTCGCTCATACATACTATGTAACGTGCTTCTAGTAAACAAGTCAGTTAGGTATACAGTTGTATAACAGTACAAGTACGCCTCCGCACACATAATATACAACGCTAATGTCTTTCTAGAGAATGCATCAGAGGCAGATATAAACTTATGCTGCTATTAAGCATATCTGCTTTTCACTGCAGTGCTACAGTATGTATTTCCCAGAGAAGTTAACACCACGATGACGGATCTGGTTGGTACGATGCGATGGTACACGTGCCTTCAGTTCCACAACATGTCACACTCATTCAACGTTGATATCAATCATTGGTACACAGTATTTTTAAGAAATGAATTGCAAAGTTCAAGGGGAGTACATTTTCATAGCCAGTGTTTACAGACAGACACAGACGGATAAATAGACTTGAAATAGAATTGGCTTGCATGTGTATATGTACTGTATACCAACATAGAATATGACTTGTGCATAAGCTATGACCCTATGTAAGGTGCTCCCCCCCCCCCCCCCCCGTGGATCTCATACACGTGGATCTCACTCATATGTCAAGACAACACAACTCTTCCTTTTGATTCTATATGTTCTGAAATGGTTATAATTTATTCATTTATTTTTTAAACCTTTACAAAAATATTGGGCACTAGAACCTTTAAATGGCGTTTGTTTCATTTTCATTTCATAATTGTGAATATATTGATTCTATGAGGGTAAATTGCTGTTCAAAGTCTCAAAAGTTCCTGGCTAGCCTGTCACACGTACAGTACAGTACAGTACAGTACAGTACAGTACAGTACAGTACAGTACCGTGTAAGGCGTTTCCTGTAAGCCCACAGTCAGTTCAGTGTAACATTGTATAACTACACAGGATCTCAGCTGTCATCTCATTAGGCACTTACATCCACTCTTGTTCCCCGTTCTCCCAGTCTAGCCAGTTGTTTGGTTCCGTTCATGTACAGTATATAGTCTGCTTTCATAAGTTTTAGGATTGATTTTAAGGTTTTAAATCTTTAAACGGGCTGGCCCCTCTGTATCTCTTTGAGCTCCTGGAATCCTACACCCCAGCTAGAGCTCTGAGATCTGCTGATAAGTTACTGCTGGTCGAGCACAAAACTAGAAAGAAAACCGGGGACGCACACGCTTTTGCGGCTGCAGCCTCCAGGCCCTGTAACAGCCTGCCCTTACTCCCCTTAGTAGATCTACTCAGCCCATCGATGTTTTTAAGTCTCTACTCAAGATTTTCTCTGGCTTTTAGTACATGTATATGCTCTGATTGTTTTGTTCTTGCTTTCTCCTTGCTCTGTACAGCACTTTGGTCAATCTCGGTTGCTCTATAAATCATGTTTGGCTTGATTTGATTTGATTTGTTTCCAATAGGCCTTCAGGAGTCGGCCCCAGGAAATAAATCGAATGGTTATTTTTTTCCCACAAAGGGTAACGCCGAATTTTCCATGACCTGAAACTTTCCAGAATCGCTAATGTTGTGGTTGTTTATGTTTCCATTATAACCAGAACTAGGTAGGTACTGTATAAATAAAACAAATAAAACAAAAAGCAAATATAGCGATAGCATATGGAAATGAATCCAGTGAAATACATTGGATGCGACGGCAAGGTTCACTCATTTACTGTAGTCGAACATATTTTGCAATATGAGAGATGTGTTTTAATTAAGCAATATGAGAGATGTGTTTTAATTAAGCAATATGAGAGATGTGTTTTAATTAAGCAATATGAGAGAGATAAATAGATAATTATTTTGTTCAGCAAGAGGGCTACTGTTTTATAACAGTAGGCTACCTCTCCCCACCACACACACAATGCTAGTATTTCCAGAGAATGAATGTGTCAGAGGCCGAAATAAATGTTTGCTGGTATTAAGCATATGTTATACCCTACTGCAGTGCTTCTTCCTGGAAGCATGGAACAGATCCCAGCACCATGACGAATCAGTACAACAGTCCTCTTGGCGTCGGTCTCACAGGCCACAACACACCACAAGGTTTCAATGCCAACTTTGACGTGGAAACATTATCACACTTTCAGGTACTCTGTCCAGACGACATCTAAACACAACTCTTCATTTTGGTTCTACATGTTCTGCAATGGTTATCGTAATGTATGTATTCATTTATTTTAAACCAATATTGACCACTAGAACCTTTAACTGGCTTTTGTTTCAATTTCATAATTGTGAAGATTGATTCTATGAGCGTAAATTGCTGTTCAAAGTCTCAAAAGGTCCTGTTACACATACAGTACATTACCATGTAAGTACTGTGTAAGGCGTTTCCTGTAAGCTCACAGTCAATTCAGTGTAACATAACTACACAGGATCTCAGCTGTCATCTCATCTGGTGCTTACATCCACTCATGTTCCCTGTTCTCCCAGTCTAGCCAGTTGTTTGGTTTATGTACAGTATATATATATATATATATATATATATATATATATATATATATATATATATATATATATATATACATACATACACACACACACACACACACACACACACACACACACACACACACACACACACACACACACACACACATTATACATACATACACTATAGTCTACTTTATTTAGTTTCTAATGGGCCTTCAGTAGACCCAGGCAATAAATCAAATGGTCCTTTTTTACTACAAAGGGCGACCCAGAACTTTCCATGACCTGGAACTTTCCTGAACGAAAAGAAAATAGCAGTTTTTCCTTAAATAGGATGGAACCATAATCAGTATCAAGGCAGTGTCAAGGCAGAGAGATGAACACCCCCCCCCCCCCCCCCCCCCTCCCCGCCGCACGTGCACATGTAGCTTTACAAACATCACTACCGACAAGGGGCCTAACAAATCAGGACTTTACCCCCCCCCCCCCCCATTTTCTCCACATTGAGTCATTACTATAGTGCGATGCCCATTCGGAAAGCATTCCCCTTCACTTATGCAATATTTTAAAGCAATGACCCATGTAAAGATCCATGGGTGGTGGAATTGTAAGAGACCCACCAACAGATAATTACATTACATTTGAAATAGAACTGAAAGGTGCAATTCTGGGAAATTGCAAGTTGCCTATTTATAGGCTACTGTACGTGATGTCACATGAAGCTTGATCAATCCTCAAGCTTGCACCACTCCTCCATTGAATTCACTGACTTTTGGGGTTACTCTAGATGACATGTTGGTGTTACTCTAGATGAAATAATGAAGCTGGACAAGAACTAAAGTCTGATTGCCCTATAGGCAACTGCACTAATCTGCTTGCATGTGTAAATGTGTGTACCAACATAGAGTACTATTGTAAATGCATTATGAACCTCACACTCACATTTACTATGTATGGTGGATCCGTAAACCATGTATGTTGTATAACTGTCAATGCCCTTACAGCCAATAATGTTTATCTAGCAGGGGGTTTCATTTATGTACAGTAATATAACAGCATGCGGTCCCAGCAACAACAGTCATAAATGTTAAGGATTGACTCCATCCGATGAGATCGGATCGCTCCCTGTATACATTTCCACGAGGAGTAAACCCCCTTGGCACCACTCCCAAACACCACTCTAAAACAAGATGTCCTACTCCTATGCTTGAAGATTACCCACTACCCAGAACTGGCAACTACACAGAACTGGCAATCACACCACATACGTTTTAAGACACGCGTGGGCCAAGAAAGCACCTGCAGACATGATGGTGTTGTACAGGATTTACAGTCTATAGGTAACTTACAGTATCTACATGTGTGATATTTATTTGCAAGTAAAAAAAAAAAAGCTCTGTCAGTGGACAAACCTCAATCGCCTGAGGACAGGTGTGGGACGTTTCGGTGCAGCAATGCAAATGGGGTCTCACAGACAGTGCCCACTGTGAATGTGGTGATCCATCACAGACTGTGGAACATGTGATGACCAGCTGCCCAATATATCGGCCACCAAATGACGATCGTGGCTTAATTGACCTAGACACACTGGACTGGCTTGCTGCGACAGAGCTGAAGGTCTAAGGACATACGACAGAAGAAGAAGAAGAAGAAGAAGCTCTGTTACAGTAGTCAGACATTAGCTCTGATAGTCACGTGGCTATTTAGTTGAGCGTTAACATCTATCTAAATATAGGCTACTATAATGTATATACCTGTCCTGTATATCTATTTTGGGACCTCATAGCCAAGTAGCCTCTGGTAGTCAAGGGCCACTGGGTACTGGCCCCATTGGCCCGGGCCATAATCCGGTCCATATAGATCTTTATTTTTTCTTCCTATCGCCAAAATAAAAGTCTGGGTTTCCGAGGCTAATATAGATCATACATGGGCATGCGGCCCGCAGGTTAATATCAGAATACTGCTTCCAAACTGCGAACATGACCCGCTTTAATTACTTCAGTCTAGATTAGTAGCTTACTTTTTTTAAATGTACAATGTATGTGTATTTGAGTTCATAAAGCTAGCAAAAGAACATATACATGCATTTGAAATTAAATAAAAATGTTACTTTTCAGGGTTCCAATTAAAACATAACTAAACCTAATTTAGGATTCCAATTCAAAAATAGCAAAAATTTGCCGATCAACAAGCTCAAAACGCGCTGCCGTGCGGCGCGTTTTGAGCTTGTAGATCTGCTATTTTTGACTGTATATGCTTTGTGGACCTCTGGAGTGAATGTGAAAATATAGTGGCCCTCTCCATCATCAAAGTTGCCCACCCCTGATATAGATCCTAATATGTATGCTTAGTTAGGTGTCACACACAGAAAACAGTACATGTACAAGGTCACAACACGTCCCACGATGCATTGTGAACTTGTGCTATTTTCGGTGTGCAACACCCGCACGTAACTAAGTGTAAATCAGGCATAAAGCACAACCATGAACCACAGAACTGACACATGGTCATTTATCAAAACATTTCCACATAGGGAATTTCACTGGTCACGTAGACAGTGAGAGCTTTATTGCAGCCAGAGTGCAGCCCCCCTCAACGTTACAGCCTGACTCAAAAAGAAAAACATCTATTTATGTGGGCCAGACAAACTCAGACAGCACGTGAGCCAATTGTCAAAACCATCGGTCAGGTCAATTTTACTGATTTTTTTCTCAAGGGTTGAATGTTTGGTACTTTTCCACACAGACCTGGAGGGTCTGTGTGCATGTGTGACAGAAGAGGCTCCATCCATGTGTCTTAGATGTAGGTGATATGTCAGCAGGTTCACCACAAGATAAGATCAATAGGCTACGTGTACAGTGGTCTGACTTTATCTATATTTATCTGCAGCACAGGCGTTGTTTGGAAATGAAGGTTGCACCATTATGTCAAGCAAATCGATGATTTGCACAGGCATGGGAAATCCCCTGTATGTCAGTAGAGGGACTGTCCCCTGCTATGACCTGTATTCCACATTATATATTTATTTACACCTGATTTCATCATCCCAGCTCAGCAGTAGGATGAGCTGGCTGTCAGACCAGGCTGACCTGGTCTGACATCTGCAAATGAACTCTGTCCTTCCTTGTCCCTATTATGCCCATATATGGAGATCCCTGAGATCTGCATCTGTCGGTGTGCATAGGCTATGTTGGCCTATCTATCCCCTGCGGTGTTTCTCAACGTGTGGGTCAGGACTCCCAGGGGGTCCACCACATGATTGACAGTACTGTATGACAGTAAAGTGACAATTTAAGGTCTTTTAAGAAAACAGAATAAAGACATGAAATGGAGAAAACAAATAACATGAATTTATCGAAAGTAATCAACAAACTATACTTTAAGAACTGGTCAAATTGGCCAAATTGTCAAATAATTTAAGAAAGCTGATAGCTGATCTACAAGCTCACAACGCCTGGCTATTTTCACAATATGCGGAACCGAGAGTCCAAACTAAATGTAATGCCTTTCAACTCCTACGATTCTAAGTGCTGTCTGGCTGGGGGTCCCCAGTTAAATATGATTATTTGGGGGGGACATTTTCTTTAACTAAAATTTGATCCCACGATTTTGTAGCCCATTTTTCACCCGGTACCAATTAGCCTGACACTCAGCCTGAATAATTATTGACATTTCGTTTCACTGTATCGCCGAAACAAAAACTGTGGCTAGCGATTCAGGTCTAGAACCAGGCTAAATTGCCTAAGCTGTAATCCTGGGCTCTGCTCTCCCTCTGCCAACCTGGGGAGGGCCCCGAACTGAACTCTTGCTTCCTTCAGTGCATGAGGAGTGAGCAAGCCGCTTCCTATCACCTGACAGGGGGAGCTTCCCCGGTTGGACGTAGCGCGTGGAAGGAATATGTTATTCCAACCAGTTCCATTCCCCTCCATCAGGCGCCCCGGCTGGCCAGGGGATAGAGACCAGGATTACTTCATGTTTTTGTGAGAGACACAGGGAAACTCCACACAGAAAGGCCCTTTTGCCAACCACACCTACGGTGTGGGCGCTGATGTCGCGGAGGAGAGAACGCGCCCCCAGCGTTCCCCGGCGGGAATCAAACCCAAGACCTTCTAGCAGTGAGGCGACGGCGCTACCGATGGCCAACGTGCCCTCTCACGACATGACATTTTAGAGGGATTGACGTCCCACTTCTCTAAACAAACTTTCCTCCTTTCCTCTCTCCTCTTCTCATGTCCTACATGCTTCCTCAGTGGGAGGTACTAACATGCAAGGAAAGGACACAAGTGTAGGAAATGAGGATGTAATTTAAGCACCTGAGACACAGCCTAGTCCCTTTTATGCCATATGGAGATCCCTGCCTGATTGCAGTTTTAAGTAGATTGGTCTGGCGCAAAGGACAGATTCATTCACATGCACACACATAGATTTTGTGTATTTACTATTTATTTATGTGAAGGGTAAATTCTTGAAAATGTGACTGAAGCTGTAGTCATAACCATTCTGTGTGTCAAAAAAGCCTAACTACAAGTTCACAACATGAGTTTGTAGATCTGCTATCTTTGCCAAATATTCTGCCATTTTTGTTGAATGTTTGCCTATCAGTTTGTGTGGTTAACAAACAACAAAATCAATGAGGTAATAAAAGAAATGCTTTAATTGAGCTATAGGCACCATCAGAAATACAATAAATATGAGTGTTTTGAATAAAAATCAGTGCCAGTCACAAATATACAATGATTCGTATTTTGAATACTAGCCACTTGACAGTGTGTGCAGTCAAAGAAACTAAAGTCTACGATAGATTATAATCACTCACTCATCGTCTGGTAACACCCGTCCTACAATGTACACTTTGTATAAAAAAAAACACCATTTTCATTTAGTCACAACACACTTGCATAATGTAAACATCCAAAAATGCTTTCAGGTCCTATGCGTACAGTAGGGACTCTGCAGCATTGACATTCTAATAAAAACAAATAATACATACCATTTTAATTACTATTTGGCATCTTATTGGAAAAATAAACATTTGAAAGCAAAAACCCAAAAAAAAAGAGAAAGAAATATATACAGTATGCCATATGCATTTTGGAGGGGTTCTATTTGAGTCATCATTCCACTAATGCCTTTTCATTTATAAGGCATTTGACTAAAAGACAGTTATTTGCTGAACATATTGTTCACAAATATAAACCAAAATTATATTTAGACAAATGAGTACATTTGTCTTCAGCATTAACAGTTTCAAGTTAGTGCTCCCAGTGAAGTCATCAGGATACTTATTCCATGACATGCTAAATACTGCTCAGGAAAATTATGGAAATCAGGCAATTGTACTGACAAATGACAATAAAACACATTTTACATTAAAGAGCAGTGTATTATTGGTGAAACGCTCAATGCACATTTGCTAATTTCCCTATTAACTAATGATTCTAAAGATTATTAAGATGAACTGGTGATGGCGACATATGCCAATTTGCGGTCAAATACTTATTATGTAAATCCTGCTAACCTCATGCTTTAATTGGGCTAGGTAAAATGTTCTCCATTTGTTGCCCAATACAAAGCTAGACATAAAAAATATATATATAAAAAACACAGTTGTATAAAAAGTCTTTAAAAAAAAATCACATCATGAAGTAAGAATACTCCAGGTTTTAAAATACCTTGCGGTGTTCGAGTCAAGAGCCCTATACGTGTAGGCTCTTAATAGCAGCAATCAAAAGTACAAAAACAAACAATTCGAGAGTCACATAGCTTTTCCCACTTCTTGTCAGCAGTCAGATGGGTCTTGAAATCGGACATTATTCTGAGATGGTTCCCTCGTCGTCGGCACATACATGTAGGGGCGCGTCGAGCAGTTCAAACATGTCATCAATGACCTGCCATAAGCAGCTGTCCAGGGGGAAGTCATTGTCCACTAGGTTGACCAGGAAGTAGTTGTCGTGAATGTATTTAATGATCATCCGCGAAGGCGACTCGTCTTCATAGAGTTTAGCCCACTGCTCGATCCACAGAGCGAAGGCCTCGTCCTGGTGAGATGGAAAGAGACACACGTCAAGACGATGAACTACTTAACCCTATACTAAAACGCTAGATCTGCCATTTTCGCAGAATGTCTTCTAGAAGGTTCACCTATTATGACCTACCCAGAATAGGGAGGGACGCTACGCTAGGGTTCATGTGATTAAGTCAGAGGGAAATTTGTAGATTCTAGGCTATTCTTTATGACTTAATTGTCAATCATTATCAGTTTTTAAATAAGGATTTACAGAAGGGGATGGTGTTTCTCAAACTTTGGGTTGAGACAGGATACGCAGCAAGAATTGTGGGTCCAGACCTCACGGTCAATGCAGAATGGAGGTCACAGCGTGAAAGAAAAGCAACACCACCATTTTAAACCAACAGCAATGTTATCTTGAAACGTGCATTCACTCCCCTTCAAACTCTTTTCTCTCTAAATACCAGAGAACACGTGACCGACATTAGACAAAGAAGGAACACACAAACACTCACCTTCCAATACATGAAGCTAACAGGGTCCACTACGGTAGGCTGGACAATTTCCTTGCCTGGGAAGATCCCCCATGTCACAGCGTTGGGCTGCATGTCATGAGCGTTGGTCAGATTACGGCCCTGAAGAGATATGTAAAAAGATTTATAATAAATTATTTGTATAGTATGCTTCAATGAAGCTCAACATGCTATAGAAATCGACAAATAAGCAAGAACAGCCACTTGACAGCGAATACATTCTCAGCACCATTTAAAAATAATAATTGCGACCGTAGGTCGCAGTTACTTGCACACTATCCAAACCTCCACCGGCTGTCCCTCCGTCACTCCGTCACTCCCTCTGTCACACGTCACACGTCACACTTTTGCCCTGCTCATATCTCTGCAACCGTTGCCCCGATCCATGCCAGATTTTGCACACACACTCCTTGCCTGCCAAACTACAACCTCCAAGGACCCCCGGAGTTTCGGGGACCCCCAGGTCCCTGGGGGACCCCCAGGTGTAAAAAATTACCAAATGTGCAAAAATGACCAAATGACCACCCCAACGGGGCTGCTCTCTCTGTGTCACACACACACACACACACTCTCTCTCTCTCTCTCTCAAACATAATGTGTGACCTGCCAAGTGGCAAGGAATGTTGCCACTGTCCTCTCTCTCTCACACACACACACACACACACACACACACACACACACACACACACACACACACACACACACACACACACACACACACACACACACACACACACACACACACACACACACACACACACACACACACACACACACACACACACACACACACACACACACACACCCCTTCACACCAGGGAGTCCAGGAAGGATGAGCCTCCATGCTTAAGTGTCAGGTGATCATTGCTGAAACCTCAGAACAATAGCCACATATTAGCAACCATAAATACAGATGCCCACCCTTTAGCTAACAGAAACTGCTTTTGTAAATGCTGGAATGTTAAAAAGGTCATCTCTTTCACTTTCAATTGTATACATTAGCTATTGTTCATAACTACACAGTCATGTCATCAAAATGCATCTGTCCCATCTAGCGCCACCATCTGGCTGATTTTTAAAAAACACATTTTTGGACACTGCTCCTACAGAATTTGCCCTAAAATCACACAAACCACTACACAGTATCTCTACAGTCACCCTGCTCCTACAGATTTTGCCCTAAAATCATGCACACCAGTACACAGTATCTCTACAGTCATGTAATCACAACGCATCTGTCCCATCTAGCGCCACCATCAGGACGATTTTGCACAAACTACTTTTTGGCCTATTTATGGAGATAAGCGACCAACGGTCGCTTATCTCCCGATTAGGGAGTCTTACTGGTAATAACTGGATTTCTTGACAGAACTCACATGTACGTTGACGATTTGGTAGTTGACTCGAGGCTCATATTTCTTCAGTACTTGGAGGAGAGCGGTCACGTTTTCACTTGATGTGAAGAATTCCAGGTAGGCCTATGGTGTTTGGAATATTTTAATTAAAATTACATAATATTTAAGCACTTAAGTCCCATATACTTACATTGTATGATACCTATAGTATACCGTAGCTAGTTCATTGGCAATTAATAATAATAACAATAGAAAGGAAAGTATAGTGTACTGTGTGAAGTAGAAGAAAAATGGTCTTACCTTCTGGAAAACATAGCCTCCAGAAGGTCCCCAGCCTACTACAGGGTCTGTCGAAGGCTTGCCATTGATGTTGGGCTGGGAGTTGATGGTGAGCACTCCACGCCGGTTCAGCTTCATCAATTCATCTTTCAGCAGGTTTGTTTCTTGAGCCAGGGGCTCGTCATTCCAAGGCAAACACATCACCTAGCGATAAGAAGCCAGTTTCTGAATACATTCTGTCCTGTTGTAAGAGTTGTATCATCAGCTACATAAACATATTTAATACAAGGGAAATGAATCATCTAGAAACCATTGGGTCATTTGCCACACCATGAAGAGGACTGCATGTGCGCTATGGGTACCTTGTGTCCGTTGCTGTTGGGCTGGTTTGTGATGTAGGACGTGAACACCTCATAGACACTGGCCTCACTGGTCAGTTCCTCACCCCACATCTGCAGTAGATCATCTTTAGATGACTTGCTCTTCAGGTAGAACAGGTAATAGTCATTGAGCTCGCCGAAGGCTGGAGACGAGGAGTTGCCCCTGAAAGAAATGAATCAACACAGGTAGATATTTTAATGCTATTGACAAAACCAAGGTTCATGTGTTATATTATATCATTTTTTTCCTGAGTACCCAAGCCTAATATCTCCCGTGGGCAGAGGGGATTTTTTTACCATCTGCCGTTGGGGAAGTCATCCCAGTCCTGGGTTCTGTAGATGTAGCTCTTGGGTCTGGAGGCCCAGAATATGGGACGCACGTCCTCCACCTTCCGTTTGGGGTTGGCACTTGTGGCCCAGGGAAGAGACCGCCTGGCAAATTAAAATACAAGCTCATCAGAAAGGGGACAGACAACCAGATAAACAATAGAATGCCCGGTTTGATTCCAGGTGCCTCTCCTTGGCTTCTCCATCTTTACTTTGATCATTTACTCCTAAAAATACTGCACATTTCATTTCCAGACTCTAGAAGAACAATAGAATTGAGTCTGTGACACTGACCTGGGGTCTTCTATCCACAAGCCCAGCTGGCGGAGGACCTCCATGGTAGCCACCTCGCGGTTCAGTGTGTAGAAGTGGAGGCCAGGCACCTGGCCACTCTTTAGAAGGACGCGGCACATTTCCACTGCCTGGTCGATACCATAGTTGCGGATGGCAGCGTCGTTATCTTTGATTGGCTCGATCACCTTGGTGATCTCCTCAGGAATCTCTAGCTTGGACAGTTTGACGAGCTGACGCAGAGACTGGTAACCCTGGTGTGGGACAGGTTAACAACAGGTTATCCCTTTAGATGTTCAAATATAACAACAAAGATACGATGATAATACTAGGTCAGACAAAATGGGAACCTATGTGCCCCCATCCTCACCACATTTAAAACCACACTCGCATTCTCTACCTAATGATCATAAAAAAGAATTCTACCCAATAAAAATTATTATTATGTTGTAAAGTTCTCTGTGGTTCCCAAGCAGGATTGTGGGCTCCTGTTTTGAGGCAGCCAAACATATTTAATAACAGT
This sequence comes from Nannobrachium achirus, assembly GCF_963921795.1. Classification (NCBI taxonomy): domain Eukaryota; kingdom Metazoa; phylum Chordata; class Actinopteri; order Myctophiformes; family Myctophidae; genus Nannobrachium; species Nannobrachium achirus. The sequence goes on from NC_137818.1 coordinate 47,611,893, forward strand.
CACTTCCCAAACTATCTCTAAAGAAAACTTTATCTAAATCTATGGCTGCACAGATGCACTTATTTGCTGAGGTAAAGTCTAGTATTTCCACTCAAGTTACCTGGATGGGGAATATTCCAGGTATGATGGGACACGTGATGCCAATGGCTCTGCAGTCTAGTACAAACTTAAGGAAAGTGTCGGCCCGGAAAAAAAGCTGGGTGATGATGAAGTCAGCCCCGGCATCCACCTTCTCCTTCAGGTATCCGAGGTCAGCCTCATAGCTTTCTGCGTCAGGGTGGCCTGTTGGGTATCCTGGACACAAATCACACGAGAAATGTAAAAGGGCGGTAGGGCATTCACCAAATATTCAAATATTCGAATATCAAAGTCACTATTCGACATTGTTCACCAAAGTCGAATATTCACTTTTTTTTTTATTGTTTTCTCTTAAAAATATATATACTTTATAAAGCTTGGCTAGATAGGAAGTCATAAGAATGAGCTGTCAATGCCCCTGGTGGATGAATTTGTTAATGCTCTATACCCGGGGTTCTCAAACCTTTTTAGGCCGTGACCCCCAAAATAAACATATTTGAACTGGGGACCCCCACCCTGACAAGCACTTGGAATTGTAGGTATTACATTTAATGTGACTCGGTTCCGCAGATAAATATTGTTGCGAGGCGTTGTGAGCATGTAGATCGGCTATTTTCACAATGTTTCGCCTCTTGCTTTCTTAATATTTGACAGTTTGGCCAGTCCTGTAGAATATTCGACTATTCGAATACTTTGAGATCGAATAATTCGAATACTAAAAATCACTATTCGTGAATGCCCTAAAGGGCGGTGACTGGGTTGTGAGTATCCCAGTATTTCATCAAGAGGGTGGCTAAGCCTCAATAAAAACAGACATCTACCTGCAACACAGACGTCAAAGTAGTCATCGAACTCGGAGCGGATGTGTTTGACGAGGTCTGTGCCATAGTTGAAACCATCTTCCTCCTCCTCCCAGTCTGTTCCAATTGGGTCTATTGAGATGTGAGAACATACAAATCTTGAACTGGACAACACACACAGGTACACACACTTGAGAAGCAAAACATGAATCAGCTGGAACCCAAAAGTAACGCAACAGGTCTATTTATAGACTCCATGTGCTTTGAAAAAAATAAAAACATTCAAAATAGCCTATATAAAGGCCCCAATAATTAATTATATATTTATATATAATTATTATAATCTTTAATAGTGTAATAGGTTGTTCTTTTGTGTGGCTACATTTAAAGTTATACAACTGTAGTAGTGTGGCCAATATTTGCCAAATCAAGTATTACATTACAGTGGTATTACCTTTCATGACACTTTTAAGACGTATTGCCTTTCATGGACTAAGATCCCCTTCTGAACTAAGCTCAACCCCGAAAGTCCTGGCTTCAAACAAGAGAACAGTGTCCCCTACCTCCTCTCAGTGCCATGATGTTTTTGAGGCCCAGACGCTTGGCTTTAGCCAGGTAGCCAGTGATCTTCTGTTTGCTTTGATTGCAGCAGGTCATGTGGAGCACGGTCTCCAGACCACAGTAGTTCACAGACGTGCTGGCGATCATTATGGACGAGGTCTCCTTGTCTGAGCCTGGATCTCCCGCTGGGTGCCAAGTGATGTCGATGAACAGGGGCCCTCCGGAGCCCATGCGGTCAAATCTTTAAAAATAAAAATAACGTCAAACTTAAAAGAAATGGCCTTCCGGTGTGGCATGGTGACGGCGAGTAGTCTAATATACACTGAAGATGCACACGAAATCCAACAATCCTCTGGAACATCCTTTGATGTAAAAAAAGGAAAAAAAGAGGGGAATCCCCAGCATGAAGCAGTGTTGCTAAACAGCCGAGTCAAGGTTTTCTTTGGATGGTCTGATCTCTCCCAAAATAGGAAACAAGACAACCGAGAATCTAATATGTCAACAATGTCACGTTCCCAACCAGTTGTTCGTGGTCTGCTGCAGCATGCACGGCACACACGCCGCGTTGGGGCTGGAGCAGTGGTTGAAAAAGTACTCAAATGTTAATATATATTAAAGTATCAATACGGCAATGTAGAATGTAAAAAAGAAAAAAAGGGGGGAATCCCCAGCATGAAGCAGTGTTGCTAAACAGCCGAGTCAAGGTTTTCTTTGGATGGTCTGATCTCTCCCAAAATAGGAAACGAGACAACCGAGAGTCTAATATGAAGAGTCAAGAGATACTTAAAACTGCTTGGACATTGTTAATTTTTAGGGACTGTCATAATGGACCAATTAAAAAAACTCCTTCTATGTATGTTACACCATACATAGACGATGGAAGGAGCTTTATCACACCACACACATTAATAATATTGTAACGTCCACAGTTACAGGTGTGGCATGCCTGAACACAGGGGCAAAACACACATGCAACATGCCTTGAGATAAGATTGACAGCTCCACTGGCAGTCCTGGGTGGGAAGAACTCTAGGGAGAACCAGGGGTCTCCGCTCTCAATCCTCCGGCGCATCTTTTCCCGCAGCCTGTCCGTGCGGTCTGTGTCCAGCAGTGGGGTTGAGCACCGGGAGCTCTCCTTGGAACTGTCCCCGGTCTCCCCACTGCTGTTACTGCTGGCCCCACTGGAGTCGCTTTTAAACAGCTGATTCACCATGTTGTCCGCTGTCGTTGACTGGGAAGAGAGATAGAGAAAGCATATTAGTAATGATATCATAAATCCCCACAGGCAAAGTTTTGTTTTCACTCTATTCCTAAAACACGTAGATGACGAGGAGCAGTTTTAAGGGGTTGGTGCCTTGCTCAACAGCACATTGGCAGTACCCAGGAGGTGAAATGGTACCTCTCCTGATAACAGTCCCCATGTTACTGTGGACCATGCATTGATTGATTGATTGATTGAAGGCTTTATTAGAAGTTTGCATAGGAAAAGGTACAGTTTCATGACGGTACAGTTCACTGGTACAAGGTCTACTAAAAGGAGATCCTGAAAAGACTAAGCTTATTTCAACAGGAAACCATTAAAGTATCTCATATAACATTGAATGACAGACGAATAGAACACATGCATGGACATGAATGAATCGACGACCCCCACCCCATTTGCTAAGGCAAGAAAAGTCAATAAGGACTAAAGTTAACTGCCCCCGACTTCATGATTATTACTTACCTAAAAGTCTGTCCGCCGTGTACACTCTGTTGCTTCTCTCTACCCTCTCTGTCTGTCTGTCTGTCTGTCTGTCTGTCTGTCTGTCTGTCTGTCTGTCTGTCTGTCTGCCTGTCTCTCTCTCTCTCTCTCTCTCTCACTCACACTCACTTTCAGTTTATCAAAAAACGCATTATTATATCGCTCATAAGAAGTCCTGTTGACGAGGCAACACAAAACTCAGCGCGGCTAAGTTAGCTTAGCTCAACCCACATTGAATGCCAAAGTAAATAGTATTATCACGGTTACTATCATACACTGCTCTACTAGCTGTAGCGCTGCATGCATGCGCACTGTTCATGCACATGGAGCTGGAAACTGTCAAAGTGAATTACCCGGCGTTGTGGAGTCTTTGTGGCCAGCATGTAGCTAACGGCTCTTTTATATAGCCCGGTGTCCAGATAGACACTCCTCCGCTACCCCCAAAAGAGGAGCGTGAAACAACAACTGTTCAAAAGAATTCTCCATAGCAGCAGGGTATAATGTATCCCATAGCCCAGAGTATCGTGTATCCCATAGCCCGGTCATACGGCGCTTTGAGGCCGGAGATACACTGCGGTCACGCTATCTACACTTCAGGAAAAGCTGGTCGCGCTATCCTCACTTCAAAATATGGTGCGCTTCTACACGGCTGTTTACGGTTTGACAAGGGGATGGTGCGTTCAAGGCGAGCTGGTACATTAGAATTTCTAGACTTTCGAGACCAAGGGTGTATAAAATATGGAACTACATACTATTCAATCAACAGATGCTTTAAATTAGACCCCCCCCCCACGTAGTGATGTCAGTAGCTCATATACTGAATGAATACGATGCATAGTAGTGATGTCTGTAGCTCATACTGAATGAATATGATGTATAGAATAGTGATGTCTGTAGCTCATACACTGAATGAATATGATGTATAGAGTAGTGATGTCTGTAGCTCATATACTGAATGAATATGATGTAGTGATGTCTGTAGCTCATATACTGAATGAATATGATGCATAGAGTAGTGATGTCTGTAGCTCATATACTGAATGAATATGATGCATAGAGTAGTGATGTCTGTAGCTCATATACTGAATGAATATGATGCATAGAGTAGTGATGTCTGTAGCTCATATACTGAATGAATATGATGTCGTGATGTATGTAGCTCATATACTGAATGAATATGATGCATAGAGTAGTGATGTCTGTAGCTCATATACTGAATGAATATGATGCATAGAGTAGTGATGTCTGTAGCTCATATACTGAATGAATATGATGCATAGAGTAGTGATGTTTGTAGCTCATATACTGAATGAATATGATGCATAGAGTAGTGATGTCTGTAGCTCATATACTGAATGGATATGATGGCATAGAGTAGTGATGTCTGTAGCTCATATACTGAGCTCATATACTGAATGAATATGATGTATATAGTAGTGATTTCTGTAGCTCATATACTGAATGAATATGATGTATAGAGTAGTGATGTCTGTAGCTCATACACTGAATGAATATGATGTATAGAGTAGTGATGTCTGTAGCTCATATACTGAATGAATATGATGTATAGTGATGTATGTAGCTCATATACTGAATGAATATGATGCATAGAGTAGTGATGTCTGTAGATCATATACTGAATGAATATGATGCTTAGAGTATTGATGTCTGTAGCTCATATACTGAATGAATATGATGTATATAGTAGTGATGTCTGTAGCTCATATACTGAATGAATATGATGTATAGAGTAGTGATGTCTGTAGCTCATATACTGAATGAATATGATGTAGTGATGTCTGTAGCTCATATACTGAATGAATATGATGTATAGTGATGTCTGTAGCTCATATACTGAATGAATATGATGTATAGAGTAGTGATGTCTGTAGCTCAAATACTGAATGAATATGATGTATAGAGTAGTGATGTCTGTAGCTCATATACTGAATGAATATGATGTATAGTGATGTCTGTAGCTCATATACTGAATGAATATAATGTATAGAGTACTGATGTCTGTAGCTCATATACTGAATGAATATGATGATGTTCCTAAGTACCTCTAAAAAATATTCCCAAACTTTTTTACTGTGCCAATAATTTATAATAAATTCTACAAATATTACCATAATCCATTCGCTATACTGCAAAAAGTATAAAATCTGATAAAAATTAAGAAGATTTGTTACCATAAAACAACTATGTCACCTTATTCATGATGTACCGAAGTACCTCTAAAAATATTCCTGACCTGTTTTACTGTGCCAATAATTTATAATAAATTCTACAAATATTACCATAATCCATTCGCTATACTGCAAAAAGTATAAAATCTGATAAAAATTAAGAAGATTTGTTACCATAAAACAACTATGTCACCTTGTTCATGATGTACCTAAGTACCTCTAAAAATATTCCTGACCTGTTTTACTGTGCCAATAATTTATAATAAATTCGACAAATATTACCATAATCCATCCGCTATAGAGCAAAAAGTATAAAATCAGATAAAAATCAAAAAGATTTGTTACCATAAACCAACTCTGTCACTTTGTTCATGATGTTCCTAAGTACCTCTAAAAAATATTCCCAACCTTTTTTACTGTGCCAATAATTTATAATAAATTCGACAAATATTACCATAATCCATCCGCTATAGAGCAAAAAGTATAAAATCAGATAAAAATCAAAAAGATTTGTTACCATAAAACAACTATGTCACCTTGTTCATGATGTTCCTAAGTACCTCTAAAAAATATTCCCAACCTTTTTTACTGTGCCAATAATTTATAATAAATTCGACAAATATTACCATAATCCATCCGCTATAGAGCAAAAAGTATAAAATCTGATAAAAATCAAAAAGATTTGTTACCATAAAACAACTATGTCACCTTGTTCATGATGTTCCTAAGTACCTCTAAAAAATATTCCCAACCTTTTTTACTGTGCCAATAATTTATAATAAATTCGACAAATATTACCATAATCCATCCGCTATAGAGCAAAAAGTATAAAATCTGATAAAAATCAAAAAGATTTGTTACCATAAAACAACTATGTCACCTTGTTCATGATGTTCCTAAGTACCTCTAAAAAATATTCCCAACCTTTTTTACTGTGCCAATAATTTATAATAAATTCGACAAATATTACCATAATCCATCCGCTATAGAGCAAAAAGTATAAAATCAGATAAAAATCAAAAAGATTTGTTACCATAAAACAACTCTGTCACCTTGTTCATGATGTTCCTGAGTACCTCTAAAAAATATTCCCAAACTTTTTTACTGTGCCAATAATTTATAATAAATTCGACAAATATTACCATAATCCATCCGCTATAGAGCTAAAAGTATAAAATCAGATAAAAATCAAAAAGATTTGTTACCATAAACCAACTCTGTCACCTTGTTCGTGATGTTCCTGAGTACCTCTAAAAAATATTCCCAAACTTTTTTACTGTGCCAATAATTTATAATAAATTCGACAAATATTACCATAATCCATCCGCTATAGAGCAAAAAGTATAAAATCAGATAAAAATCAAAAAGATTTGTTACCATAAACCAACTCTGTCACCTTGTTCATGATGTTCCTAAGTACCTCTAAAAAATATTCCCAAACTTTTTTACTGTGCCAATAATTTATAATAAATTCGACAAATATTACCATAATCCATCCGCTATAGAGCAAAAAGTATAAAATCTGATAAAAATCAAAAAGATTTGTTACCATAAAACAACTATGTCACCTTGTTCATGATGTTCCTAAGTACCTCTAAAAAATATTCCCAACCTTTTTTACTGTGCCAATAATTTATAATAAATTCGACAAATATTACCATAATCCATCCGCTATAGAGCAAAAAGTATAAAATCAGATAAAAATCAAAAAGATTTGTTACCATAAATCAACTCTGTCACCTTGTTCATGATGTTCCTGAGTACCTCTAAAAAATATTCCCAAACTTTTTTACTGTGCCAATAATTTATAATAAATTCGACAAATATTACCATAATCCATCCGCTATAGAGCTAAAAGTATAAAATCAGATAAAAATCAAAAAGATTTGTTACCATAAACCAACTCTGTCACCTTGTTCATGATGTTCCTGAGTACCTCTAAAAAATATTCCCAAACTTTTTTACTGTGCCAATAATTTATAATAAATTCGACAAATATTACCATAATCCATCCGCTATAGAGCAAAAAGTATAAAATCAGATAAAAATCAAAAAGATTTGTTACCATAAACCAACTCTGTCACCTTGTTCATGATGTTCCTAAGTACCTCTAAAAAATATTCCCAAACTTTTTTACTGTGCCAATAATTTATAATAAATTCGACAAATATTACCATAATCCATCCGCTATAGAGCAAAAAGTATAAAATCAGATAAAAATCAAAAAGATTTGTTACCATAAACCAACTCTGTCACCTTGTTCATGATGTTCCTGAGTACCTCTAAAAAATATTCCCAAACTTTTTTACTGTGCCAATAATTTATAATAAATTCGACAAATATTACCATAATCCATCCGCTATAGAGCAAAAAGTATAAAATCAGATAAAAATCAAAAAGATTTGTTACCATAAATCAACTCTGTCACCTTGTTCATGATGTTCCTAAGTACCTCTAAAAAATATTCCCAAACTTTTTTACTGTGCCAATAATTTATAATAAATTCGACAAATATTACCATAATCCATCCGCTATAGAGCTAAAAGTATAAAATCAGATAAAAATCAAAAAGATTTGTTACCATAAACCAACTCTGTCACCTTGTTCATGATGTTCCTGAGTACCTCTAAAAAATATTCCCAAACTTTTTTACTGTGCCAATAATTTATAATAAATTCGACAAATATTACCATAATCCATCCGCTATAGAGCAAAAAGTATAAAATCAGATAAAAATCAAAAAGATTTGTTACCATAAATCAACTCTGTCACCTTGTTCATGATGTTCCTAAGTACCTCTAAAAATATTCCTGACCTGTTTTACTGTGCCAATAATTTATAATAAATTCGACAAATATTACCATAATCCATCCGCTATAGAGCAAAAAGTATAAAATCAGATAAAAATCAAAAAGATTTGTTACCATAAACCAACTCTGTCACCTTGTTCATGATGTTCCTAAGTACCTCTAAAAAATATTCCCAAACTTTTTTACTGTGCCAATAATTTATAATAAATTCGACAAATATTACCATAATCCATCCGCTATAGAGCAAAAAGTATAAAATCAGATAAAAATCAAAAAGATTTGTTACCATAAACCAACTCTGTCACCTTGTTCATGATGTTCCTAAGTACCTCTAAAAAATATTCCCAAACTTTTTTACTGTGCCAATAATTTATAATAAATTCGACAAATATTACCATAATCCATCCGCTATAGAGCTAAAAGTATAAAATCAGATAAAAATCAAAAAGATTTGTTACCATAAACCAACTCTGTCACCTTGTTCATGATGTTCCTGAGTACCTCTAAAAAATATTCCCAAACTTTTTTACTGTGCCAATAATTTATAATAAATTCGACAAATATTACCATAATCCATCCGCTATAGAGCAAAAAGTATAAAATCAGATAAAAATCAAAAAGATTTGTTACCATAAATCAACTCTGTCACCTTGTTCATGATGTTCCTAAGTACCTCTAAAAAATATTCCCAAACTTTTTTACTGTGCCAATAATTTATAATAAATTCGACAAATATTACCATAATCCATCCGCTATAGAGCAAAAAGTATAAAATCAGATAAAAATCAAAAAGATTTGTTACCATAAACCAACTCTGTCACCTTGTTCATGATGTTCCTGAGTACCTCTAAAAAATATTCCCAAACTTTTTTACTGTGCCAATAATTTATAATAAATTCGACAAATATTACCATAATCCATCCGCTATAGAGCAAAAAGTATAAAATCAGATAAAAATCAAAAAGATTTGTTACCATAAATCAACTCTGTCACCTTGTTCATGATGTTCCTAAGTACCTCTAAAAAATATTCCCAAACTTTTTTACTGTGCCAATAATTTATAATAAATTCGACAAATATTACCATAATCCATCCGCTATAGAGCTAAAAGTATAAAATCAGATAAAAATCAAAAAGATTTGTTACCATAAACCAACTCTGTCACCTTGTTCATGATGTTCCTGAGTACCTCTAAAAAATATTCCCAAACTTTTTTACTGTGCCAATAATTTATAATAAATTCGACAAATATTACCATAATCCATCCGCTATAGAGCAAAAAGTATAAAATCAGATAAAAATCAAAAAGATTTGTTACCATAAATCAACTCTGTCACCTTGTTCATGATGTTCCTAAGTACCTCTAAAAATATTCCTGACCTGTTTTACTGTGCCAATAATTTATAATAAATTCGACAAATATTACCATAATCCATCCGCTATAGAGCAAAAAGTATAAAATCAGATAAAAATCAAAAAGATTTGTTACCATAAACCAACTCTGTCACCTTGTTCATGATGTTCCTAAGTACCTCTAAAAAATATTCCCAAACTTTTTTACTGTGCCAATAATTTATAATAAATTCGACAAATATTACCATAATCCATCCGCTATAGAGCAAAAAGTATAAAATCAGATAAAAATCAAAAAGATTTGTTACCATAAACCAACTCTGTCACCTTGTTCATGATGTTCCTAAGTACCTCTAAAAAATATTCCCAAACTTTTTTACTGTGCCAATAATTTATAATAAATTCGACAAATATTACCATAATCCATCCGCTATAGAGCTAAAAGTATAAAATCAGATAAAAATCAAAAAGATTTGTTACCATAAACCAACTCTGTCACCTTGTTCATGATGTTCCTAAGTACCTCTAAAAAATATTCCCAAACTTTTTTACTGTGCCAATAATTTATAATAAATTCGACAAATATTACCATAATCCATCCGCTATAGAGCAAAAAGTATAAAATCAGATAAAAATCAAAAAGATTTGTTACCATAAACCAACTCTGTCACCTTGTTCATGATGTTCCTAAGTACCTCTAAAAAATATTCCCAAACTTTTTTACTGTGCCAATAATTTATAATAAATTCGACAAATATTACCATAATCCATCCGCTATAGAGCTAAAAGTATAAAATCAGATAAAAATCAAAAAGATTTGTTACCATAAACCAACTCTGTCACCTTGTTCATGATGTTCCTGAGTACCTCTAAAAAATATTCCCAAACTTTTTTACAGTGCCAATAATTTATAATAAATTCGACAAATATTACCATAATCCATCCGCTATAGAGCAAAAAGTATAAAATCAGATAAAAATCAAAAAGATTTGTTACCATAAACCAACTCTGTCACCTTGTTCATGATGTTCCTAAGTACCTCTAAAAAATATTCCCAAACTTTTTTACTGTGCCAATAATTTATAATAAATTCGACAAATATTACCATAATCCATCCGCTATAGAGCAAAAAGTATAAAATCAGATAAAAATCAAAAAGATTTGTTACCATAAACCAACTCTGTCACCTTGTTCATGATGTTCCTGAGTACCTCTAAAAAATATTCCCAAACTTTTTTACTGTGCCAATAATTTATAATAAATTCGACAAATATTACCATAATCCATCCGCTATAGAGCTAAAAGTATAAAATCAGATAAAAATCAAAAAGATTTGTTACCATAAACCAACTCTGTCACCTTGTTCATGATGTTCCTGAGTACCTCTAAAAAATATTCCCAAACTTTTTTACTGTGCCAATAATTTATAATAAATTCGACAAATATTACCATAATCCATCCGCTATAGAGCAAAAAGTATAAAATCAGATAAAAATCAAAAAGATTTGTTACCATAAACCAACTCTGTCACCTTGTTCATGATGTTCCTAAGTACCTCTAAAAAATATTCCCAAACTTTTTTACTGTGCCAATAATTTATAATAAATTCGACAAATATTAAAAGGTTGGGAATATTTTTTAGAGATACTTAGGAACATCATGAACAAGGTGACATAGTTGTTTTATGGTAACAAATCTTCTTAATTTTTATCAGAGTTTATACTTTTAGCTGTATAGCGAAGGTTTATGGTGATATTTGTAGAATTTATTATAAATTATTGGCACAGTAAAAAAGGTTGGGAATATTTTTTAGAGGTACTTAGGAACATCATGAACAAGGTGACATAGTTGTTTTATGGTAACAAATCTTCTTAATTTTTATCAGATTTTATACTTTTAGCTGTATAGCGAAGGTTTATGGTAATATTTGTCGAATTTATTATAAATTATTGGCACAGTAAAACAGTTTGGGAATATTTTTTAGAGGTACTCAGGAACATCATGAACAAGGTGACAGAGTTGGTTTATGGTAACAAATCTTTTTGATTTTTATCTGATTTTATACTTTTTGCTCTATAGCGGATGGATTATGGTAATATTTGTCGAATTTATTATAAATTATTGGCACAGTAAAAAAGTTTGGGAATATTTTTTAGAGGTACTCAGGAACATCATGAACAAGGTGACAGAGTTGGTTTATGGTAACAAATCTTTTTGATTTTTATCTGATTTTATACTTTTAGCTCTATAGCGGATGGATTATGGTAATATTTGTCGAATTTATTATAAATTATTGGCACAGTAAAAAAGTTTGGGAATATTTTTTAGAGGTACTCAGGAACATCATGAACAAGGTGACAGAGTTGGTTTATGGTAACAAATCTTTTTGATTTTTATCTGATTTTATACTTTTTGCTCTATAGCGGATGGATTATGGTAATATTTGTCGAATTTATTATAAATTATTGGCACAGTAAAAAAGTTTGGGAATATTTTTTAGAGGTACTCAGGAACATCATGAACAAGGTGACAGAGTTGGTTTATGGTAACAAATCTTTTTGATTTTTATCTGATTTTATACTTTTAGCTCTATAGCGGATGGATTATGGTAACATTTGTCGAATTTATTATAAATTATTGGCACAGTAAAAAAGTTTGGGAATATTTTTTAGAGGTACTTAGGAACATCATGAACAAGGTGACAGAGTTGGTTTATGGTAACAAATCTTTTTGATTTTTATCTGATTTTATACTTTTAGCTCTATAGCGGATGGATTATGGTAATATTTGTCGAATTTATTATAAATTATTGGCACAGTAAAAAAGTTTGGGAATATTTTTTAGAGGTACTTAGGAACATCATGAACAAGGTGACAGAGTTGGTTTATGGTAACAAATCTTTTTGATTTTTATCTGATTTTATACTTTTTGCTCTATAGCGGATGGATTATGGTAATATTTGTTGAATTTATTATAAATTATTGGCACAGTAAAACAGGTCAGGAATATTTTTAGAGGTACTTAGGAACATCATGAACAAGGTGACAGAGTTGATTTATGGTAACAAATCTTTTTGATTTTTATCTGATTTTATACTTTTAGCTCTATAGCGGATGGATTATGGTAATATTTGTCGAATTTATTATAAATTATTGGCACAGTAAAAAAGGTTGGGAATATTTTTTAGAGGTACTTAGGAACATCATGAACAAGGTGACAGAGTTGGTTTATGGTAACAAATCTTTTTGATTTTTATCTGATTTTATACTTTTTGCTCTATAGCGGATGGATTATGGTAATATTTGTCGAATTTATTATAAATTATTGGCACAGTAAAACAGGTCAGGAATATTTTTAGAGGTACTTAGGAACATCATGAACAAGGTGACAGAGTTGATTTATGGTAACAAATCTTTTTGATTTTTATCTGATTTTATACTTTTTGCTCTATAGCGGATGGATTATGGTAATATTTGTCGAATTTATTATAAATTATTGGCACAGTAAAAAAGTTTGGGAATATTTTTTAGAGGTACTCAGGAACATCATGAACAAGGTGACAGAGTTGGTTTATGGTAACAAATCTTTTTGATTTTTATCTGATTTTATAGTTTTTGCTCTATAGCGGATGGATTATGGTAATATTTGTCGAATTTATTATAAATTATTGGCACAGTAAAAAAGTTTGGGAATATTTTTTAGAGGTACTTAGGAACATCATGAACAAGGTGACAGAGTTGGTTTATGGTAACAAATCTTTTTGATTTTTATCTGATTTTATACTTTTTGCTCTATAGCGGATGGATTATGGTAATATTTGTCGAATTTATTATAAATTATTGGCACAGTAAAACAGGTCAGGAATATTTTTAGAGGTACTTAGGAACATCATGAACAAGGTGACAGAGTTGATTTATGGTAACAAATCTTTTTGATTTTTATCTGATTTTATACTTTTTGCTCTATAGCGGATGGATTATGGTAATATTTGTCGAATTTATTATAAATTATTGGCACAGTAAAAAAGTTTGGGAATATTTTTTAGAGGTACTCAGGAACATCATGAACAAGGTGACAGAGTTGGTTTATGGTAACAAATCTTTTTGATTTTTATCTGATTTTATACTTTTTGCTCTATAGCGGATGGATTATGGTAATATTTGTCGAATTTATTATAAATTATTGGCACAGTAAAAAAGTTTGGGAATATTTTTTAGAGGTACTTAGGAACATCATGAACAAGGTGACAGAGTTGGTTTATGGTAACAAATCTTTTTGATTTTTATCTGATTTTATACTTTTTGCTCTATAGCGGATGGATTATGGTAATATTTGTCGAATTTATTATAAATTATTGGCACAGTAAAAAAGTTTGGGAATATTTTTTAGAGGTACTCAGGAACATCATGAACAAGGTGACAGAGTTGGTTTATGGTAACAAATCTTTTTGATTTTTATCTGATTTTATACTTTTAGCTCTATAGCGGATGGATTATGGTAATATTTGTCGAATTTATTCTAAATTATTGGCACAGTAAAACAGTTTGGGATTATTTTTTAGAGGTACTTAGGAACATCATGAACACGCTGACATAGTTGTTTTATGGTAACAAATCTTCTTAATTTTATCAGTTTTTATACTTTTAGCTGTATAGCGAAGGTTTATGGTAATATTTGTAGAATTTATTATAAATTATTGGCACAGTAAAACAGTTTGGGAATATTTTTTAGAGGTACTTAGGAACATCATGAACAAGGTGACATAGTTGTTTTATGGTAACAAATCTTAATTTTTATCAGTTTTTATAGTTTTTGCTGTATAGCAAAGGTTTATGGTAATATTTGTAGAATTTATTATAAATTATTGGCACAGTAAAACAGTTTGGGAATATTTTTTGGAGGTACTTAGGAAAATCATGAACAAGGTGACATAGTTGTTTTATGGTAACAAATCTTCTTAATTTTTATCAGTTTTTATAGTTTTTGCTGTATAGCAAAGGTTTATGGTAATATTTGTCGAATTTATTATAAATTATTGGCACAGTAAAACAGTTTGGGAATATTTTTTAGAGGTACTTAGGAACATCATGAACAAGGTGACATAGTTGTTTTATGGTAACAAATCTTCTTAATTTTTATCAGATTTTATACTTTTAGCTGTATAGCGAAGGTTTATGGTAATATTTGTAGAATTTATTATAAATTATTGGCACAGTAAAAAAGGTTGGGAATATTTTTTAGAGGTACTTAGGAACATCATGAACAAGGTGACATAGTTGTTTTATGGTAACAAATCTTCTTAATTTTTATCAGTTTTTATAGTTTTTGCTGTATAGCAAAGGTTTATGGTAATATTTGTAGAATTTATTATAAATTATTGGCACAGTAAAACAGTTTGGGAATATTTTTTAGAGGTACTTAGGAACATCATGAACATGGTGACATAGTTGTTTTATGGTAACAAATCTTCTTAATTTTTATCAGATTTTATACTTTTAGCTGTATAGCGAAGGTTTATGGTAATATTTGTAGAATTTATTATAAATTATTGGCACAGTAAAACAGGTTGGGAATATTTTAGAGGTACTTAGAAACATCATGAACAAGGTGACATAGTTGTTTTATGGTAACAAATCTTAATTTTTATCAGATTTTATACTTTTAGCTGTATAGCGAAGGTTTATGGTAATATTTGTAGAATTTATTATAAATTATTGGCACAGTAAAACAGGTTGGGAATATTTTTTAGAGGTACTTAGGAACATAATGAACAAGGTGACATAGTTGTTTTATGGTAACAAATCTTCTTAATTTTTATCAGATTTTATACTTTTAGCTGTATAGCGAGGGGGTCTACGAAGTCAAAGTCCCGAATTTCTCAAAAAAAATGTGTCCGATCATAGTTAACATTGGAGGTCCAAAAATCGGCGCGGCGCGAGGGGGTCCCCGGAGCTCCAGGGGGTCCCCGGTTGGTCCCTCGGCCGAGGCACCTCGGTCGGATGCGAGAAGGAGCGGCGTCGGCCCCTCGCCACCCGGTTCTCAGTCTCTATATCCCCAGGGGCGCTGGTATATCGCCAGGGGTCCCTGGAGGTGGTCCCCGGGTGAAGGGTCTGCCACTCTGTAGTCCGAGGCGGAGGTCCCTTGGTCGGATGCGAGTGGAGCTGCGAAGGCCCCACAAAAGCCAGACATTGTGATTCCAAGTCCCACTCAAGATATATGAGCTACAGACATCACTATACATCATATTCATTCTGTATATGAGCTACAGACATCAGTACTCTGCACATCATATTCATTCAGTATATGAGCTACAGACATCACTATACATCATATTCATTCAGTATATGAGCTACAGACACCACTACTCTATACATCATATTCATTCAGTATATGAGCTACAGACATCACTACTCTATACATCATATTCATTCAGTATATGAGCTACAGACATCACTACTATATACATCATATTCATTCAGTATATGAGCTACAGACATCACTACTTTATGCCATCATATTCATTCAGTATATGAGCTACAGACATCACTACTCTATGCATCATATTCATTCAGTATATGAGCTACAGACATCACTACTCTATGCATCATATTCATTCAGTATATGAGCTACAGACATCACTACTCTATGCCATCATATTCATTCAGTATATGAGCTACAGACATCACTACTCTATGCATCATATTCATTCAGTATATGAGCTACAGACATCACTACTCTATACATCATATTCATTCAGTGTATGAGCTACAGACATCACTACTCTATACATCATATTCATTCAGTATATGAGCTACAGACATCACTACTCTATACATCATATTCATTCAGTGTATGAGCTACAGACATCACTATTCTATACATCATATTCATTCAGTATGAGCTACAGACATCACTACTATGCATCATATTCATTCAGTATATGAGCTACTGACATCACTACGTGGGGGGGGGGGGGTCTAATTTAAAGCATCTGTTAATTGAATACTATGTAGTTCCATATTTTATACACCCTTGGTCTCGAAAGTCTAGAAATTCTAATTTACCAGCTCGCCTTGAACGCGCCATCCCCTTGTCAAACCGTAAACAGCCGTGTAGAAGCGCAACATATTTTGAAGTGAGGATAGCGCGACCAGCTTTTCCTGAAGAGTAGATGGCGTGACCGCAGTGGAGATACGGGCCCGCTGTGATTGGCTGATTTGTTGTCAACAATGTCACGTTCCCAACCAGTTGTTCGAGTTGTTGAGTCTGCTGCTGCAGCATGCACGGCACGGCACGGACGGACGCCGCGTTGGAGTACTCAAATGTTACTATATATTATCAATATTGTAATACTCTGTAACAACAATTAAAAGTTGTTAAAGTTGTTAAGTAAAAGGAATTAAAAATGTACTTGAGTAAAAGTAGAAAAGTATTGGCATCAAAATGTACTTAAAAAAGTACTAAAAGTAAAAGTACACATTATGCAGAATGTATACTTCTTAATTGTCCGGTATTATTATATTCTATTTATGGAATTTCTTAGATGTGCTTGTGTCTTTTTTTGAAAATGTATAACACAAAAAATAAAATAAAAAATCTAAATTTCAAAAAGTAAAAAGATTTTTGGGGGAAGGGATTTTTTTTAAATATAAATATTATTTTTTTTGTAGGAAAATAAATTTCGATTTTAAGTCGAGTCGTGCTCGCGAACCACTGTTTAGGAAACAGAAAGGACTGTGAGGTTGTAGTACCTTGTACGCAATGATTTTACAACGCAGGGCTGACGCGCTTGAAGCTGCGCGTCGTCGGCGTCTGGTCACGTGACGCGGTTGCGGGAAGAGGAGAGATGATGCTGAGGCTACAGTGAGTGAAGATGGCGTGTTGTGGGAACACTTTTTGTTGTCAGCGCTGCTGCTGCAATGAGGAAGAGAGCCGCACACCCGAAGAACTGGTAAGAAAAACAACCCAATGTGAGACACCATAGGCATAGACCCACATTAAATTAACATGCGCTGGAAAATCTTGGGGAAAGTTGTTAAGTTGTGTGCTTGTCATCTGCTTTCAGGCTGCTGGGTCCACCCTGTTGTTGTTATGTTGTATCCCTCTCACTGTAATGCCACTGTGCTTAAAACTGTATTAGTGTCAATTTGAATGATGGATGGAATAGTGCAGACATGGTTCTGATAAGCTCTCCTCACGGTTTGTTTTGCTTGCTTTGGTTGGATAGTGGTCGCTATAACTAGCTCTCTGTGTGTGCAGCTTGACCTAACAAAGTCCAATGTCCTGCATGCGTTGCTCATTCAGGTCACAGATATTATGGACAAATCAGTACCCAGAGGCCATAATAAAGTTATTTCACTACCTTACATTTCAACATTTTAAGCAGTTTTGCACCCCTATATTTGAAAGCCATGCTGTTTTAATAATGCATCACCAGGACACATACTGTAGACTGGGAAAAATAATGATGCTGATGGCAGATGGTCTGGTCTCTTGGGGGATGTAGGGGCTCTGATGTGGGGGTGGGTTTGCTTTGGGTTAAAATTCCTTCAGTAAACAATAAATTGGCTTAGCAGTCTGTGATGATGATCAATATTCTGTCATTTTCAACAGTTTGAATTGGCAATGCTGCCTGCACATTGTTTCCTGGTTTCATTTCTAGTTTCCCGTAAACTGTATTCCTGTATTTCTTGTTGTACTGTACCTGTCAACGCATACATTCTCCTCTTGCAGGCAATACTCGCAGAGACCCATGATGAGCCAGAGGAGATTCTGCCAAGGAAAGATTATGAGGTGAGAGCATTCTGATATCAACGCACTGAATGGGAATTTATCATGTATTTTCAGACCTTTGAATGGTGCAGTAGCTGAGATACAGAGCTAAAGGGTAGGTTAATCACACCATTGATTGGGAGACAAATAAATGACCTACCGGCGGGATTCAGTAGCTCCGCCATATAAAGTATATTTATTGACCGTGACGGAGGCGCGCCGTCTCAGGCGACCTTGAGCCACGGGAGACACCGCAGAGCGAGCAGTGCTTTTCTAAATGTAAGAGTAGCCCTGCCTGAAGACCACAAGCATAAGGTCTCCTTTGCGCAAAGGGTGATTTTATTTGGATGAGAGGCAAATTTTTGGTTTCTTATGTAGGTAGGAGACCTCGGTTCAAACCCAGGTGGCTAAATTATGCTCATGGGAACAGATGAGACAATTGCAGATAGAGCAGGAACCCTGTTGTGACACTTCATACTGCACCAGGCAGATACTGTACATATGGGTCAATCAGCAAGTTGGCACTGGAAATCTTTGTCAAGTTTCTTGTACACAACCTTTTTATTTATTTTGGTTGACAGAGTCTCGACTATGACCGCTGCATCAATGAACCATTTGCGGAGGTCCTGGAGGGAATGAACAATAAGGTAGGTCCTTTCAGTCATTACATTTATTGCAACATCTGTCATTGTTTTGAGCCAGTGCAGTGGCCGCTAGGGCTGTCACGATATGACATTTTACAAGACGATTAATTGTCACTCAAATAATTGGCGATTAACGATTTAATTGTGTATTTGTCGTTGATAATTACATTTCTGTTTGGCTTTTAGGCTTTGAAGTTGTACATGGTAGATATGACACATAACCTAAATATACAAAGAAATTACTGACATATTTGACAACTTACTACTTAAAAAATAACTTTGATAGTGGAAATAGCCGATCTACAAGCTCACAACGCGTCGCGATGCGACGCGTTGTGAGCTTGTAGATCTGCTATTTCCACTATTTCAGACATTTTTCAACATTCACGATTATGACGATTATGACAAAATAATTGCGATAATGTCAAATAATCACGATTAGACGATTATGTAATAATTGTGACAGCCCTAGTGGCCGCTTGGGGTTTGCCTATTCGGAAAGGGGCGATTGCTTGGATCCCGGGTATTGTGCTTTGCATCGTGTGTCGGGGGGCATGCCCGTTCAGGGCGTGGCCATTCAGAGAGAACCAACCGCTCATCCGTTTGACCTCACACTCACACTGGTCCTTAGCAATATTCCTGCTGTGGATTGGGTGACTATGCAGAGGAAATGCATTGAGTAATAATCATTTCCCTTTTCTTGGCTGCCAATAGAAAGCCCAAAAGTATGAAGCGATACGGTGGATCCTGGTGTTTGCTATTGGAGTCACCGTCGGTCTGGTACGTAATGTTCAATCATGCCACCTGAAATTTGTTTCGCTGAATAAAGTCTGGTGTTACCAAACTTGGTCCAGTGCCTCCTTATGACAGATGCCAGTCGTGTACTGAAAATAGCAGATCTACAAGCTCACTGTGTATACAGCTAGATAAGCTATTTTCAGTGTGCAACACAACACGGAAACTCTGACTGTATAAATCAGGCATTATCATACAGTATAATAAAACGTTTCCCAGTGCATTTAATAGGAAAAATTATGTTTATTTGTTCAGGTGGGCTTGTTTGTGGACTTCTTCGTACATCTCTTCACCCATGTCAAATTTGCAGTGGTTGGAAACTGTATCCTTTTTGACTGCTTCAGAATATATGAAACTGAGCTCACCTTCTCAATAATCCCATTGTTGTGTACAATACACAAGTAGTCTCATGAAAACATCATCAACATGAAGACAAAGTACAGGTATATTGTATTATGAATATGAACTCAGTCAGGAAATGAACAAACATTGAAAATGTGCATTTACCCACTCCACGCACCATATTGCCCCTCTATATTAACAGGCTGTAGTAAACTATGTTGGGAGTTGTTCTACCTTACCTCGAATGTCCTAGCTGTACAGGAGTGTAGTGAGAAGGGTTGTTATTATTATTATATTCTACCTTATCCAGAATGTCCTAGCTTTACAGGAGTGTAGTGAGAAGTAAACTATGTTGGGAGTTGTTCTACCTTATCCAGAATGTCCTAGCTGTACAGGAGTGTAGTGAGAAGGGTTGTTATTATTATTATATTCTACTTTATCCAGAATGTCCTAGCTTTACAGGAGTGTAGTGAGAAGTAAACTATGTTGGGAGTTGTTCTACCTTATCCAGAATGTCCTAGCTGTACAGGAGTGTAGTGAGAAGGGATGCCTTGCTCTGTCTCTCCTGGAGCTGCTGGCCTTCAACATGCTGTTCGTCTTCATAGCCAGTATGCTCGTCCTCATAGAGGTAAGGCTGTCTTGTTATAAAACGTAACTAAATCAAATAAATACATTCTGTAATGTGAAATTACACACTAATAATTACTTTATAATAAGTGGCACCAACATTTCCTAAAAGATTGTAGAGATGGAAGTCCTCCCTTGGTGCCTTCCTACATTTTATACAAATTCTTATACTGATTAATTATCACTTTGTTAGTGGACACTAATATAAAAATCGAATCATGTAATCAGGGGATATCTTTAGAAATAGTGTCAAATCCTGGAATAAATTCCTTACCAAAAAAAATCTTCACCAATGTGTTTGTAAAGGTGTCTAGTAACACATCTCACAAAGACTGAAATTCAGTTTCCCTAGGAAAATCTTTGACAGCTAGGGTAATTCTGGGTCTCATTCACTCACTATACACTATGATATAGGGGAAAAAATCACTCCCAAAAAATATGCTTTAAGTGGGATGTGAGGGGTCTTAACTAGGTGTTTTAATTATTCTGAATCCATTGCAAGCATTTGTTTTGCACCAAAACATTCCTTGGGCTAGAAATGGACCCCCATACTACTGTGAAAAGTGATGACTCATCACTAAACCATCATTTTATGGTCTGTTTTTAGCCCAATGAATGTTTTTTTGTGCAAAACAAATGCTTGTAATGGATTCAGAATAATTAAAAACACCCAGTTAGATGCCTCACATCCCACTTAAAGCATATTTTTTGGGAGTGATTTTTTTCCCCTGGCCTATAGTATAGTGTATAGTGAGTGAATGAGACCCAGAATTACCCTAGCTGTCAAAGATTTTCCTAGGGAAACTGAATTTCAGTCTTTGTGAGATGTGTTACTAGACACCTTTACAAACACATTGGTGAAGAAATGTTTTGGTAAGGAATTTATTCCAGGACTTTTTAAGATATCCCCCGATTAATGGCAGTTTGTGAGATTATCTCCATACACACTCAACCAACCTCCTGCAGACACATACCATGAAGAAAAGAGTTCATTGGACATGAACCCCATCTGTTGAGACTTTTTGAACTCCAGGAGTTATTTAGGGCAGGGGTTTTCAAAGTGGGTGACGGGGCACCCTGGGGTGCCGCACGCTTTCCTCGCAACATAATCGCTAAAATATACTATACATATAAGGTGATGGGAGTGAAAATTAGGAATATAATAATGTAGGGGTGCCTCGGATGAAAAAAAATATTTATAGGGGTGCCCCGATCCAAAAACGTTTGGGAACCCCTGATTTAGGGTTTACAAGAAGAAAATAGTCCAACATTTTTTATTATGATACGTAATATTCCTGCCGAAGATCCAGTCTGATCGAAACGTTGAAGCAATAAAACCAGCACCTGGGCTAGAGTGGAACTGTGCATTCACTATCACCTCTGTTATTTAGGGTTTACAACAGGCTCTGCAACCATGTCTTTTTTAGAACCAGTTTTGCTAGATTCATACTAAGAAGGTTCAGATACTTTCATCACTTCACAGCAATGGCTGATGGAATTTGCTGCATTGATTATTCATCACAACAATTCTAGCCTTAAGCATGGGACTGACATCATCAACACTCTTTACATATCACATTCAACTAGGGCTATCAAACTAATTTTAGGTCACAGGCTGCAATCTAGAAAACACATTGCATCTCTCTTCCCCTTTATTTGGAGAACCACATATTGGACCTGATCAAAGCCAAGCATATAATCTGGCCTGGGTGGCAGTGTAGCGGTCCAGGCACCAGCCTGTCGTGGGTTCGACTCCCGAGTGTCCCGATCTCCCCGTTTCCCGTCAGACTACTGTTCACTATCAATAAAGGGAAAAGAAAAAAAGCCAGGCATATAATCTTTATAATATCTTAATGACAATGCACTACTTATGTGTGTTTGTCTGTCTGTCCAAGCTGCCATGTCAATCTGTTATACTAGATCATGTGAGAATTCTGCTCACAGAATGTTTCAAGCTGTCTGAAGAACAAAAGCCGACTCTTATCTGGTTTCAGGTTTATTTGTACACGCTTTTCCTTTTCTCTCTCCAGCCAGTCGCTGCAGGCTCTGGAATCCCAGAGATCAAAAGCTACCTGAACGGGGTGAAGATTCCCGGCATCGTGCGGCTACGTACCTTCCTCTGCAAGACCATCGGGGTCCTGTTCGCTGTGTCTGGAGGCATGTGATCCACCACTCATTTTCTTGCCAGTCATCCCTTGCTGTGATTTGAAAATGCTACTCCTTACATAAATACTATGTTCTTAACCAGTGGTTTCAGTGAGTGGGTTCAGTGTCTAAGAACATTGTGGATTGGGAACCATTGCATTATCTAGTACATTGGGTCAACATGACTTACTGACTAAAAATCACACCGAGTGCGAATGAGCGCTGCAGGCTGCTCAACAGCACCACTGGGTGGCTGCAGCTAGCGTTGTCGTGCTCACATAGACAAACACATCCATGCTCATACAAACGCACACCGGCGTCAAATGTTGGAGCGGCAGGCACCACACAAAACATCATAGAATAATAACCAGTAAGACTCCCTAATTGGGAGATAAGCGACCGTCAGGTCACATACACAAACTTTAGAAGGCAATGGTAGCCAATCAGGAGGGAATATGGGAAATGGGACAGATCCATGTTGTTGAAATGACTTTAGAGATACTGTGTACCGCTTTGTGTGATTTTAGGGCAAAATCTGTTGGAGCAGTGTCCAAAAATGTGTTTTGCAAGAATCTGCCTCATGGTGGTGCTGTGTGATGTGAGAAATGAGTTTGGCATGGATAGGGTCAACGGGGCGGAGATATGAGTAGGGCAAAAGTGTGACGTGACTTGTGACGGACAGACAGACAGCCGGTGGAGGTTTTGATAGTAACTGCGACCTGACGGTTGCAATAAACCAGGCGGTATAGAGCAGCGGAGCAAGACAGCCATTGCCAGGACACTGATCGTGGCATTGACAAAGAAACAGATGGTGTGACCCACCCGGTCATTTCTTGTACTTGTGATGAATCACTGACAGTGATGACTGTGCTTCTGACTCAATGTGATTTGCCAGGTATGTTTGTCGGGAAGGAGGGCCCAATGATCCATGGTGGGGCCATCGTGGGAGCTGGTCTCCCCCAGGTACAGACTATATACACATAGTCACATACTCATAGTATACTGGACAACACATTCTGGACAGTATAGTACAGTACACAATAGCCCAGATACACAGGGAATTGTATTGTACTGTATAACTTAGGTTCCACATTTTAATTTCTTTATTTAACTAAAAAACCTAGCATGATAACATATCTGATGTTTGTTTAAAGTGCACCCACTGACCAGATGTCACTATCTCACTCAGTTTCAGAGCATCACTTTTAAGAAGATCAAATTTGACTTTCCCTACTTCCGCAGTGACAGGTGTGGCTACCTCTCTCTCTCTCTCTCTCTCACACACACACACACACACACACACACACACACACACACACACACACACACACACACACACACACACACAAGCACACCTCTATCATTGGCCCTAGAGAAAGTGCCTTTTACTGTACCTAATGCCCCTCATTCGATCTGTTCTCCAGGGACAAGCGTGACTTTGTGTCAGCCGGGGCTGCTGCTGGGGTGGCGGCTGCCTTCGGGGCTCCCATAGGAGGCACTCTGTTCAGCCTGGAGGAGGGCTCCTCATTCTGGAACCAGGCCCTCACCTGGAAAGTGGTATGTATGTCACCCTTTAAATTCACAATGTCCCCAAACCAATGCTACAAGTACTGTACTAGTACTAGTGTAATCGGCTGTCATTCTGTAGCATGCATACACTGTAAAATCTGTGTTTATCTATTTGTAACTCTAGTAGCTCTCTTGTTGTTTACTGACAACATAGTTTCTGTGTACATTTTGGTTGAGAAACAGGCTATGCAGTTGTTCAATATTGTGTAATTTGAACAGGTCCCCACTATCAAAAGATATACATTGATTATTGTTTCCTATGTATTATGTACAGTTTATTCTGTACATTTTGCGGATTAAGCGATTCATTGTTGTAACATCCAGTAAATAATAAAAGTGGTTTACGTTAACTCTTTTACCGCTTTGGACGTTCCCGTTCGCCCCATTTTTCACGGCGGCGCGATGCCAATTGTACGTTCTTTGGCTCGTTCTTTTGTACCTTGTTTTGATGTCTGTAAACTGATGAGGGGTCGCGCGGGTGTGTACCGTTAACACATCTCCCGTAAAAGTGCTCTCAAAAACCCACTGGACGTTAGCATCAATGGAGTAACAAAACGCTTCCTTGTTATTTTCTCTGGGTCTATTGCTCTGTAGCGATTTAGTGGCCTGGACGGATGGGAGCCTACTGCGGCCATTTCACATTAATTCTTGCATGAGGCTGCCCTCTACTGCTAGTATGACCAAAGTGAGGAAAGAAAAAAAAAAGATCTTTGTCTATAACCTCGCAAAGGTAAGCTGCTTTTGCTGGCACAAGACCCAATAAATAAATAATAACATCTGGCAGTAAAACTGTTAATCAAGGTGGTAAGCATCACAATTTAAGAAAAATCTTATCATAATAGGCATGTTTCGTGAATGAGGTGTGCTGGTCTTTTACACATTTGTATAGTGCAATGGAGAGAAACCGGGATCACATCCAAAGATAAAAGTTGTGTGTTGTTGGCCTTTTTATGTTGTATTTCATTATGCAGGACCAAAGCCGAGATTCATGTGATGTAGAATGTCTGGGGCTTCTCCCTCTGTTGGACATTATGGAGAAATTTGTGAAACTGTATATGGATGTCATGCATTTAAGTGCTTTTCTTTTTTCTCTAGTTTAAAGCAGATTGTTCTGTATATAGTCCCAATCGGTGGTGTTTCTCTTCCCCAGCTCTTCTGTTCAATGTCCGCCACATTCACCCTCAATTTCTTCCGCTCCGGTATCTACTACAACAAGTGGGGGTCCTTCCAGCTGCCTGGTCTGCTCAACTTTGGAGAGTTTAAGGTACGTTTTTACTGTTATGCTATTTATGTGTGTTACTATCAAAACCTACACCGGCTGTCAGTCTGTCCATCAGTCTGTCAGTCAGTCTGTCCGTCAAGTCACATTTTTGCCCTACTCATATCTCCGCCACCGTTACCCCTATCCATGCCGAACTTTGCACACACACTCCTTGGCTGGCAAACCACAACCTCCACACCTCATTTCTCACATGGCCCTCTTCTAGTCAAGGCCGATTCTTCCAAAACACATTTTTGGACACTGCTCCTACAGATTTTGCCCTAAAATCATGCAATGCGGTACACAGTATCTCTAAAGTCATCAACATGGATCTGTCCCATTTCCCATATTCCCTCCTGGTCGGCTACCATTGCCTTCTAAAGTTTGTGTATGCGACCTGACGGTCGCTTATCTCCCGATTAGGGAGTCTTACTGGTGTACGTGAGTTTACGGCTCTGTGTCAACTAAAACCTAAGCTTGTAGCTTAAACTTTGGACCATACTACAACCATCACGTCATTGTCTATTCTCAGCTTTGGCCATGTAATTTAGGCATTTAGCAATCGTTCTTATCCAAATAGCAGCATGTTACAAATTACAGCAGCATTATACAATATCTGTTAGAGCATTATACAATATCTGTTAGGAACGTCTTCCCTAAGTCATGTCACAAGTCATAAGATGTCAAAGATGATGTCATCCAATTTATTACTTTTTATTCTTGTTTCATTCACTTGCCATTTGCCAATCCTTCCATGTTGTAATGCATTTACTCACTTGGTTTTCTTTGACTTTTGTAGACATTTGCAAACAAAACAAAAAAGTAAAATATAGATATTCTCCTTATTTGCCAATTCCATTGTCCATTCCTAGTGTACAGAAGGGGATAAGAACTGCCACCTGTGGACGGTAGTGGACCTTGCTTTCTTTGTGTTAATGGGTGTGGTGGGAGGCCTGCTGGGAGCGTTCTTCAACTGCATCAACAGGAGACTCTCCAAGTATCGCATGAGGCACATCCACCCTAAAGCCAAGTTCATCAGGTAACTAAGGGTGTTTTACTTGGTAGCATGGGAGGGTCGCGCAGCAAAATAGGGATAGCCAACTCAGCTTGATAAGTTGTGAACACATAAATCAGGCATTAGATGCACACACATGCACATATCTCTCCTTGCTAAAGCCCGATTTACACTTGGTTGTACACCGGTGTCGCACGCTAAAAACAGACCACCTACAAGTTCATGTGTGAGCTCTGCCATACAACAAAGTTATAAATCAGGCTTAATAGTATTTGAGTGTCAAAGATTTGTTCATCCTGTTTCCATAAACGTTTTACGTGGTGTGATGTTATCATCTATCTTCTCTTTTAATAATCAGTGGCATCTCAGAGATTACACAGTTCTGTTAAAATGACACTAGCAATTAAGTAATAATTATGAAGTTTTATGTTGTCAAGTGTCTTTAGAAATACAAATATAACATTTGTATTTATTACTATATATGAATGTAGTTCTTTATTTTTGTTAAAGGAAAACTTCTCCAAGTTGAAACGAAATCCTGTTGTTCTCATGTGGGGATGTGGGGACAATACCCTATATCGCCCGATCAAATGCATCGGTTTTCATCACTAGACATGCAGAATCTACAATTTTTTGTTGTGGCCTTAATTTTACTTTCTATGTATAATACAGTACCATGCTTTTATTTTCCAGAGTTTTGGAAAGCCTGTTGGTTACCATGGTGACAACGGTGGTGATATTTGTGTCGTCCATGACGTTGGGTGAATGTCGCGATCTGCCCACCGCCACCCCACACAACGCCACATTGCAGGTACCACCCCTTTCTCTACTACAGTGGTTCTCAACCTTTTCAGGCCGCGACCCCCAAAATAATCATATTTTAACTGGGGACCCCCCTCACCCTGACGAGCACTAAGAATTGAGGCATTACATTTTGTATAACACGGTTCTATTTTGAGAATAGCAGATCTACATGCTCACAACGCCTCGCATCACGAGGCGTTGTGAGCATGTATATCCCCAAATAATTAGGCGTTGAGAGCATGTATATCCATGTATATGTATATCCCCAAATCATTTTGGGATCCCCCTGGGGGTCCCGACCCACAGGTTGAGAACCACTGCTCTACTACAGCGGTTCTCAAACTGTGGTTATAGAAAGCACAGGAGGGCTCCGTTCTTATTGTGACAAATTCATCCCAATACAGGGGTTTCCAAACCTTTTCACCATAGCTGAGAAACACTACCCCACAGTAAATTAAGGTCTACATTTAACTCCGAAAGTCACTAACTGTATTTTGTATGCAGTATCACATTTTGAATGAATGTCAACCAAATGATTACATACAAATGGTTACGTACACTGTCCGTAACCTATTGAAGGTACCGTATATTGTGTGTGTTGTTTTCAGGTGCGTGGCAGTGAGGAGATAAACGCCACCACCCGACAGTTCTTCTGCTCCAACCAGACGTACAATGACATGGCCACGCTGTTCTTCAACCCCCAGGAGGCAGCCATTTACCAGCTCTTCCACCAGCAAGGTGAGATGGATCAGAGAAACATGGGATTGCAATGCATCAGAGAGTCATTATATTGAGAGTTGTAATTTCCCCTTTGGAGCAAGACCAAATAGCAAGCAATGTATGTCTTCTGTCAACACTTTTCCTGTCAAGGACATCCAAATATATCTATTGGCTGCAGACTCTCTGTTGAAACAATTTTGTGCCAGGGACCCCCAAAAAATAAGATTTGTGGTCTTATTATAATTCTTCAAGATGTTTTCAAAAGCGAGACTATTTTTGAATGAAGTATAAAATGGTGCTTAAGACAAGTGGTTAAACAGATTTTGAGGCTATATCAACACATTTTGATAGGAACCCCCTGGAACCCCTTCAAGGACCCCTGGGGGTCCCCGGACCTACATGATTTGAAAGTATCACTTTGCCATTTCTTATACGCAGAAAAAGCTTTGAACAAATCCATGCATGTGGATTTGGATGTAAAACATCATTAACGCTTGCAGAACCGTATGATGAGAATATTAAAAAACGTTCATGACGAGTTCCCTAAAGCTTGTGCAACCCCATTACTCTTCCATGTCCTGTAGGTACGTTCAGTCCGGTGACTCTGACCATATTCTTCGTGCTGTACTTCCTGTTGGCCTGCTGGACCTACGGCACGTCGGTACCCAGCGGCCTCTTTGTCCCCGCGCTGCTCTGCGGTGCTGCCTTCGGACGCCTGGTAGCCAACCTCCTCAAAATGTAAGAGCAGTGTTCTCCCAATGCTCAACTCTTCTTTACATGTACCAGTTGTTACCAGTGGTGTAAAGTAACTACAGGTTTCCCACGGTCATGAAATTCCTGGAAATATTTTGAAATTAGAAAAATATTTTTCCAGTACTGGAAAAGTTTTGGAATTGATCAAGGGAAGGTCCTGGAAAAAATAGCTATGCATTGTCTTTGGTTATTGATTTTGTTAATACCTCTGAAACGACAAATTAAACATTGGCCAAATTGTCAAATATTAGAAGCAGAAATTGTGAAAATAGCAGATCTGTTGCGAGGCGTTGTGAGCATGTAGATCGGCTATTTTCACAATAAAACCGTGTTATACAAAATTCCTCAACTCTTAGTGCTCGTCAGGGTGCCGGGGTCCCCAGTTCAAATATGATTATTTGGGAATTGCGCATAGGGCGTAACTAAGCGACTCGTTATTGAGCTGAATTATTGTTATATAGTCCTGGAAATTGGGTTAAATATTCTGGAAAAGTTTTGGAAATTAATTGGTAAAAATGTGTGGGAACCCTGTAACTAAGTACTGTACTTAAGTGCTGTACTTAAGTACAGTTTTGAGGCATTTCTACTTTCATTTAGTATTTCCGATTTCCAATACTTTTACTTCTACTCCACTACATCTCAGAGGTAAATATTATATTTTTACTCCACTACAATTATTTGCAAACTCCAGTTACTTGGTAGATATTGATTATTATTACAAAACATACTTAAACACTTCAGCCCGTCCCATCGTGCATTGCGCAGAAGGTGTGCGGCAGTTACGGCGTCGCAGCCTAGTGTGATCTACTAGTTCACAACGGTTGCATGTGCAACGCGACGTGAGCTTGTATGTCTGCTGTTCTCCGGATGTGTCCCACACAAAATTCTACAGTAAATTCTTGCGGAAACGGGTGGATACATTTCGGCCATTTGAAAATAGCGATCTACAAGCTCAGTAGATCTGCTATTTTAACAATTGAAAATGTCATAAAAGATAGATTTACAGTGTGCCTGTACTGTTCCAAAGAGGTAAGTGTACTGTAGTGTCTTCTCAACCACATGAACCTTAGCGTCCCTCTGGGCGTGTCATGACAGACTAACATCACCCAACTGTGGTAGATCTGCAAGCTCTCAATGCGTTTTTATGGATTTGCTATTTCCGCTGTTAACTCATACCCTGCCAAACCCGAGGAACCCGAGAATTTCGCGATGTCCCTCCCTGCCACGCCCGAGGAACCCGAGAATTTCCGCCATTTCGAAAAAAAAAAAAAATTTTTTCAAAAAAAATTTTTTTTCAAAAAATGTTTTGGGACCCCAAAAACGTTAGTAGGCATGATAGTGATCGCGAAATTGCTTGTTTAACCCCCATACAACCCCCATACAACTCAGGTAGCAGACCTCCAAGCTCACAACAGTGTAAAACATAATGGCTGCTATCTCATGAATGCCTGAACGGATTTCCATTCGGATTTTTTTGTTTGAAAGCTGTGAGCAATGTGGACACACGTGGTGCATTATCTAGGCATGGGTGTGCATGATCCGTGCACTATGAATTACATGGAAGTCTATGGAGACGAATGGCAGTTAAAGAGTACGAAGGTATTGTTAAATGGCAGCATATGAGTTAATTATATGACGTATTATGGTGTGAGCTCACAACATGCTTAAGCTTATAGATCAGCATACAGAGTTTAATAGACTATCCATGAACACAACATCTAACGGGTTGTTAGATTTTGTGTGGGGAAAACCCAGGCGATGATCATTCCTGATATAATGATAATCCCTGAATCTCTCAATTACACATCTAAAAGTAAGTTGTATTGTAAAAACATGTACTGAATAAAAAATGTTATGTAACTCAAAACAAAACACAGGTTAAAAATGACACTCGTGTGAACTGAGCGGTGGAAGCTGCGTGAGTGTGTGTGTGTGTGTGTGTGTGTGTGTGTGTGTGTGTGTGTGTGTGTGTGTGTGTGTGTGTGTGTGTGTGTGTGTGTGTGTGTGTGTGTGTGTGTGTGTGTGTGTGTGTGTGTGTGTGTGTGTGTGTGTGTGTGTGTGTGTGTGCGTGCGTGCGTGCGTGCGTGCGTGCGTGCGTGCGTGCGTGTGTGTGTGTGAATGTGAGTGTGAGTGTGAGTGTGCCTGGCCTGAGGCTGAAGAACAGCGCCCCTCCCTTAATATGTGTGGTCAGAAAAGGTACTGCAGACTTGAGGCTACATACAGACAGACACGCAGACAGACAGACAGACAGACAGACAGACAGACAGACCCACACACACGGCCACGTATAGGAGCGGTGTGACCACCGCTCAAAAATGAACCTGTAAAAGTCCAAAACTCCGAAAGTGTAAAAATGAACCTGTAAAGGTCCTAAATGGACCTGCAAGGGTCTCTCAACAACTAAACGAATGTATGCACCGTATGCTTTTCCAAATGAATCAGCACCAGTTACTTTCTCTCACGGTGGAATTTGCTGCACAGACAACTTTCTCACTTGATGCTTGTCCTCTCTGACCCACTTCCACAGGCGGCCTCTGCCGCTGCTCCGCAGGCTTTTGAGCGCCACTCAGCTGCAAGTAACGATTGTTAGCACTGGTCATTCCACAGCTATGCTTAATAACTGTGAGAGACGCAACATTCTGCTGTGCGCTCCACCAGCAGACACACGTGTTGTGCGAGCTTGTAGATAAGCCGTTCTAACTATTTTCTTTTACATTTTAGAACGTTTTCGAAAAGATTTGCCTACACTGACCAAAATAGAGACTCCAGGTTGAAACCAAGGGACCTAAAAACATAGATTCCCATGACCTTACCACCTCTCACTTAAGCATAAAAACAAGGAGCTTTACAATGAATAAAAACGGAAATTAATAAAATGCATAAAAGCACGAGGTAGATAGTAAAAAGTTATAGGCAGGCGATATAAATGATAACAAATTATAACACATAAAATATCTATAATAGCAGCCAAACTCAACAGCAATGTACTGTAATCAGCTAAAGGAAAAGGCAATAACTAACAGTGTTTTTGTCTCATTACTGTTTCTGTCGAATGTTTAGAAAACTGGGCCTGGACATCTACTCTGGGACCTTCGCTCTGATTGGAGCAGCCTCCTTCCTGGGGGGCGTGGTCAGGATGACCATCAGCCTGACTGTCATCCTCATCGAGTCAACCAATGAGATCACATATGGACTGCCCATCATGGTAACACTGATGGTATGTTGATAAAAATTTACTCTCCGCCATATTTCTTGGTCACTTGCATGCTATAAGGCTTTTTATTTGTAAACATGTACACTTACATGGCAGCTGTCGGCTTCACCGATTGGCCTACCCAAACCTCAATGTTAATTTAACCACTTAAAAGTTCTTAAATTCTTAAATTCTTTTCAGCTATTAATTGATTGTTGATTAATTGTTAACATCCCTATGGAGAACTAATTAGTGTGTCAAATCTGAGATCTACTGATGTCACATTGAAAAACAGAACAGTTTATAACACTGCTAGAATCATGTAACAATAACAATAGTTGAATTGATATGATAAAAATGTGTACAATCTACATACATGGGCAACTGGCGGCCCGGGGGCCACATGCGGCCCCCACCTTCACTTAATGCGGCCCGCAGGTTAATACCGGAATACTGAATATATTACTGATTTCAGCTGTTATAATTCCAAACGTGAGCTGCTTTAATTCTGTCAGTCTATATTAGTAGCTTAATGACTTAATGACTTAATGACTATAGTAGTATTAAAACATTTTTTTTTATGTCCAACATATTTGTATTTAAGTTCATAAAGTTAACATGAGTATATAACTAAATGTTTTTGAAATTAAAGTTATACTATGTAACTTTTTTAATAAAATAAATCTTAAAATTGTCCTAATTATTAAATCGCTAAAGTTTTAGAACACCCACTCTGTTAATTTCAGCTCCCAAAGCCTGTGTTCTACTGAGCACTGGTGGCCGTGACCGGTGCCGGTTTTCCCGGCAAAATTACGTCATATGCATCATTCTGTACACGTGTCTCCCTACCGGCCAATCACAGCCCAGATCATACACTGCCGAGCCCTTCAGGAAGTACACTGCAGTGTTTACACTGGTCTAGGAGTCTAGCATGTAGCTCCCCAACCGCTGCTCGTAGAGGGACACGGAAGACCTCTACGGATGTGTCTCGGAGAGGCGAGGCGGACGCGGTGGTCTGAAGGCCCGGTCCGCGGCGAAAAACGGCCGAAAAAAGCAGACGCGACCGCGGTTTGCTCTACCGCTACTGACCACTAGTTGAGCAACTTACACAGTATAGCTTTAAATCAAAATGTTACATTTCAGGATTCCAATGAAGAAATAACAAAAAATAATTCAGGATTCCAATTCAAAAGAATTAGCATAATTCTGAATCTCATTCTTTAGTATGAGATACTAGAATGACAAAGTAGGACGTAGCAATATGCATTGTGGCCCTCTGGAGTGAAGGTGGAAATATAGTGGCCCTCGCCATCATCAAAGTTGCCCATCCCTGCTCTACATGTATAGGGTTTGAAGCCAGGCTACATATTATGTGTTGCGTTGAGTCGCACTGCGTTGTGATCTTGTAGATCTGCTATTTTCAGTGCCTGACACCTATGACAACTATGACTCGGGCAATGTGGTTGTTATGCTAATTCTCAGGTGGCCAAATGGACAGGAGACTTCTTCAACAAGGGCATCTATGACGTCCACATAGTACTGAAAGGAGTTCCTCTGCTGGAGTGGGAGACAGAAGCTGAGATGGACAAGTAAGATCTATGGGTCACAGTAACTCCGTGGTTCTCAAAATGGGGTTCTGGGGACTCCCAGAGTTCCTTGAGGGGGTTCCAGGGGGTCCCACACAAATTGTAACCACTTTAACCCAATATACGTATCATGGCTCTTTGAAATAGCCGATCCACAAGCTGGTGTAGATTTTCTACTTTCAAAGAAATCGAATCAGGGGGTCCATGATATTATTCGCCTAATTATTTGACTTTTATGGCATGCCCAGAATAGGAACGTTAGGTGCTTAACTCATTCGCTGCATTTAAAAAATGTCCACTTTCAGGCTGAACTGCCAAATTCTCCATATACTGACATGTAATACATAGTGTAGGAAGTAAAAAATGTGGCCCCAACTCTGGAAACTCGGGCGTGGCGGTGTCAAACAACAGGAATAACTCGTGGAAACTATGGAGGGGGCAGCAAATGAGTTAAAATGAGTTATGGATTGCAGTGTTAAATGAACACCATGTCCAACGCTGTTCTTTCATTCACTGAGTGTGTCCTCTCTCGTCCCGCTCCAGACTGACTGCCAGTGACATCATGGAGCCCAACCTGACCTACGTGTACCCCCACACGCGGATCCAGTCTCTGGTGAGCATCCTGCGCACCACCGTCTACCACGCCTTCCCCGTGGTCACGGAGAACCGGCTCAACGAGAAAGACTTCATGAAGGGCAATATCCTGATCAGCAACAACATCCGCTTCAAGGTACCGTAGCAGTGCTGGTTGACACTTACTGTACATCTGACCACTCGTCAGATCGATGTACCGTGTGCATTTTCAGAACATGTTTATAAAGGAAATAAAATAAAAAATGTTATCAGTATTAAGGATACGTTTTTTAGTGCTGATATCAGAAGATTATATTTTAAGGTACGCTATTATTGTTTCCACAGCCGCTACCTTGTAAGGGAGTGCTTGTTTTCGGTGTAGTCGACGGATTCTTAAGTGGACTTGATCCATGTGAGACGCCGCCGAGTGAGCTAAAGCGAGCGAGTCGCAGTGTCGAGCGTTGCGAAGTTCGCTTGAGCCGACTCGGTGCTTTCCAAGTTATGTCCTGATAGTGACAGAATCGAAAATCCTCGTCCCACCGACTTTCTGCACCTCCGCGCGGTCCAAGTGAACACAGCGGAGTGCTCCCTTCCTCCGGTTCAGCTAAGAAAACAATACATAAGGTACCTGGGATATTCTGGTATTCAGGATATCCTGTTGCGTTACTGTGATCTTGATTTGGCAGTCCTGTCTGCAATCTCATTTCCTTGTTGCAGGAGTTCAGAAAATGAAAAACTAACTGCAGCATCGCTGATTGTAAAGACGGTTTTGTAACAGTGATTATAGTTGGTTAGGGTTTGAGATGACAACATGGTCTTATAGCCTTATAGATGGTGTGACGTTTATGAGGATGGTTACAGCCAGAGTTGGTTACACTGGCTCCAGTGTTACTGAATATACTGTCTCTTTGGAGCGTGAAGTATTTGCAAACTATCACCAGCAGAGGGAGTCAGATGCCCATGTTTAGATGGAGCTCATTCTAGCCCTGGTGATTACCAACCCAGT
Organism: Nannobrachium achirus; assembly: GCF_963921795.1. Classification (NCBI taxonomy): domain Eukaryota; kingdom Metazoa; phylum Chordata; class Actinopteri; order Myctophiformes; family Myctophidae; genus Nannobrachium; species Nannobrachium achirus. The sequence goes on from NC_137818.1 coordinate 47,647,233, forward strand.
CCAATATCCTATAATGCTCCTGGTTTTCTGTCATGGTAGGACATGTATTACTTGCAGTGTCCTTTTTACTCTAGCTTTCTAATCAGAGACTAGTAAGGCCACAATGCATAGTGAACAGTATGCTGTGACCCAATAGCCACTAAGCAAGCACTAAATCCCATCATGCTTTGTGCCGGCAGAAGGAGAGAGAGCAGCACAACCAAAGTCTTAAGGGCTTTGCACACAGGACCGTTGCGTTTCTTTCCGTTTGCTGCATGATTAAAACGCATTGGATTTGGTGTGCAAGGCTGTGCGGAATCCAAACTACGGATCCGAAAAGGAATCATAAAAGGAGTCAATGAGTTTTTATCGCATGCGACAAAACACACAAATCGAACTGGGTTCGATCTGGAAAAAAACGCACTGCTGTAGCCACCTGCCGCATGGCAAATTTGGAGCCGGTGTGCATTAGGCCATAGAGAATCATATTTTCTTTAAGAAAATTAAATCGTCCGTTTTTTTTCTGTGCGAAAAAACACGTCTGTGTGCAAAGCCCTTTACTCTACATGATAATATAATATTTCATACATTTGGGAAAATATGCTCAGTACAATATGTATTTAGCACAAAAATAATTGTTATTTTAGTAGTGTGTCCAAAGTTATTCATTTTTTATTTTACCAGTCCTTACTATAGTCCTTTACATGCATAGAGTGTGGAGGAGTGAATGATTTCAGACACCGCCGTTGGCTTTACGGCAATACCCGTTCTTTCATGTGCACAACGTTCTTTTCTAGTCTCGTTGACTTAGCATCTCTCTACCGTTTCTTTTCCATGGCAGAAGTCGAGCGTGTTGACGCGGGCGGGGGAGCAGCGGAGGCGCTGCCAGTCCATGAAGTCCTACCCGTCCAGCGAGCTGAGGAACGTGTGTGACGAGCTGCCCGCCGCAGCGCCGCCCGCCGAGGAGGGCGAGGATATGCTGCAGCAGATGTTGGACAGAAGGTACACGGTAGAACCCTTTGGCACCGTTGGTCCCCAAGGCTCAAATCTTTGTTTCTTGGGACAAAATATTCCTTGAACGAAATATTTTGAGATGGGGGTCCGCGGTCAAATACATATAATTCTAGGGGTCCTTGACATTAAAAACTTTGAGCGCCACAGATAAATAAACATACGTTTTTCAGGAAACCATCATGATTTAGAAAACAGGTATTTTTCAGGTCTTAATGGGTTAAAATGTTAGAGCTCTTTATTCTGTGTTTGTTCAGTAACAGGGGTCACCCTGTGTCTCCGGTTCGCTAGTAAACGGGAAATACAGTTTCAGGTTGGTTGCCAATTTTGACCAGTCAGGAGAGAGAACCCATTTTCAGTTTCAATTTTATAGTGTTCCAGTTCCAATTTTGTCTTGTTCATTGTCTTACTTCCAGTTTCACTTGTTTGTCACTGCATCCTAGCCTGACACTCAGCCTGAATTGACATTTCGTTTCACTTCATTATTCAGTCTGAAGTCAGTTCCGCCCACGGCGTTTGCAGGGATGGGCGTTGCCAAAATGAGGCACTGTTCAGTGATTGGTTCACCGTCCAACACATGACATAGTGTTGTTATGTGTGCCTGGCTGGCTAGTGGCTAACCTGTTGCTTGCTAGTGCTACTTGCTAACCAAAGAAACAGTCAGAATAGGAGCACTACGAACTAGTAATCAAACACAACATAACATGCCTGCTACTGGTGTTTCATAGCGAGATCGATACGATCGCATTTTACCGCAATTTACCGCATTTTACCGCGACACGATGTGCGGTACGGTACGGCGGCGGCGCTGGTGTACTTGGAAACACACATGAGTTCTGGGAAACCCCCACCCACGCTGATCACAAGACGCTGATTCACGACGCTGATTCGCCCGTTTGGATTTTCAACCGAGGCAGGCCTCCTCATTGAGAGCGATTCTAGACCTGAATCGCCGAAACAAAAAAATTAAAGGGGTGTGGCTAGCGATTCAGGGTCTGGAACTAGGCTAACTGCATCCTTTATTATAATCAACTCTCTAAAAGAACTTTAGTGGAATTATCCCACCAGGAATCAATTAAAACCAAGAACCAAATGCAGTTGGGTACATTGTGTTTTCCAGACACGTGCCCTACCCCAACCTGTACCCAGACCAGTCCCCCAGTGAGGACTGGACCATGGAAGAACGCTTCAGACCGCTCACCTTCCACGGCCTCATCCTGCGCTCCCAGCTGGTCAACCTGCTCATACGAGGGGTCTGCTATGCTGAGAACCAGTCGGTCAGTCACACACACACACACACACACACACACACACACACACACATACACACACACGTGACACGCACACACACACACGCAGATATAGCAGCCATCTTGTAACTTCTCCGCCTTCATCCTGAGGGTCCATGTCGCTGAGCTGTAGAATGGGATCGACTCAATCATGGAGCGGAACAATAACCAAAAATGTTTTTCTTGTGCTGAGGGCCGATGTTCACACTATCTTAATTTGTGGAGTAACGTCCACGCCAATCCCCACCTGGTCCTCGATTCACACTGGGGTCTGTATAATTCAATGAAAAACTCAAAGACTAAGGCTGTCACAATTATTACATAATCGTCTAATCGCAATTATTTGACATAATCGCAATTATTTGACATAATCGTCATAATCGTGAATGTTGAAAAATGTTCATACATTTTCAAACATTTTCAGAAATAGTGAAAATAGCAGATCTACTAGCTCACAACATGTCGCGATGCGACGCGTTGTGAGCTTGTAGATCGGCTATTTCCACTATCAATGGTGTTTTTTAAGTAGTAAGTTGTCAAATATGTCAGCAATTTCTTTGTGTATTTAGGTTATGTGTCATATCTGCCTTGTGCTACTTCAAAGCCTAAAAGCCAAACACATTTTTTATTATCAACGACAAAAACACAATTAAATCGTTAATCGCAATTATTTGAGTGTAAAATGTCATAATCGTGACAACCCTATGAAAGACATGAGAATAGCATTCCCATGATGTGACTTTTTCGTATGAGAGCTTGTCACAAAATCTCTTGGCCCACTTTCAAGTCCCAACCCGCCGTCTGGTGTATTTGGAAAGCATCTCTACTGTGTATGTCTCCGTGTCTCCCAACACAGAGCGCCACTCAGCCCAGGCTGTCCTACGCAGAGATGACGGAAGATTATCCACGCTACCCCGACATCCATGACTTGGACCTGGCCCTCCTCAACCCCCGCATGCTAGTGGTACGGTCCATCTCACTCTGACGTAGGGCTAGCAATATGATAGTGGTGCAGTCCATCTCACTCTGATAAGGGGTTAGCAACAAGATTGATTTATAATCTAATTAATTATCTGTGTTGCACAGAAACCTTTAATCTCAATATTGAATTGCTTTTATGAATTTATGTTGTTGTTCTTACCTGTTACCTATCCACTTCGTGCCTTGTGGCACATAAGGCCTTTTCTTGTTCTTTCTTTAAATTAATGTCCTATTTTATTCTCTCTATGACATTGTAATATGAAAATAATGTATCTACAAGCTCACAATGCGTTGCATTGAAAAATGTGAAGGATTTACCAAAATAGTTAAGTGCAGTTGAAAGTGGTTTAGTCTCTCTGTGAATTCTATAAATATTAAACCAATAAAACGTATTTACAAGAGCTTTTTACTAAATATTAATTGCATTGGATTTATTGAAACACAGGCTTACACAAGGTTTCCTCCCAGCAGTGACAATATGAACATTCTGTATTCATTGTATCTTTCAACTGCAAAGGGAAAATAATGAAACAAAATATCATCTTTATTGCCCTGTTACAGTATCTCCCCTCTCACCTGTGTTATTCACTAGACTGGTTTAAGTAAATGAAGACCAGTAAAACATGGAGATATAAAATAGGGATGAATTGTTTACCTAAGAAACTTTAGAGATGGGTTGGATTTATGTATGCGCTGCTGGGACCAGAGTAGGATGAACCCTTTATGAACGCCATCTCAGTCAGTTAATTGATTAGCAGTGGTGTGATATGGATTTTAGAAGTGGTGCCCCTCTAAATTCGTGACCTGATGATTCATGTGCGTGCATGTGAGGCGCGCGTGCGTGCAGCTAAATAAGTCTGGGCTCACCGAGCCCACGGCATCTCACCCCTGTTGATTAGCCTATTGCACTGTATATAACCTACCAGTCAAAGATTTGGACACAGCTTCTTACTCAGTGTGTGTAAGAAACTGTCCAAACTTGGTAGGGTATATTTCAAATATTCTTTCTCTCTACTGTGGGAATTGTCTGAAAAGAAAAGAAAAGAAAAGCATACTCCGTGAAATGTAACTAATTGGTTGGTCTATAAATTCCTTGACTATTAGTCACCTCAAAAAACCTAAGACATAAATTTTCATTTTGCTGTTCTAAATCCTGCATGTTGTCATCATACTCTGTGCAGGACGTGACTCCTTACATGAACCCGTGTCCCTACACGGTGTCCCCCAACACACATGTGTCCCAGGTGTTTAACCTCTTCAGAACCATGGGCCTACGACACCTGCCTGTGGTCAATGCCGTAGGAGAGGTCAGTAGTACTTAATAGTAGCCTAGAATTATTTGACTATTGAATAATAGCATATATACAAGGCTTAGCTGCAAGCTTGTAGATCTGCTATTTTTGCAAAATCATGATTTTTTTATATATCTTTTGTTGTAACTCAAATGTTTGCTTATGTCCCTGGAACAACATATTTTGAGAGGGGGGTTCGTGGCCAAATACTTGTAATTTTGGGGGTCCTTGGCATGAAAAAGTTTGAAAACCACTCATTTAGAAGAAGGATTTAGAAGAAATGTATAGAGTCGTGTCAAAAATATTCAAAGACTTGCACAAATGTTCACAAAAATAGCAGATCTACAAGCAGATCTACAAGTAGATCTACAAGCTCGCAGCGCGGCACTCGGTGCCGCGCTGTGAGCTTGTATATCTGCTATTTTTTAATAGTTAAAGCATAAAATAATGGTTAAAGTGGTTCAAATCTAAAGTGACTAGATTTGCGTTCAGTCCTAAAATAATGGCAAAGGCACCTGTAACTCTTGTCTCTGTCCCTCTGCTCTTTCAGATCGTGGGGATAATCACAAGGCACAACTTAACCCACGAGTTCCTTGAGGCCAAGCTCAGACAGCACTACATCACCATCTGAACGGCAGGGAAGGTTGACATCTCACCATCATTCAAAAACACAGACTATTTTCTGACCCGGTCACTCACGTTGAGCCGACAGTATCCCCGTCCATTCCAAATGCACGCGTTATGACCTTACAAACAGCTCCATTTACACATTCTTTATGGTAAACAGGGGAACATGCTACTTTTGGTGCAGGGTATCTTGCTTTTGCGGTTAATTCCACTTGGGTAGAACATTTAAAGTTTTATACATGCATACTGTACTTGCATCGATGTTCAGGAAGAGTCCTCGTCCGCGTCCTAAGCTATCCTACAGGCATTTTCGCAGTCGAATCCTCTGTGTCAGTGGAACACAGAAGAGTGTACAAATGGAACCAAATGGACCCTTACGGGTTAATTAGCACTAAAGACTTTCTGTTTAGGCTTTTATTTCTACTGACTTATTCTATACCGTAACTTTTCACAATCAAGGTCTCTCTTACCTTGGGCCCGCCTACATCTGTAGACGATTTCTAGATTAGAAATTCATAAAGAAAAAGTAATTCATGAGTACCGGGAGCTCCGCCCCCACCTCTCCGCCAAGACCTCCGACCAGAATCACAGCCGCACCATTCACTTGAATGGATATACAGCAGATTTTACACATTAAATATTAATTCCGTTTTGGACCCAGAGCTTCGAAATCTCGTCCAATCCGTCAACAAAGGCCTGGATATGCATTGGAAAAATATGTAGACCTTTAAACTTTTAAAACAATACGACAAAGGAATATATAAGGACGCAACAGCAGAATGAGGAAATCGCCTGTCTGCTGGACCTATACAGAGCCGTTTTCACTTTTCACTGATTTGTTTAGAGGCTATTACTCTCCATTACACAAACAACCAACCAGAATAAACTGCTTCAAATGTAGGCTACATATTTCTTATCATGCCGATTGCTTATAAATCTTATCTATAACATTTGATATCTCTGGCGTGAAATGTTCGCGATTCCTGACAAGTTTAGCTGCCGAGCCGCAGAGGGAGAGGCAAGGGTGTCGCACCAAATTCTGGGCCCTGGGTACAAGGATTCGCTGTGGGCCCACATGAATGTTCTTCATCGTGGGATTTCAAAAATAGCAAATCTACAAGCTCGCAGCGCGGCACTCAGTGCCACGCTATGAGCTTGTATATCTGCTATTTTTCAATCGATAAAGTCTAAAATAATTAAAGCCCTTCCACCGTGGGCCCTGGTAAGTCAGTCCCACTTTTCCCCCCCTTGTGACGCCCCTACCCACAGCCTGCGGTCGAAAGCATAGAGTTGAAATACAACACTTCGCGTGCTACCCCTGTTCCTTCAGACATTCACAGACGTACATTACATATCAGTTGCTATTTAACATAACAAATAAGGTGTTTGTAGTCATGGGTTATTGTCGTTTAGGCCAATACAGCCCATTTATATTTAAATTGGTTTGAAACGGCTTTCTGTGGTCCAGCAACCATGGACATGTTCCTTATTCCTCTGCTGCGACCTTATATATTCCTATGTCGTATTGTTTTAAAAGTTTAAAGGTCTAAATATTTTTTCCAATGCAGATCCAGGCCTTGTTGATGGATTGGAAGAGATTTCGAAGCTCTGGGTCCAAAACGGAATTAATATTTAATGTGTAAAATGTGTGTACAATCCGCCGTATTTCCCATTGAAGTGAATGAAGCCAGTAGCGGCGCGCTGTGATAATGTCGGGCGTAGCTTTTGGAGGGGGCGGAGCCGGTATAGGTCCATTAAGCTGTGGTTAGTGTGTGTTGACAGAACAACTGTTATCAAGCACTTAAACCATGAGTTGCATGTGTACTTGGTGCGCTCTTTTTTTCACTCTACACCAAAATCTGCTCCAGATGTGCTCATGTTGGTAAAGACATTTGTTGTAGATGGAAAAAGATGCTGAGGTTCAAGTGCCTAATTGCTGACGGTTTCTACACACTTACACAGAGGTATGTGCACACCAACCTTCTACAAAAATGAAATATTGATTTCAGAGATTGCCCTTTATTCATGACAGAGAATTTACCTTCACTTTGCTGACTATGCTTTATCAATGTTGTTGTCACTCTAGCACTTTTATTTTTGACTGTCTGTATATTTCTAGGTTTATTTTATTTTTTATTTTATTTTATTGTAAATGGTTTATATTATACAGTGTTTGCACTTAAGTCATTACTATCTAATTACGGCATTATAGCAAAATAGAGCTTTGTAGTTATAGACAGTTTGCTTTGAGATTCTGCTACCTAAGTCACTGCTAAACATGGCAGCCTAGAGGTGTGCATAGTTGAGCCACGTGATTCTGGCCTATCATTTGGCATCTTGTAGTGAGTTTCAGCCCAAGTTTGTTACGGTGTTTGTTCTCAGCAACCTCTGGACAAATTTGCGGACACACACACACACACACACACACACACACACACACACAAACACACACACACACACACATACTGTACAGCCTCATCACAATAGATGCATTGCTTTGCGGCTCAACTAACAAAAGGCTTATTACCAAGTCATGAGGTATTTAACTATTCTAACAATTTTATTGCACTTGTAATATGTAAAGCTTGTCAGGGGAAATATTTTCATTGATAATTCAGGTAAATCGCAGTGTTAAAGTGTGTCTAAGGGAAGCTAGAAGTTTTTTTTCTTCTTTTTTTTTCTTTTGTTATTTTGTTGACCGGATTTTTATTTTATTATTTTGGGCATTGTTGGAGGATAAGTTACAGTAAATCTTGTCGAACATGAAGTACTAAATATATTTAACGTCATGTACAGTTAATTTTCCATCAAACATAATCTACTTCTGGTAAACATTCTCTTGTGTAGAATTAGTTTTGAGTCACCGCACAGAGCCTCAACATGTAGGTTAAAGTACAGGGACTCAAAATGTAACTTAAAGGAAAAACGCTGTTTTTATTTCTTACTGATGTGAGGAGATCAATGATATTGTGTGGCAAAAATACCCTATGTCTTCTGTGTATTTCTCAGTGTGATGAAAACATTGAACACGCTGAATGTGCGCTCATGATGTGAGACGAAGTAGGGTCATTTTTGCCACATCTCCTGACACAACAGATGAGATTCAAGGTGAAAGTTTTAAACAAAAGGGAATCAAAAGGTGACTCATGCAAAAGGGAAAAGGAGAAAATCACCAAAATAGCCAATAAGCATTATGACGTAAAGGAACAAAAAACACTTGAGTACAGCTTCTAAAAATCCATAGAGTAGATTATGTAGATGTTGGGGTGATGAATGCTCATGGCACATACATCAACATTCCTTTTTGTTGCTGTTATCATGTGTCTGCTTAATGTCTTATTTAAGATAATTATTTTTATAAAGATTTTATTTGCGTTACTTGCTGACTGTACTGTGACTGGTTCAGTGAGAGAGTGGCATTTTTGTGTGTATCAAAAGGTTGTCCTGGTAGCTATTTTTAGTTTGCTCCGCAGTTATTTTAAAATGATTTTTATATACTATATGCATTCAGATTCTTCATAACCACTATGAATAGCGAGAGCAAGTGCACTGTAAATTCTGGAATCTTAATTTAAAGGGAAACTTTGCAGATTCTTTTAATCTAAATACCTTTGTTCTGATGTGAGATCACATCCTGTAGGAAAAATGTCTTTCTCCCGTGATATGTGCAGTCAAACGCATAGTTTAGAGTCATCATATGTAAAAGTGACGCTTGTGACTGCACAGGTGTACCCTTCCTTCTGCATTGGGAGACTATTCTGTAAGGCTCAGTGGCCTTGTGTTTAGAGTGTCTGCTCTGTGACTGGGAGGTTCAACTCCCTGGCCGGGGTCATACCAAAGACTAAAAGAAATGGTACCCAATGCCACCCTGTTTGGCACTTTGGCATCAAGGGTTGAATTGGGGGTAAGGCCCTGTGACATATTTGCGTCATTTCCAGTGGGTCACAAATTGCTTTTGGTCACTGGGTTTCTGATCATACTTGTTCTTGTGGAGCTTGTCAATGTCAGGATTACAGAGCTTGTAAGAACCCCCCCGAATAGGGATGCAGAGGATCAGGACAGTCAAACTTGTTGGCAAAATGGAGCGGCGTCTCAAAGCCAGCCTTATCAGCTGTGTTGAGATATTAGGTATATACCATGTAGTGCAGTGTTTTCCAACCTGGGCTTGTGCCAGATGTAAGAAGTGCCGTCTCCAAGGAAAAGATTGCACCTGTGCGAAGTGAGCACTAAATGTATTAGTGCACGGATCCGCACTAATACATTTGGCTAACGCACACAGAGTGAAATGTAGAAGAGATGTTTTAGAACCACTGAGCATGAGATGTCATCGGGGTATAGAAGGAGCATGAACTCAGGATTTTGCTGCCTATCCAGTCGGAGCTAGATGATGCCACCTGGTTCTCCTTGCGATTTTTGGTTCAAAATCGGTAATGTTTCCCTTTAACTCTGAGAGTGTAAAATTGGATGCTTATGGTCCATTTCGAAACACTGAAGGTCCTTACACATCACATGCGTCATGAGTACTACATCCACACAGAATGCAAATATTACGTGGCAATACAGCAATGTAATTAATTTATGTTTCGCCGTGAATTAAATAATCAACCTGTATGATCGAGGCATCACCAAATGAATAGTTTAATGTGAAATATTTGCCATTTTATGATTTTTGTATTTGTCACACTCCTTGTGTGTAAGGACCTTTAAATGATTTAAATGAACTCACAGATTTTTGCTGTGTAGAATGATGATGGACAAATGACATCATTACCACTTTGCACTTGCCAAACCCCTTTGTCACACGTCCTTGTTTAGTAGTGTACAGTATGTCTGTTATGGATGGTTATTGTCTTGTGCTTATTGATACATTTCGTTGCTGTCGAGTAGAAACCTCCTATCAACCTATTTCAATTATCTTTCATAAAGTAATGCCCTACTTCATCATGCAAGAGTGTCACAAAAGTAGTGAAAATAGCAGTCTATCTACTCTGAGCTTGTAGATCGACTATTTTCACTATTTTAACATGTTTTTACATAATACAAAAGGAGCGGTTTTGGACATACTGTACAAGCCAGGTTTCCACCCCCAGACGGCAACGATTTGTAGTGCCTACAAAGGCTGGACCCAAGCTCATGGCAAAACATCAACCCGCTGTCATAGAATGAGAAAGCAGAGAGAGACCTCTGTCTTGTGCCTTTTTTATCATTAAAAATAAAGGTCCTTCTGTTTTGACAGCCATCCATGTGGTTTATGTTTCACTCAACTTTTATGGGTTCCATTCATATCCTTACGTCTTCAGGTAGAGTCTGCCTCGGCAGAGTCTGCCTTAATACTCGGTTTTCATTTCACTCACTGAAGTGTGTGCAAATGTAACCAAATAGACGTTGGTTCCATTTGTACACTTTACAGAGTTAAAAATGCAATCCTGAACTCAACGTTATTTTTACCAATCTGTTGGAGTACATGAATACAATGTAACTAGTACATCTGCTGTGGTTGTTGGGGGTCTCCCTACTCTTCTATTGAGACATTTAGAAGAACCATGGCAGGATACTTAGTGGTTAAAATAGTACTGCCTGAAGCTCATAGCACAATATCCCCCATGACCAAGCGGGGATGGTTTATATTGCAAGTATTCTGTGTATCCTTATAATTTCAGGGCTTTAAAAAACGTAAAAAGTCTTGAATACAAATTTGAAATGTCTTAAAAAATGTATTGATTCTTAAGTTACGTCTATAATGTTGCAGTAACCTGTAACCATGTCTGAAAATGAAAATTGCAGGCTGTAAAGTCTATATTGCAAACTATATATGTTGTCGTTTTTTCCCCCCTCTAGAATTGGTTTGGACCAAGCTGTAACAAACTATACTATACTATAGTATAGTATAAAACAAAACCAACATGAAAACAATAACCTCAGGCTCTGCTCCAGGATGAAATGACTGAGAGGGAAGTTGAAAATGGCAAGGGGTCACCTCAGTTTATATATCGTTGCCGTCTGGCCAAAACCTCTTAACTCCATTTTTGAAGTTTTAGATTTTTTGGCATAAATCCGGGATATTGAACAGCCTTTACAGCTGAGTGTTGGTTAAAATAATTTTGAACCAATGGAAAGTAGTAAAACGTGCTTGGGACAAAACCTCCTAACTCCACACTTTCTGCCAAACCAGCTAACTCCACCCGATTGGCCCTCTCTCTTTTTGGAGCTGTGTGAAGCACAGGCTCCCTATACGTGGCCGTGTGGGTCTGTCTGTGTGTCTGTCTGTCTGTGTGTCTGTCTGTGTGTCTGTATGTAGCCTGAACTTCCTAAACTTCGGCACGCTACTAGTCCCACAGTTTTGCCACCACACACTCGCGCCATATGTCAAATCGACCGGCTTACTCGGGAATCGTGGGCTAGTAACTTGCTAAGAGAAAGGTTCAATAGTTTAATTGATATTAATTTATTAGTGAATTAATTTTCCCCATTGACTTATAATGGGAATCGCAAAAACTCACATTCAATTATTTGTCTCTCGCAAACCATAGGGGCTAGAGTTTCAAGACTTGGAGAGGAGGTTCATAATGATTTCAAGGATTAAATAAAAAATAATTGTGTCATTTGGCCACATGGTGGCGCCATAACACCCCACTTTACGTTTTGGCCTGTAACTCTTGAACCGTAGGTCGGAAAATTAAAAATATTTTTTCCCTGGATTCCTTGGGTCATGACGCATCTCCCCATATAGGCCACGCCCATTTGCGCCATGATAGATTTTCCGCCATCTTGAATTTTCTCCAAAACACACTTTTTGCTCCTTTTCCTACATATTTTCTTCAAATGTCACAAAAATCGGTACACATGATCCACACACACACACACACACACACACACACACACACACACACACACACACACACACACAGCTCCACTTCACACGGGTGTGATTTTTTTTATAAATAGGTGCTATTGAACACCTCCTAACTCCACTTGAGCTTATTTTCCTGAAAATGAACATTTTGGAGTTAGGAGGTTGCGGCCCGACAGCAGAGATAATAGTAAAACTATGTACTGTACTGTACATACAACTTAAACTGAGGGAGCAGAATGTTCAGGCCTTAAATCCCTCTGCACCTTGTGTAAGACAATGCTACAATGAGGACCTTTGGAGATTGAGAAGACATTTGAGTTGTTGTGATGTGAAGTCAGGAAAACAGTATGACTGCAAGTTTAGTGTTGATACTAATAAGGAAAGGTTACTTTCATTTTCATTATAATTTCCTATTTTGTTATATATCTGGGTCTTGCAGAGTTAAATCTAATTCCCACCATTAGTTTTGTTTTGATCTGATCAGAGCCATAAATATTTCCCACTTGCACAGTTTTGTTTTGGCACTTTCATTTTCTCACACTCCTTAACCACTTTCACCGCCACTTTCACCCTGGCTGGCCTGGCCCCCAAAAAAAGAAACTAGGAGATAAGTTGACATTGTTTGTTATCGTGCTTAATTTGGCAGCAGTGGCTCAGGAAGTGGGAGCAGTTACCTGGGAATCGAAAGCCTTTCTCTGCTTCCAATGTATCTGGAAGCACAAACAATTCCCCTCGGTAGTACAGTTTCGTTACGAGACACTTTCATTTTCTTGAACTTCCTTGGGGCAGCAGGGGCTCAGGAAGTAGAGAGCTGTCACCGATCAGAAGGCTCCGGCCCCACCTGGCATGGTGACGAAGTGTCTTAAGTAAGTCACTGACTTGCTTCCTGAGTGCTGTGCAGTGCTAATCTCAGAATCTCGGTTATCTCAGTTGATATCCATGGCCATGGAGCCATTGAAGGCATTAAGGCCTTGCTCTTGGCATTTCAGCTGAATGTTTTTTAGGGAAGCAGTTCGCAGCGGTTCATATTTTATTGCCCCATAGTCTCCAGCTGACAGACTTCTGTCAATACTGGGCCAAGAGATTAGTATTATGTAAACTGTGACATACCGTTGTTTTGGATTGAGATTGGCTCATTTCCTGGGGCAATCTGCCCAGATCATGCATGTCACACGTCGACGTCGTCGTCTTCTTTGGAATTTTTTTACTCTCAAAAAGAACCTGCAATGTAGTGCATTTGAAACTATATTGCAGTGCACATCATGGGGTGATCACTGCTTGCCTTCTGTGAATTGTTTCATTTTTATTTTTGTTTGTTTTATTTTTATTTCATTGCTGAGTGAGGTCTGCAGACAAATTGACATGAGTGAGACGAAAAACCTTGAGTGAAATGTGCCAATTTCAACCAGAAACATCGGTATGCTTTTTGACAATATGGCTGTGAAATGGCTATTAAATTGCATTCAAAGTAGTCAAAACCCTACGGATTGCAGCTTTAAATGAACACAGAGGATTTTTACTTTGTACAACACCCATGCACACATCCTGGTCATGAGAAAGTAGTCCATGTTTATAAAGTGCCCAGTTACTAATCAGGCTAATTGTGTCGACAGTGGAAAGAACACAGCTCCCCCAAGCCCCCGCACCTGTGCTTATCACTAGAATCTGCCTATAAAACCCAGCATCAAAGCCCAGAGTACCATGGGATTCTGTTGTAGAGTCTGATTAGCTTTCCAAGACATTCCAGGACACTATGGGAACCTGTGAGTTGGCAGATAATTGCTGGTTTTCCACGCTGTTAACCTGGACCTCCAGAGGTCGCTCACCTTTTCCAGTTGACTGGTGCATCTGTCAAAATGCTCCTGTGAGGCGTAGAGTTTAATAACTGTAGAGTTCGAATGATAAAGGCTAACGCAATTAGACAGCGGTTTGTGACAGTGTCTCACTTTATTGTAACACACAGTGGCATCTCTGTTCCGCTGGTTGTCAGATTACATTTACACCACATAGCACACAGCAGTGAGTGAATCATTTACCACAAAACTTTTTTTTTTTTTTTTTTTTCACTCCGGATTTTGCAGTGCATGCCTGAACCTTATCCTTGATCACTGTGCTTTTATTTATGTCTCAGAGAAAGTGTACTGGAGGCAAGGTGTGACATTGTTCTCCACAAATTATTCCAAAAGCTACTGTATGCTCAAGTGGAAGACCTTGAACATGTTGGGGTATTTGGGATAATTTTGGAACAAAGAGCAGGTCTAATTGAAAGGCAGTCTATCCCTCTGTTTAGGTACAATGTCACCCTTTACATTCAACGCCATTGCCTTTTTCCAGATCACTTAGTTAATGGATAGTCAAATATGGGGTCACATAGAATAATGTGTTGCAGCAACAGACACTTAAACCACATAAACTAATGGAAATAGGATATCTACAAACCCACAATGTTGCAATTGCAATGCATTGTGAGCTTGTACAGATTAGCTATTTTTTTTTAAATAGAACATAATGAAATATCTCATTTTACTTTTGTAATCACTTGTTGCATTCAAAATTTAAAAATAAGAAAAACAGGTGACATGGGAACATTTCAATACCATCTATTTTAAATAAAGTTATCCTAAACGAAGTTGCGTGGAAAAAAAGGTTGGTTTGCTTCCAGCTGTAACAATATGGGATCATGGCATTTCAGAAGTGGCCTTAGACAGACAGACAGACACAAATGCAATTGGTGTCGCAGTCACTAATTTGGCACCAGGCGGTAACAAGGAGGCAGAAATAAGTGCCTTTGCTTGTCAGACTTTAGCAAGCTAATTACCGACACAGACAGCTGACTTGATCCGACAACCCGAGGCAGAAAAAGTCAGAAGTATGTTTTTCCAAGTAGCCTATGCTTTCTGTATTCTCATTCTACATACTTGCAGTTAATGTAATCGGTTTAAATAATTTGAAGTCTGAAAGGCTTCACATCCCCTGTAGTGGTGGAAAACCCATTAGGTCCTCAACATCATCAACAATCAACACCTCAGGTTACAGTCTCTGAAGACATTCATGTGAAAACCTAAATAAAGACACAGCTGAAGGCTTCAGTTACGCATATAAAACACAAATGAATTTCTTCCTCATAGACTGGAAAGTCATAAAGTTAACAGCCTGTTTCTAGCTCCAAGCAGAGATGTACTACATGGATGCAATGAACTGCAGACAAAGCAAGTAGGCTATAAAGGGACGGCTTTCCATCTGTATTCAGTTCTTCGTCGGGAGACGAGTGTCAGCTTACCCTGTTGGCAAATAGATAGTTGAGACATTTAGCATTTCTGAGTTATTTACTAAGTTTAAAGCCTAGGTTTAGTAAGCAACAAGTAGTAATACACATCTCCTGACATCCCTTACAGTCAACAGTCTTACTGTACCTCTGCCAGTGTTACATCCCAGACCGCTTGCGTTTCCAATGCGGTCCATTCTCGCTCCGAAGCAGCTGGACGATCTGCTCCTGGCGGCCATCAGCAGGTCCTGAAGCCGGCTGATCTGGCTTGGGGTCCGACTGTGGCCCTCCACAGATGACTGGAGTTTGTCTGATAGTGATGGCCGCTGTACCCCCTCCTGTCCGCGCTCAGGCTCTGGGTTTGTCTCCTCATAGTCTGCGGCTGCTTCCACGTTCTCCTCCTGCTGTCCTGTTTCCGCTAGAGTCTCCTCAATGCGCTGCAGTATAGACTAATGAGGAGATAGAGGGGACACATTCAAATCAAGCCTGAAAGCCATGAAAATTACTGAAAAACGTATTGTCTCAGTGGAAATGATACTATACTGTTGTAGCCTACGACACGGCAATGCCAAACAGACAACACTAGAAGGTTGTGGTGATTTGCGTTCTTGCATTTCATTTACAAGGAAAATTAATCAACTTGGTTCTGTTACTTGAGGCCTGATTCCCTCCAGAGAACTGCTTTATTTAAAGCACAGGTGACATGCTGTAGTCTGGTCAATGCCGACTGTGCAGTAGCCTACAGGTTATCCCAACAGTATCTTCCCAGGGTCCTATTAGAGTTGTGGTCAGGGTGAACCCTGCTGTGTGGTACAGCATCAGGATGCAGCCTCCTAGCACTGAACTGTAACTGCAGGTGTCCCAGGAGGATATGATCCAAAAGAGATGGTTCCTGGTTTTGACCAAGAAGTATCCAAAGAAGGAGAAGTCGCTGGAAGTCACGCCCACACCACGGTCCATGCGCCATGACACTTTGGGTGGCGGAAGTTGCAACGGAAGCTCGATGAATAACATTGCGTCTATGAGCTTCGGCTGGGACAGCTCATGAACAAAAAATATTCTGAACGATAGAGACCTTTGTTGTATAGTCGCTCCAGGAATATAAAAGAAGACATATCACAGGTATTTTTACAATCACTTGCTTTTCGATGTGCACGGTACATAATGTTATTGAGGCAGCTAAACAGCGGCGGCGGCCGTTTCTGTCTCGGAGCTATCGCGAGATTTGGATTCCAGACAGGGAATTGTGGAGAGTCTCGCGATACTATCTCGTTCAGAAACGTAAATTGTGCTCTTTAGATGCCTCTATAATGTTATACAGTGTACTCACCGAAAAGCAACACAGCACAAAACAATGTGTGACATGTTTTCTTTTATATTCCTGAGCTGAGTGTTTTATAAAGGTCTCTATCGTTCAGAATTATTTTTTGTTCATGAGCTGTCCCAGCCGAAGCTCATAGACGCAATGTTATTCACCGAACCTCCGGTGCCACTTCCGCCACCCAAAGTGTCATGGTGGATGGCCATGGAGCCTAAAATGACGTCAGTGTCCCTTCCTTCTTTGATCTTCCTTGGTTTTGACAACCTTCATCAAATGATTTCGTTAGCAGCTCATTGGTGCTACTTGTCATCGTGTGCTGCAACACTTTTATACATTTAAAATAATTTAAAAACAAATAGCCAGTATAACAGTAACAGAAGTATATTCTATTTTAAACTGTATTGTACCAACGGTGCATGTATTTTGAATATAATTTAAAATTAGAGATGCTAGATTTAGACTGGCATGTTGGGCGTTCAGAAATCCAGGCCAGTGATAACGAAGTAAACAAAATACACTCTGCTGCCCCTTGCCAACTACTTGTCAAGGTGCCCTTGAGCACGGCCTTATCTGCTCTGGTGGACTTGCTCAGTGACACCTCCCAGGTATGAATGGATGCATGCATGCAAGATAGCCCTCTGTCCTCGTGCAACTACTACCACAGGTTTTATCTACAATACTTAGTAATACTGTATATATTAGTAATATTGCGTAATTAAATTACAGTTTAAATGTTGATGGCTTCTTACAGCAAACTGGTTTCTCAGTCTAGAAATATGCATGGTACATTTTAATTTGAAACTGTTTATGAATACATTTGTTATGTATTTACTGAAGCCTGCTTGAACTATAAGATATGCAAAATACCACACAAACACCTAACAACATAATTGATTATGGTTGACCAACCATATCACTTGTGAAGTGATTTCCAGGTGTTTTTGTAAGCATGAGAGCAAAGACAAAAACTGGTAAAACTGGAATTCATTCTTTCATATTCTCACACAAGAGTATACTTTTTTCTGTGACTACTTTATCACACAATTACAGGTGTAAAAGAAAAAGCTTTGTACAACATCTATACTTACATGAATAGTTCAAATAGAGAAAGAGAGAATAGGATAGTTACACGTTTTGGCTTTGTAGATATTAAGGGCAATGTTAATTTACCATCTGTGTTGGCTAAAGGTTATTGATGTCTGAATAGTGATCTGTAAATAAACAAACTTTAATATTCTGTTCAAGAGAAAATGCAAACAATTGACAGTATGTGGATCAAAAATATTGTAGAGCTTTTTGACAAATACAATAAATTACAAATATGTAATCTTACGACTATGTTCCTAGCACTTAACAGCGTTTGATCATGACCTCAACCAAATTAAATCCAACCACTGTAGAATTAGACTTCATAGCAATAATCAAGCATTCAACCAAGCCGTGTTACTATAATAAGAATGTATAAAACATTTGGTATGCTATGACTGTACACACAACCTCTTGTTTTTAACTATGAAAGCACACCGTGGCAGTCTTCTTCGTGTTTAGTGCACACAGCTCTTCAACTTATGATCTTTAGATCAGGGGGTTCCCTAACCTTTTCAGCTCGAGACCCAAAAGAGAACTTTGGTGTCTCTCCCGGACCCAAACACTCAAAAATGTGATGTGTCATCTTTTTTCGTTATTTGGGAGGAAAGAAAATCCTTTCGAAAAAAGGAAAAGAAAATGGTGGTAGAGGTTAAAACAAAAGCTTTTACTCATGACCCTTTAAAACCGATCGACGATCCAAAAAGGGGCCACGACCCAAACGTTGTTTGGGAAACAGTGCTTTCAGATCAAGATTAGGCATCAAACGCTGACATCTGGTTCCTTACCTTCAGCTGATCCAGGTCGCTGGTGGAGTAAGACCTCCCTATCACATGGCTGTTCACCAGTGTGAGCTGACAGAGCGCGACCAGCAGGGCCCAAAGGAGGCCCGTCCTCATGGTGTCGTATAAGTCCTGCTTCACAGTGGCTCCTTCTAGCGCTATGCAGCCACTCTTATATAGGCACAAACACAGAGTCACACACTCGCCATCCAAAGAGACAGTCATGTGTCAGTAACTCATCATTTTGTAGATTGCCTTCGAGTGCATTCTCACACCTCTGGATGATAAGACCCCTGGTAAAAAGAAAATCTCCTTTTAAGTGGCGTCCGGGTAGTGGGTCATGTGTGTGTGTGTGTGTGTGTGTGTGTGTGTGTGTGTGTGTGTGTGCGCGCGCGCGCGTGCGTACGTGTGTGCGCGCGTGCGTGCGTGCGTGCGTGCGTGCGTGCGTGTGTGTGTGTGTGTGTGTGCGTGAGTCTGTGTATTGTCATGCTGAGACAAAAACAGTGGCATGATGACCTGAGGAGTAGCAATCTTGGAGGCGTGAGCTCAGACGTGGCGTGGCCCTGCAGGAATGCAGCGTCCGCCATACGAATGCTTAGAATCGTCTGCACTCCTGGCTCCTAAATATACCATAGTGGGCTAAAAGTGAGCTCCAGCATTGTGCGGTTAGTGACGAGCATTTTCCTGTGGAAAAACTTTCAAAGTAATGCCCTGAAAGGTAAGGCATCCTGTGAGAAGACTTGAAGTCAGTTCTGCCTTATAGGATGCACATGTCTGTCAGTCTGTCTGTCTGTCTGTTGGAGGTTAATCTTGCAAACCATATCGATCAGAGCCACATCTCTTGCGCACACAGGAAGCAAATCAGTGAACATTTTTCACCTGTTTTAAACATGCATGCATATTTTGTGCGTCAGGTGTCTGACACCTTGGGGGTGAGAACTTGTTGCTGTCCGGGTCTAATATTACAAACGTCTTGGCCAATGCAGAGGCAGATTTCTTGCTCATGCTGCCAGTAGGCCAAGGACACAATTCCCCACCTTTTCACATTGTGAATATCTGTTTTCATTTTTGTAACTTTTTGTAACCTTTATTTATACTCGAAGCATTGAGGTTCACCCTCATTTGCAATGCTGTCGAGCACAAAAATCAACAATTAAGACATACAAATAGATATAAAACACCGGAACAACTAAATAAAACCAGAACAAAAAGTAAGTTAAAAACAATTACATAGTGAGGTAGAGAGATTTAAGAGCAGGTTATTCAATTGTCCATAGGATATTGGGGCATACATTTTTAGCGTGAGTTGTAGAGCGTTCCATGAAATAGGAGCATCAAAGCAGGAAGCCGATTTTCCCAGTTGAGACTAAACAGGTAGAACCTCAAGTGTAAGCTTGAGGGTGTCTGGTTTACTGGATTACTCTTTACATGATCTTATGAGACATGGTCAACCTGGCCATGGAAACCCCAGATTCTACTGGGAGACAGTTGAGTTCTCCATACAGGTTTATTGACGCATTACTCATCGGGATCCCTAGCAAGAGCCTCCAGAGGCTACAGTACATTCAAAACAGTGCTTATAGGATCCTGGGAGTGCAAAAATACGACCATATTACACCCATCCTTTGTTCATTTCACTGGCTCCCCATCTCCTTCAGGACTGAATACAAGATACAAGATCTCCCTTCTCACACATCAGTGCAGTATAATAATTATTATATGGGCTCTAAGGCCCAAACCTAGTATGACCCTGATCAGTCTATTCTGAGCTGACTGTAGTTTGGTTTTGAGGTCATATGTAACCATATGGACCCTTATGAGTCTTCAATTACACATGGATGAATGAATACAGAGGATGTTACTGTGTAGTTACAAGTGAACAACTGGTTGGTGTGATGTAACCGTCATCTGTCACTGACACCAGCTTAATTAATTACATTCACAGAATTGTCTTATCTTAACGGTCTCTATTCCATGTGTGATTAATTTGTATGTCATTTTGTTTCGGTCACTGCTTATATTATTTTGCCTTTTATAAAGACAAAACTTGTCAAACGTGATAGCTATTTAATGATAATAGTATTTTTACAATTACTCAGAAGACAAGCTATTTGCCCTGCCCACCAGTATAATCAACCATAAATAATCTCACTTTGTATTAGTTTATTTGAACAATGTCTGCATAATCTGCCTCTGGAGGTCAAGGTATGGCACATGATGGCAGGCATGCAGGTGAGATTGTAAGGTCTTTCAGATACAACAGGTCTGAGAAATGGACCGCTGTCCAAGGTGCTGAAATCTTTGAGCAGTGTACTGTAGACTTGGGACTTTCTGTCGGTTGCCTGTTTCTGTAGTGATTTTTAACCACTTGAACCCACACAAGTCTCACATTCATATTCTGGGGCTATCATTCTTTGCTTGTAGGCTTCAACCATGTTACTTGTAGATTAGCTATTTTACTGTAGCTACTTCTGGAAATGTTCACCTATAATACCCAAAATTGTAACACCAGGTTGAAAGTGGTTCACTTGTTATTCCATGCATAAAGACAAGCTGTATTTGCAGACTTTGACACCATTACAATACTTTAAGAAGAGACAAAACTGAAAATCCATTATGATGCAATTGTAAACATTTATTCAACAACATAAAAAGAACAATTACAGACCAAATAAATATATTGGTATAAGCAACGAACAAAAGTCAATAAATACAAATATAAATAAATAGCCTCGGAATAAAAATATGCTTTGGTAGAGACGGTGCAGTTCCAGGAATTGGATGGTAAGACTTCATCTTCTCTTTGGGTCTGCAAGTGAATCAAAAAACAGCAATTAAGAAACCTTCCCCTTTTCAGTGCTTTAGTTTTACTTGAACTTGTTTCACACAATTCCTCTTCTTAGGCCACTATTATAGTTCTCAAGTTCAATGTCTTTTTTAAGCCATGGGGCCTACAAGTTACCAAGAAGATCACCTCAGCTTGGGTTATGTATTGTAAAGCATAGCCTTTACTTACTGTATTTGCCGACTGTGTTGCAGCCCAGGGAGCTCATGGAACCAATCCTGTCCATCCGTCGGCCGAAGCAGCCTGACGCAGAAGAAGACCTCCTGGAGGAGTCGTTCCGGACACTCTTCAGGTTCTTGGCGGAGAGGAACTCCCTGATGGCGGCCTCGTCCAGGCTGGTCTGGAGTTGCTCTCTCTGCTGCTCCTCCACGGCCTCTGCTGCGGTCTCCTCCACATCGTCCAGACCTCCTGTGGGGACTCGCTGCTCGGCCTCGCTCTGCTCGGGAATGGCCTCCTCTAGTCGATGAAGAAGCTCCTGCAATTACATGATGGAAGTGAGAACCTGTTGCTTAAACGTTTCAACTCATAGAATTGATCTTCTAAAGCAGTGGTTCTCAAAGTGGATTTCAGAGACTCTCTAGGTTCCTTTATGGGGTCTAAATTGACCCTATGTAACTTTGACAGTGTACAAATGGAGTCGTAGGGTCCATTTGGTTCCGTTTGTACACTGTCAATGTTAAGGGGAGACATTCAAATTTCAAAGTTTGAGAACCACTCTTCTAAAGGCAGCAAGCGATGCATTTAGACTCACCTTTAAGACGTCAATGTCACTGTTGGTCAAGCCGTTGGTGATAGGATACGCGCTGAAAAGCTGCACGTTTAAGAGCATGAGGAGGCCATAAACAGGAATGTAGTTGAGCTGCATTGTTCCAGGTTTTTCCCTTCTTCTTTCTGGTGCCGGGTGGTCTTTAGTTTCTTTGCTTCGTAGCTGTTTGTTTCTGTGCTTTACCCCACATCACCGTGGGTCTTTTATACTGGGGTTTGACATGCACAGTTATGCCAGGAATTGGAGTTGCATTCCTGACACCTGATTATGATAACGCTGGCTGTCGGAAATGACTCCTTTTAAAGCTTTGTCTCTTAGATACGAGGCATAACTATGACATAGCCTTCGTCTGGATAGGCCTACTTTGTTTTAGAAACACACGTAGCCTACGTTTTCCCATGTTGACGTTGAGTTACGAGAAGACGTGCCATCTTTAAAGTGTGTTACTAAATTTGGCTGTGTACGAGGTGAAGTAATTGGCAAGCTTCCATTATAGGCTATATGCCATACACACGTAAACCTAATAATTAAACCTATCTTTCTGGGCCATCACAAATATGCGTATGTGGCCTTTACGCACATGATCCTTACATCTGTTTTATGTTTTATGATATTATTTTTGCACAGTAGACACTACTGTGTTTATTTGTCTGTCATTTAATGTTTTTTTTATGAATTGAGTACAAAAGGCTCAAATGTAAACAAGCCATTGTGCTTTATTGTGGTTTAAATCCTATTAGTAGAACTTGTATCTTGTATACTGTACAAATGTATTACACTCTCAGAGTTAAAATGACACTGAGTATTTTAAGGTATTTGGTGTGTTTTTATGACGTAGATATTGGGAACTATTTAACCTCCTTCCCTGTCTCAACAAGATAAAGATAAAGCCTGGAAAATAACTAACGTTTAACTGGAAGAATGATGTTGTCCAGCCTACTGGAACTTCCTGTTGCTCTTCCTGTACTTCCGGTTAGACACTTGCACTTCAGTAGATGTCCAGCCTCTGAGAAATATATCTGTTGTGTCATCAGTGGAAGCTGGAGCTTTTTCCTTTTCAAGTTATTTTTGGGGCATTTTAAGCCCTTTTCTGACAGTAAGTGGAGAGAGAGAGAGAGAGAGAGAGAGAGAGAGAGAGAGAGAGAGAGAGAGATGGAGACAGGGAATGTGGAGGGGAGTGACATTCAGCTAATGGTGCAGCCCATGGACCATTGGCCGAGCCAGTAATGGTCAATCCGGCCAAGACATGAATCTGCACATCACATGACTGTAAATGACTGTATAGCATTTGCTTTGTAACATGGAAATCTTTAGAAAATCAACATTGCGTGTGTAAAAATGTGTTTAGAGTAGACTACAGATTTATTTAGAATGACCACATTACATTATCACACATAGGCCTATACATAAAACCAATTGCATAGATAGATCATAGCATGTATTTTGTGTAATTAAATAATTATTATCCTTCGAATAATTCTCCCCAATCCATTTGAACCGAAAACATTTAGGCCTAATTGTTTCCATTCTGTCTGCAGTGTTGATAATCATTTTAGCCAAAATAAATGTATTTGACATATAGACCAAGATGTTGACAGTCGGTCCAAGACTATCAAATAGAGAGAAAACTTTCATCTGCACTTCCAAGATCTGTATACCTGTGACATGTGCTTTGTGTGTCATTACGACCATCACGGTGCTAAATAATACAAGAAACAAATACTTGTGACTTTTAACAATTCCAGTATTTTCCCTGGAAAAATATAAATTTTCGTGCTGAAAGCTTGTTTTGCCATGCCCAAAACTTGTGCGTAAACGCCTTGTGCACACGTTTACGCACGTGTTTAACCACATGAACCCAGAGGCGTCAATTTGGTATGGCAAGCTATGGCAGCTGCCATACCTTGGCTACAGGGGGAAATAATAAAATGTACTGTAATCGTACCCGTTGCTAAGGTATGGCAACATGACTGGTGTCTTGCACGCACACGAGGGCGCGCGTGCAAGACACCAGTCATGTTGCCATACCTTAGCTTTTTCTGAACTGACGCCGCTGCATGAACCTAGAGGGGGAGGGGGGGCGCTCAATAAAAGCAGCAGATCTACAAGCACATCATACCTGATGGATATTGTGTAGAGTGAAAACAGCCTGTTGGGAATCCAAGGAATACGTACAGGGTTAACGGCCAAGTTGGCCAACTGAGCGACCTGGGGCAAGTTCGATGCTTTAGGCCTAGCCTATGCATCTGTCTAAAATAGGCATTATTATATACCACACATTCATTTCAAGCCCAGCGGAATCACGCTGACGTATATAATGTGACCATGTCCCTCTGCTGGCGTCACAATCTGTGTTTCTCAAATCAGTCCTGGCCTGGTTAGGTGGTTATCCTATTACTCCGGTGGCATTCTGTCTCTCTTCCTGGATACAACAGCGCAGCCAGGTGTTGTCCGTATTGTGTCAGGCACTGTAGCCTACAGGCTATTTGCATTTATAAAAAACTGCAGTGACCTTGAGTAGCCGAATCTTCTATTAGTTGCACAATAACTCACAATTAAGGACCACGTCTTAAATGGGTATTTCACTTTAAAGCACTTCTGGGGCACTTCAATATTTAGATATTTGATATTAATTTCATATCAAATATTTTGTAATTTTATATTTAACCAACTCCAACCATATACTGAAAACAATGCTTTATTATTATTTTATTCCATTTTCGAAACGAATTAGATCAGTCCTATTTCATATGACCAGACACACCGTTTTTGAAAGGGAAGATATTGCTGCATGGCTTATTCTTATCATGTTTTATTTAATTTAAATAATTATTATTTTTATCATCATCATCATTATGCAAATTTGGTTGCGTGTTTTAGGCTATATATATAGGCTACCTCTGCTTCACTTCACCCATCACAAACGTTGGCTAACAGAAAGAATGTGTTATTCCGTTTATCAGAAATGCAATTTCATTGAGCTTAAATGCAGTTCTTATACATCAGACTTTATAGAAAGTTTAAGATCATTTCGCATATGAGTTAAATATAGATATATGGAGCTGAAGTTATTTTCAGTTGGAACTCCCACTCTCCCAGTGAATCAGACTAATTGGCAAAAAGTTGGCTGATTTTACTTTGAGAATCAGTCCATCAAAATTCATGAACACCAAGCGGTTTAATCAAGTCACATATTATGCAAAATGTTTTTGTTTATTTTTTTTACTTCAACATATTCTATTACAATTATATGCCTTGCCCAATATATCTACAAGAAAAAACAAATAAATAAATAAATACATACATATACTTTACAGTAATACCAAGAGCAGCCCGTGATTATTGTTCGATTATTATGAATGAGAAGAACCATAAAAATATATGTCCAGAAGCAAACCACAGACACTAAAACAACCCCCGCCAGTCACAAACTCTCAGTTTAATGCTGTTTTAGTTTAGTCAATGTAAAGACGACGTCCTTTTCAGTGGAGTTCCAGCGTTGGATACAGCAAGCACTCGTTCGTTCGTCCATCCATCCACAGCTCACACCTGTTGAGAACCATACACACAACCTTTAGAACACGAGACATGGGCATGCAGCTTGGTGCACTGCACTCCGGTAAGCTTGGGAGTGGGGTCGGGTCGGTAGAAATTCGTTTTTATCGTTTAGGCTGGAAATTATTAGCATATAATAAAACCACAGTGGAGAAAGAAAAAAATTGAACCAAAATGGACACGTGTGTGGGTCCATTTGGTTCCATAATTCCATTTGTACACTCAAAGTTAAATGTAAACTTGTAGGCTACAATTTTACAGGGAGGTCAATTTAAAAAATATTATTTCTAGAGTAACAATCAATCAATCAATCAATCAATCAATCAATCAAACAAACAAACAAACAATCAATCAATCAAAAAACCCGGTGTTCACCGGTTTCCATGGTCACCTCTCCTCTCCAGTTCAGCATCCCAGCCCGCTGAAGGAGCCGATCCTCTCCAACCGGACTCCGAAGCAGCTCCTCATGCCTCCCTTCTTGTAGCGGCTCCAAGAGCGCTTGGACGTCCGCACGAGGTCTTTGAGGAGGCGCGCCAGGAGGCTCTCTTTCCCCGGCGCCAGCGCCGAGTTCGCGGCGTCTTCGTCCGTGTCCCACCGCTGCTGGTGCTGATGCTGTCCCTCCGCCGCTGCGTCGTACACCGACTTCTCCTCCGCGTTCAAGTTTTTCTTCCCCTGCGCTGCATCCATCATCCCCATCTCCTCAGATGCGTAAAACGGCACGTTATTACTCTCATCCTCGTCCAGAAGCTGTTGCAAACTCTGGTAAATATAAAGATTAAAGTAAAATTAAATGGCAAATATTAAAGTAAAGGTAAATTAGGCTAAATAGCCGATTACAAATATTCAAGGCACAGCAATGCAAATGATGGCGCGCCATCTCACCTGAAGGTCTGACAATGGTTTGGCTCCAGCTAAATTAAGTAATAAAAGCACAGGAAAACAGCAAAAAGAGATATTTGAAATCATGTCTGTGTGGTCTGGCCGCTCTCAGTCTCGTCTGACGGTGGAATGGACGAACTTGTCGGTCCTTCACTCAAAGTGCTCTTTTTGGACTCTTGAACGTCACCAGGTGCTGTTTTATACACGCACACCTAACCTGGTGTCGTCAGGATGGAAGCTCTGAGAAGAGTTCTAACGGAGCGTGACTAATGTGTTGAGACCGTGGGTGGAAGTAAAGTGGAGTTAATTAATTCCACTCAAAGCTCCACCTCAATTGACATATGCTTTGATGCCACTGAGCCAAGAGAGGAGAGGGCTATTAGATTATATAGACCCAATTACACCCAGGAGCGACTGAAATAAAATGACACTATATACTGTAGTGGTTTAAATCTAAGGACCCCTAGTTTGTTATGCATTAGGGCCACAGATTTCCCAACTATATCTTGCTGGGCCTTGGGACCCCTTAACCACCTCATGGTCCACTGGTGGGGTCCTCCTCAGACCCCTCTCTTTGAGAACCTGTGTAAAGTCTGTATGTTTCATGTCCCAGGGCAGGATTCAATCAAACCCGGTCTCCCATGGCCCCTGGTCTAATGTAACCACTAACCAGTTGGCTATACTGGTCCTTGTTTGTGTTGACTGGTCTGGGGCGCATCTTCACTGCCACTAACGTCATTCAAAGTTAACTTTGTTTATATTTGATAGGAATTTGTAACCATCTCCTTGAGGTCCGTTTCACTGTCCCACTGCCTCCTTTGATGTTGTTGCACACTGATACTGCAGCTTTCTTTGCACCGTCATTGTTTACAGCTCCAAAAGAAAAGGCTTAAAAGATAATTCAGTGAGTCTGTTAATGACACAAGTCTACCACTAGGCTAGTGTTAAAGTATTATTACCATCACCATTTGTCAATGGTGATATTCTTTCAGAAGATGCTTATTGCTTAAGACAGGAACTACTCAATAGTGCCTTTTCAGTGTGATAAGAAGACAGATGCCATAGACAGCTCCATTAAACCTACGCTAAAACTAAATTCACATACTTCTTTTTTGCCTTTATTGATAGTATTACAGTGAAGACAGGACAGGAAACAGGGAGAGAAATATGGGGAGAGAGACACAGCAAAGGTCGTCGGGATCGGGATCTGAACCTGCAACACACTGTCAGGCTTCATTAGCCTATATGTGGTATGCGCCTGGACCACTAGGCAGCAGGAGCCCCTAACATACATTTTTATGCCTTTTGCATGCATTTCATAAAATGTACTGCTATGGCCTGCTGTGAATGCATGTCATGTTGTAGCTATATGGACTTTGTTCTTGTCAACTGCTTCAGGCAGTGCTCTGTAACTTTGAAGTAACATATAGTCACTCACTGGAACTTAAAGCTCAATCAAGCCTAAACCAAGAAGTTGTAAAATATAGCTGTTTGAAGGCTTTTCAACTAATATTTTGCATTGTACAGTGGTCTCGCTCCTCAATTGTTTTGGCATTGAATTTATGCCATTTAAA
Organism: Nannobrachium achirus; assembly: GCF_963921795.1. Lineage (NCBI taxonomy): Eukaryota > Metazoa > Chordata > Actinopteri > Myctophiformes > Myctophidae > Nannobrachium > Nannobrachium achirus. The sequence continues at coordinate 47,675,338 of NC_137818.1, forward strand.
ATGTTTGGATGAAGCAGATTTATATTTTTTGAAGAAAGGTGGCAGCTTTCAATTTCAATAATCATTGTGGTTCAAGGGTTGAAAGTTCAAGGTTCTTTACTTCCGTAACACACACTCGGCGTACATTGGAGCAAAATATTGGAGATTATTGAGCTGAGATTTGGTAAAGTTTAAAAAGAATCCTCCAACGTCTTTGCATAATTTAATCAAAGTGTCCTGTGCCCAGGGTGTGCACAGTATATGAGTGCACAGTATATGAAGGATTGAATGTCCCTGAGGAGTCTCAGAAGTAATGTTGGAGAACCCAGACCGGTGCCCGTTGGGCAGAATAGTCAGTTGTGCAATACCCTTTGTATCCGTCTGTCTGTCTGTCTGGGTTCCTTTCATTCCCCATACAGTATGGAGATCTCGTATCTCTGGCTGTTTCTCTTTTATGCCCATATATGGTGTTCCGTGTCCCGGCCAGTCTGTGATGTCGTCTCTTTTATGCCCATCTATGGTGTTCCGTGTCCAGGCAAGTCTGTGATGTCATCTTCAAATTTGAGCACTGTAGTGAGGTCAGTCAGTGATGTCAGTCATCTCCGAATTTGGTCACTTGTTTCATCATGTCAGGCAGACATTATTTGGGAATTGTTTCAGCATGCGGCTTTTACCATGGTGGCGACACTGTCTAATATCAGTGATGTCAGCATGCAGACTGTTTCACCCGTTTATGCCCATACTGTATAATATATGGTGTTCCGGGATGTCAGTCAGTAATCCCGGGCATTGTTTCAGCTTGCGGCTGTTGCCATGGCGGCATGATGACACTGTTTAGTATCAGTGATGTCAGCATGCAGACAGACGGCGGACAGACAATCCGTAAATGAATCGTTAGAAGGCAGAAAATGTTGTCCAAAATAGTAAAACATTTTCTGTACTCCACCTCGAATTGTGGCTTGCATGATGCCTGTTTCCACAATATCTATATGCCATATTTCCATATCTTCAATTACATTTGTTCCACTGTCTGACAGATGTAGGTCCTAATCAGGGACGTGCTGGCCATTGGGAAAAGCGGGACAACTCCCGAACTGCCGGTTCATTCCCGGCCGGTCCAGGCCGGCCATTAGGAAAAAAATTTAAATAAAATGTCGGCCTTCGTTCCATTTTGGGGGCTGGGCACACAACGCCTCACGGTGCGAGGCGTTGTGTGCTTGTAGATCGGCTGTTTTCACTAGTTTAAATCATTTTTAAAATGATAAATACAAAACAAACGGTTTTGGACATACAAGGTTTCCACCCGACAACGACGAAATATAACTCATGTACAGAATTGGCCCACTGGCTTGTCACTTGTCATGATCTGAAATGGCAAATCTTTGAGTAGCAGCAGCGCTATAGGGAGAGATCTCTCTCTATAGCGCGCAATGAGGGCCTCTCCAACTCTTTTTCCCGGGCTGAATCAGGGGCCCAGCACGTCCCTGGTCCTAATAATGTTTCTCATAGTCATTCGTACACAGGGATTAAATATAGATTGGTCCTCTGACGTCAGACAAACCTATATTTCCTCTCTCGTGTTAAAAGTTCTGCAACCTCTGTTCAGGTCCAGCAAGCTTCGTCGTTTAGATGATGAGGCCCTGATGTTCTAATTAGAGTCTTTAATGAAGGGGAACTGGCGGCAGGGCGGCTCACACATTCTTCATCCCTGTGACAGTTCAGTGGTATGAAAGGTCACGTGATGTAGCCGGCTGTTTAGCAGCTCAGAAATAAATGTAGAATGTAATTGAAATGATTGTAACATGTTGGAATAGTTACATGATTACAAAAGATCAATGGAGATGGAACTGGAGCGTGGAGTGAAGTCTATAAAAAGTACAGCACTCTATCCTCTGTGCTAAGTTTGGAATACTAGCTTTGGAACAGGCCACATAAAACTATGTATTTAGCCTAACACAACAGAACACAAGCAATAGGAAAGAAAACAACTGAGCTTAACTTGTTACCCAAAGGGCCACATTCATATCTAGTAGCTGGCGTCATATGAAAGTACAGCAAAGTCAAGTTAAAAGAACTTCTCTAGCCAGGAAGAAAAGTTCTCTTCTCCCTGCTGCCCACAAGGCAGAGTCAATTTGGCATGAAAGCCCATTGAGACGAGAAGCTGGCGAAATGTCAATTAGTCTGTCCCCACCTCTACGCTGTTCGCTCAGCTCAGCACAAGGGCTAATCACTCATCATCTGCCCTCTGGACCTCTTCTGTTGAAGTTAGGGCACTCTTCTGGGTGAGTGGGGTTGGTAAATATGATCAGGTCAATGCATCAAAATAAGCATACAAGAGGAGCCCAGAGATAGAGTAGTGATTAGGGGAACATCACTTATCTGACCTAGGATATCCTGACAGGCATTCTCTCCTTTACCTCGCATTCTGTAATGCTGTCTGTCCCTTGGCTTTCCTGCTATTTGTATCAGTTAGGGAAGACATGTTATAGGCCACGCAGTGTCTAGGGGTTTTAATCCACCACAGTGCAACCGGTTTTGTCAAGCGTCTGTATGAACACAATTGGCCTGTGTTCGAGGGAGAGATGCTGGGTGGGGAGGATGATGTTTGTCATTGCACAATAGAGGGTATGCGCGTGACATCACTGTTGCTGGAAGTTATGTGGGAGCCCCTACTGAGTGGCAAAAAACTAATTTCTGCCATTGACAGCCCATACATCCAAACAGAAAAGTCCTATCTGATTGTATTAAACAAAGTTAAACTCACCAAAATTGCAGCTGTACTGAAAGCCTGAATTATCCTCTTTCTATCTGCAAAGTTTTTGTTTCATAAAAATCCACCGTAGAGAAGTTATGAGCTACTTTCTGTCAAGACATTCTGTGCAGGGGATTATTTTTCCAAGTGTCAGAGTTTGGAAGCGCTCGTCTTCAACAACACAACATCCTGCTGCCTCCTGCATTATGTGCAATTTAGAAACAGGTGGTATGCAGGGCCGTTGAGTGATTTGCAACTAGCACCTCCAAACTCCAATGCTCCATGCTGCTCAATGTTTTGCCACTCAGTCTAGATTAGGGGGGCGGGTCCCAGTGGACGTGCATACCCTCTATACTCTTACGGGCTAGGGTGGCACCTGCAGCAGGGAGAGTTGGGTGGGAGGAGTAGGATGGAGGCTCTATGTCCTCCCGCGTTGGCTCCTCACTGGCAGGTGACTCAGCGGGATACAACATCAGTGACAACAACACACAGAAATGTGCAATTGGCATATAATGACTAAATTGAGGAGAAAATTGTTAAAAAGCAACAAAAATCATTCAAATGTAAATAGACAAAAGCTCTCATGAAAGTTTTAACTCTCCCAAGTTGTTTTTCATACTAGAGCAAAATGTACGGAATCCAATGGCTTCCGGGAAAATCAGGCTATGTATGGTATGTTTTGAAAATGGTCACTAGTGATGTCAAGATACCGTGAGTCATAGTCAATGGGCTAAAAAGTAGTGACCCAAAGTAGCATGAGTTTGCTTCATGGTTTGGTTGCTGGCCTGTGTGGCTTTTTAAAAAAAAGAGCAAAAGTTCTTGATAATGTTTGCTAAAAGCCGTAGCTTGAGTTAGAAGATAATTTCCTCACAACTATGACTACTTACTTACCACTGCAGGTGCTGTGGTATGACACACAGTAAAAATATGCTTAGTGACAACACTCAGGATGACAACAACTATATCGCGTTTATGACACATTCGTTGATACTTCTACCCAAACCCTTGTTCTCCGACACTTCCGACATGATGCGCGGCAGTATGTAGAGAATGTGACACCCGATAAGCTCTGGGACAGAGAGACGGACAGTCAGTCACAGATGTTCCCAACTAAGTCGTTCTGTCAGCACTGTTCCTGCACTTCCTCCCCACGGTAGATTAGCTTATCACCAAGACAATGCTGAAACGGAACAACACAGTACCACGCTATCCTCGGTTCACTGTCTGCTCAAGCACAACCTCACGATTCCCTCTATGTGAGACATAAAACGCTATAGTTTAAAACATTTGTCCCAGCCTGAGTTTAAATGATTACTTCCAACGATTACGAGGAAATGTCTTTCTGACTGGACCAAAGGTTATTGTAGGGTAGACTATTATTCATAATTCATGAAGGACAAGACTAGCATACAATTGTCAGTATTTTTCTAATCTTGGTATTTTCTTTCTTTCTTTCTTTCTTTCTTTCTTTCTTTCTTTCTTTCTTTCTTTCTTTCTTTCTTTCTCCAGTTTGCTGCACATACTGTATATGTTTTTGTTTTTTTACATTTAGCAAATCATTGACCACGTTGCCAGAAATAGCTCTTGACTCTTGTTTTTTCTAGAAACAATTAGGCAAGCCTTTTGTTAAATTGTTAACCTGACTGCATAGACAGGATATTTGAAAGACAGCAAGGCCTAGGATATTTATGGAAAGCAAACATCCAAGTGTATTTATTCACTTGTATTCTTAATCATTAATTTCCTACTGACGAATACTGCATTTGACTCACTGGTCTTAAAGATGTCATGTCGAACAAGGTTAGCGATCAGATGAGAAAGGCTGTGATGTAATAGGCCTACACTCATGGCTCTTGTCAGAGCATGGCCACACATGTTCAAATCAAATATTCATCTCTCTTGAGGAAAGGGGCAAAAAAACAAAACATTCGCTTTCAGTGGCAAAGCAAATTTGCATTTCCTGCTTTCAAGTGGAGTTACATTTTGGTGAACTTTGTCCAAGCTTCAACCAATATCAAAGAAGTGTTTACCCCACTAAATTGGACGTCAAATCAGCAATTGAATATAATCACACCTTGCACTGTGCATTGATTGAATACTAATCCTGCCCACATTCAGCCAGACAAGATAAAAAATCTAATTGGCCGGTGATGGTCACTCGCCCTGCATTCGTACTGTACATGTCATGTATGACAGTGCCCTACTACTAGATGAGCAAGGCAAAGTCAAGCTACTGATGAAAATGCTGACTGTGACAAACAATTATGTCAATGTGGCGAGAGTGGAAAGTGTACTACAATATCCTACTCAAATAGAAGTATTACTTACCGGTACTTGACTATATTACTCAAGCAGATGTAAGATTACTTATGTTCACCTCAAGTAAAAGTACAAAACAGTTGAAATGATGCTCAGGATGTGTCTTCCTGAGCGTATTAGAGTAACCATTTCATTACGAATACATCCTACGAACCAATCCCTCTCCAACTCAATGAAAGTAGTGAACATCTTTTCTTTGGAAGAAAGCTTGTCAAATATTGACTTTTAGAGGTTTTTGTTCAAACCAAAAGGAATGATGATTTTAGAATGACAAAAAAGTTCAAGTACAAGAAAAACACCTTGAACTTTTACTCCTGCAAAGAGGAACATACACACTGTTGTACATAATATGGACTAATAACTTAGAATACCCCACAAAGGCTTTCAGTAATCATACAGTAAACCTGTATTATTAATGGTCAGTGTTTTCACTGTTAGATTTATGTATGACATTACTGAAAGCCTTTGTGAATATGGAGTTAAATTGATACCAGGTTTTATTAATTTTCCATATAATACTACTGTGACTAGGTTGATTTTCTATACGTTAATTTGCCTGTATGCACTGTACATAGTTTTATTTTCACACATCTTATGTTAGCTGGTTTAAAAAAACAGCTACATAAGTTATCTGGTTTTCTTGGCATCAATAAAGTATTCAATCCTATCAGTCTGACCCTATATATTATTGACCCTATAATGGAATGGCATTTGGAGGTCAGAGGAGAGAGAGTTGAGATAGCATCCTCTGGGGCGTGTTGGAGGATCAGCAGACTAGTTTACTGGCGGCATCGTGGATTTGAATGCAGCTCCTGACCTTTGCTGCACATTAACCTCTCTCTGCATAATGTCAAGCTGAACAGAATTGCTGAGAGAGAAGAGGGTGCTCAAATGTGTGTATCACATATGCGCGGATCAGATGTGTACATCATGGGCTGAATCTGGCTCATGGCTTGTTTTGCACATTGTCCCTTCTGCAAAACACAGCTAGCTAGCTTAATGATCACCAAAATGAAAGAGAATCTGTTCCAATTGGGTGTGCGGATGGAGAAGTGATAGGGCTGTTTTTGAGGCGTACATGTAGTACGTCTCGGAGGCCAACGGTGTCGAGAATTGCTTCAATAAGAACAACTGGGTCTGGTTTCTGGTGTAATTTATTGATCACGAACACAGTCAAATAGATACTCTGTCTCATTGACCAAGTCAATGAGAGAAAGCATATGTGTCCGGGCTCACTGTCTGCCAACAGTCCATGACTGTTAGCAGAGGATAAGGCCCAGAATGTCAGTATACAAACAGTTTATATTGCATAGGTAGACTCCTCCTCCCTTGGAGAGAGGAGGACCATTACAGGCTGGTTTAAGCAGATACGCATACATAAGTACATCAATTGTCAGAGTACTATTACAGTACATACATTGATTGTCAATCATCAGATACATCAATACAATACATTACAACATGGTATATGATGGAACTCATAATAAGGCATACAGTACATTCCTTACATAGATATAGACAGGTACAGATTGGAGAGAGAGAGAGACAGAGGGAGAGAGAGAGAGGAGAGAGATGGGGGGGGGGGGGATTAGGTAATCTCAAAGAGTACTGGAGATCAAAGGTTATATCACAGGGCAGCTGAAGACAGTCTCACAGCAGGTATTAACAGGTCAGGGTGTGTGTGGGTGTGTGTGTCATAAACAACTGATGTCAGGTCAACAGAAGTTGCGGGAACTTTCTCCTGAATTAGAATTATATTTATTGGCCATATCATATCCTCCCTTTTGTTAATTAAAACAATCTAAATTGCTTAATTAAAACAATAAATGTAACTTTAATTACGACAATAAATGTAATTCTAGGTTATAATGTATCTACCCTAATATTTTCTTAAATTCAACACAAAACATAGCATCATCATACTTTGATTCACTTTGAGCATCAGTTTACACTACAGTATGTGTTTTAGAGAGGGCCCTTAATCTAAAAGTTAGTACTGCAAGGGTGGGGGCCTTAATATTAAGTGAGTTCAGCCTCTAATTATGTGATGTTCACGTGTCAAAGTATAGTGTAAATAGCTACAAGCTGACTCACAACGCATAATGATCCTTGGCTGTGTTGGACTGAACTGAAATGTTCTCCATGATGCAAAATTAACTTAGACAGAGTTGCTAACAAAATGTAACAAGTTTGCAGTTTTCTTTCTTTTCATATGTCATATCTCATGATGTATAGTGCGTGTTTGAATGCATTATACAACCTGCTTGTTGAATTCGTCTGGAGGACGCCACCGTGTGCTGATCTCGGAACTCTCCCCATCACCCCATGCATGTCACACCGCGCCATGGTCTGCAGGGTGAGCGCTGTTGCCGCCCTGTAGGCCTGTAGTCTTCTCCCAACAAGTCATAAGCAACCACACTGGCCAATCGTTTTGGGACAACTGATTGACATCTGTACCAACTATGTTCATATAGTTGCATTGTCAGTGCTCTTCAATGTTCATAGAGCTGAAAATGTCAGTGTTCTTCAATGTTCATAGAGCTGAAAATGTCAGTGTTTGTCTCACTCCAGCAAAGTCTCTGTGGTTCCGTGTGGCCTCTGTCACTGCTCCCAGCCCCCCTTTTTGTCTGCAACACATGCAGGTAGTTGAGGGGAGGGCTGCTTTTGGTGGGCCCTTAATCAAGGCACAGCGGGGCTTCTGCTGCTTTAGCTTGAGATGCAGATAAGGCTTATTGTCTGTTGTAGTCGCCAGCTGGGACAAGCACTTGGGGGTGTTGAAGCATTTCTGTGAGTTGAGCGGTATCCCGGGCGTGGTCTTGCATGCAAGGGGTGTAGGAGGCTCCGAAATCTCGCACAGTACAGGCGCCTGCAGAGGAATTAATAAAAATAGACACCAGGTTACTTGCATATGTTCTTATCATTTCTTCATATTGACATATATTTTCATAAGTCATTATCTATAAATCTCCCCTTTTTTTTTTTTTTTTTTTTTTTTTTAATCACATCGTCTCCTTCATTATCTCTAAAACAAAACTACATTGTTTGAATGCATGCTTGAGAAGTATGATATGTCAACTTTGTGCACAAGTTGGCCCTCACAATTCTTCAACCAGATACTCAACCATTATGCATATTTATGAAAACAATATTAAGCAAGCATTGCGCATTATGCTTGAACTCAACACAGTCTCCAACCAGTGTATTCAATAATACTATGTAAATGTTAGAGAAAAAATACATTTTCTCTTTTAACTTGTTTTACAGCAGTGATATACAACACAGAACACACAAGTGAACAAGAAAAGACCTTAAAGCTGCTCCAATGACAATCAGTTCAGACTTCATTCAAAATGGTAATCTGATAAAACCAGTTCTACTGAGAAAAGAAGTCCGGCTTTAATTGTGACTTAATTCCAAACCCAAGTTGTATTTCAAATCTAAACAAGGCAAATGGATATTCTTCCCATATACATGGGTACAGTGTAAATTTCTCTCGAGCATATAAATCTAAACTTTTAAAAACTATTGCGTGTACATCTTACAGTTTAAAATAAGACAAACCCTGGATTCTAGGTATTTAGACAGGTAACCATCAAGCAAGGACTAGACTAATTCAGAGCTCGTCTCCAGCCTGTCTCTAGGTTAACAAAGACTATTATAATTAGTGTTAGCACCTAACCAGGCTTCAAAGAACAACATTTGAATATAGTGTGAAACGTAAATACACTTGAAATCTTAGAGGAGAGATGTCATTGTTGATCTACTTTCATTACTATTAGTTTGGGCTAAAGGGTTTGGGAATTGTTTATACAGTTGAGTAAAATAACTTAAGTATATTACTCAAGTACTTAATTTGATTACTTAATTTGATTACTATGTAACTTTTGCTATGTGTAAATGAAGCCCTACACATGATGAGCAAACAATCTGCAGTTTGATTACTCACTAATGTCCAGTGACTCCACTCACACACATGAGAAATACTTTAAACATCTTCAATATTTGAGCCAACTCAACCATTAATTCTATTTTCTTAATATTGGCATTCTTAACTTTAGTTTTTCATATTTATAGGCTATATAAAGGTTTCAAAGAACAACATCTTCCTAGTTTCTCCAATCTCCACTTTGGAGATCTGGTCAGGCTTTAGGTAGCTAACAATAACTTTTCGTCACCTCTCCTGTCCTGCCCCCCCCCCCCCCCCTCCCTCCCCCCCAGAAAGAGAGAGAGAGAGAGAGAGTAGGAGAGAATCCATTTATCTTTTTTATTTTTACACCAGAAAGTCAACCCAGTTTATTTCCATACTCATTCATATCTTATTCCTAAATTTTCCCAAATTTGATTCATATTTAGTTACCTGAAATTCTCAGGTGAAACCATTGACTTTCACCACAGACCGTCCAAGTATAAACGAGTCTAGGCATGTTCCAATTCCATGGCCCGTCGGCCCCCCAGCTTGCTTTCAAAACCCCTACACTTTATGGTGTGTAAATACCAAACCTGCACTTGAGTGTACAAAAACACTTGAGTGTACAAAAACTCCTGCACCAAAGACCGTCCAAGTCTAAAAAACGTGTCTTGGCATTTTACCAATCCCATGGGCCTTCGGCGGCCCCCTCTGCTTGTCACCACAGACCCATTCAAGTCAAAAATGGTCCAGGCACGTCACATTACAATGTCTTATACATGTAAATGTGGTCGGTTTAACTGGCCTAAACCAACACAAAGACCTTGGCAGTGCAAATGGAAAAGCTTTATTTGGATAACACACTATTTTAGCCTACTGAAACATTTAACTTCTTGTATGTGGCATACTTGTATAAACTATTATATAGATTACACCACCACTTTGCTTGAGTCAAACTGAATTAGTTAACCTAATAATTGTGTCCTTTTCAGGCTTTATTCCACTCCATTGCAAGTTAATTATGAACCTTAATTGTCAGGATTTTTCTATTTAGAGTATGGAAAATAAAACATCTCACCGTTTTTATAGCTTTGCCCTTGAGTTCGTTGAAATCCAGGCGTCTCGGTCCAGGAGGAGAGAACGTCCGTGGCTCTCCTTTGTCGACTTAAGGCGCGGCGCGACCCTCTCCTCCCAGGAAGACGAGACACTGGATCCCACTCTTCTGACACCATTCTGAGCGGTATCCCGGGCGTCAGGAGAAAGTTCCCGCAACTTCTGTTGACCTGACATCAGTTGTTTATGACACACACACCCACACACACCCTGACCTGTTAATACCTGCTGTGAGACTGTCTTCAGCTGCCCTGTGATATAACCTTTGATCTCCAGTACTCTTTGAGATTACCTAATCCCCCCCCCCCCCCATCTCTCTCCTCTCTCTCTCTCCCTCTGTCTCTCTCTCTCTCCAATCTGTACCTGTCTATATCTATGTAAGGAATGTACTGTATGCCTTATTATGAGTTCCATCATATACCATGTTGTAATGTATTGTATTGATGTATCTGATGATTGACAATCAATGTATGTACTGTAATAGTACTCTGACAATTGATGTACTTATGTATGCGTATCTGCTTAAACCAGCCTGTAATGGTCCTCCTCTCTCCAAGGGAGGAGGAGTCTACCTATGCAATATAAACTGTTTGTATACTGACATTCTGGGCCTTATCCTCTGCTAACAGTCATGGACTGTTGGCAGACAGTGAGCCCGGACACATATGCTTTCTCTCATTGACTTGGTCAATGAGACAGAGTATCTATTTGACTGTGTTCGTGATCAATAAATTACACCAGAAACCAGACCCAGTTGTTCTTATTGAAGCAATTCTCGACACCGTTGGCCTCCGAGACGTACTACATGTACGCCTCAAAAACAGCCCTATCAGAAGGAGTAAAGTTCCTGCCCATCACCGTGGGAGAGAGGGGACCTGTTCCTTCACAGTGTCTCCAGCTTGAACACCATTAGCTGTATTCAAGGGACCAGTGGTGGAAAGGTCCGGAATTCAAAATTAAGTTTAGTAAAAGTACAAAAGTATTGGTACCAAATATACTTAAAGTACAAAAGTAAAAGTATTCATTATGTAGAATGTCCCATTTCACAAGTTTCCAAATGTATAAATGTCTAAAAAGCTTTTGGAGAGATCTACAAGCTTGAGCTTGTAGATTGTCTGTTTTAGGCAGAAATGTAGAGTGTACTGTATGCGAGTACTGTATAGGGCCGAGGGTGTAATGTAGGCTTATATGTTTTGTAATAATAATCAAAATCTACAAAGTAAGTAACTAGTTATCAGATAATAGGGAGTAAAAGCATAATATTCGCTTCAGAGATGTAGTGGAGTAGAAGTAAAAGTACTGCAAATTGGAAATACTCCAGTAATGTAAAAATGCTAGGTCTGCTTTAAATTGTACTTAAGTACAGTACTTGAGTAAATGTACTTTAGTTACCGTACTTGCAGGGACGTGCTGGCCATTGGGAAAAGCGGGACCATTAGGAAAAAAATGTAAATAAAATGTCGGCATTCGTTCCATTTTGGGGGCTGGGCGGCCAACAAAGTAAATCGTCACTGTCGGGCAGAAACCTTGTATCTCCAAGTTTCAAATTTGTAGATTTTTTCACAAAGCAAAGCCCTGCTTCATCATACAAGGCCGTCGCACAAAAGTAGTGAAAACAGCAGATCTACAAGCACACAATGCCTCGCACCGCGAGGCGTTGTGTGCTTGTAGATCGGCTGTTTTCACTAGTTTAAATCATTTTTAAAATGATAAATACAAAACAAATGGTTTTGGACATACAAGGTTTCCACTCGACAACGACGAAATATAACTAATGTAATTGGCCCACTGGCTTGTCACTTTGTCACAAATCTTTGAGTAGCAGCAGCGCTATGGAGAGAGATCTCTCTCTATAGCGCGCAATGAGGGCCTCTCCAACTCTTTTTCCCGGGCTGAATCAGGGGCCCAGCATGTCCCTGCACCACTGCATGTGACGGATGGCAGCAGGGCAGGGTGATCTTACAGGTTGGTCAGGACAACTCTTCAGCAGGGAGGAACTGTGAAGGATACAATGTTCTACTGACTTTGCTTTCCTCCAGCCTCCTAGGCTTGTTTACCATTTGAAACCTAACATCCCTAACCTGGCGTGAACATTAGGCCAAAAATCTAAAATCTACAAGCCTGTGACGCACTGTGAGCTTGTAGGCCTACATCAACTATTTAAGGAAAAAATATTTGGTTTAGAGGGGAAAAGGTATAGACACGGAGAGTATATAGGGTTTAAGATATGTGGTTAATTCAGGCCTAGTACTTGCTGCGGCTTGCTGCCTTAACTCACTCTAACCTAAACTCACTCCAACCTAAATGTTTATAAGTTATTATTCTGGTCTTTTTGGTATGGTACTGCAAAAAAAGAAAGAAGAGAAACAGACAGGGGACTACAGAGATATTTCTGTTGCAATATCAAACTAATTAAAATACAAAGAACTTAATTGGACTGGGTGTAAATGATCACTGTGTCACAAGTTTAATATTTTCCAAAGGCTGTTGCTGTCGAACATACAGGTTCTGCTTGATTTAGTTCTGGGTTGTTCTGCATTGTTCTTCTCTACTTCACATTATTGCCACAATAACCATACTGGAGCAGGGTTAAGTGCCTTACTCAATCGTTACTCATCCGTGTTCCCAGGTGACTCAGAAATTAACCTCCTAACACTGTCCTCCACACTGTCATTAGTGTTTTGTATTTGTAACATTTTATTTTTTATTTATTCACGAGACAATACAGTGCAGAGGGACAGGATGTAGAGCCTGGAAAGCAGGGATGAAACGCTGCAATTTGGAAACCAACCGATGTTTGGTGTCAAACATGATGTGAATTCAAGTCCTGTGTGATAGTCTAGTCGCTGTCGGGTGGAAACAGCGGTATGTTTTATAGGCTTCTATTCAGGAAATGGAAAAAGGTTACAATGGATCCAAGAAAGTTATTATTTATTTACAAGCTCTTGATTATACTTTTTATTCATACAATATTTATAAAACCCAAGAGACACACTTAACCACTTTCCATTTTTTGTGTCACATTGTGAATCTTGAAGAGCTGCTATTCTTGCTACATTGACACCTGTATGACGAAGTTGGGCATTCATTTACGAAAAACCATAAAAAGTTGGCAATACAAGGTTTCTGCCCCAACAGCAGCGATACCCAGCTGCCCTCTCGCTGTTCCTGCTCCAAATTGAGCTTGGCTGGACCTCAACAGCATTACATCATGCTCCCCCCGCCCCCCGTGGAAGGACTAGCATACCCATGATCTAAATGTGACCTCTCTAGTGTCACCTTTAGAGAGATAAGGCTATTTTTGTGTGTCAGGGACCTGGTTGCATATATTTAGTCTTAGTTCATGCTATTTTTAAAACAGTACTCCTAAATAATTCTACTAAGGGATTTTTCACTAAAATACCATGTAACTTTTTATTATTATTATGAAACCTTGATAAATCTGCAATTTACTAACGCACAGATTTACGTGCACTCACACACACACACGCGTGCCCACGCGCGCGCACACGCACACACACACACACACACACACACACACACACACACACACACACACACACACACACACACACACACACACACACACACACACACACACACACACACACACACTCTCTCTTTCTCTCAGTCACTCACTCACATTCTCACGTGGGGTTTACACTCGGAAGTCTTTCCAAACGAGGTCCTTATCGATGTCACACCGAGTCATTGTAACGTGTCCTAATTAAGAGCCTGTTAAGTGAAAGCTTTCATAGGACTGTCTATAAGGTCTTAATGAGTCCTCATCAGCGTGAGCTGATTTCACTGCACCTTCGGCCTACAGTCCACTGCCTTGAACTTGAAATGCCTTAAATGCTTGTAATTAGTGACATCTATGCTCCATTAACTGGAGCCGTGGACCTGATTGTGTCTATTTGCCGTTGAGAGGGTCGTGGAGAAAGCAGGGAGCTGTCAGTATCAACTGTACAAACTGTATCAACTGTACAAAATTTAAATACATCGTATGGATTGGATTGTGAAATCTGAATATTATGAAGACAAAACTATGTGTTTATTTTTGTCATTCTCATTGTCTCTCCCATCTATTGCCAATGGTCCTTGTCTCTCCCCATTGGCCCGAGTAGGGTGCAGGGTATCAATGCACATGGAGTCACCAGACACTTCTAGACACCTGACAGCAAGGAGTTTCACCAAAAGAGCGCATGGTTAAGCTCCACCCTTTCAACGCAGTTAGTAGCCTACCAAAAGTACCATAACCAACCCCAGAAGGGCAGCTAAAAAAGGTCAGGACAGCACTGCGGCCCATGTAGTTCAGTTGTTTGTGGAGAGGATGAAAAAAGGGTGTTTATGGCATAAGCCTGACTTGTAATAATGTGTCGTATGACAGCATTGTACTGTATGCCAAATAGCCTATAGCAGATCTACAAGCTCACGACGTGTGAAAATACACAGCATCTCACTTTTTCCAGTCCAAACTCCAAAGTGTTCCGTTTTGTAATTACGGTATGGCTATTGCAACCAAAAACCAAAACAGTATACGTACATAACAATTTCAGTGCACAACTGAACTCAAAATGTGCCTTTCAGATACATACACACCCCACTACCGCATACATTCAAGACCTACTCTCGGTGTCATTAAAAGCTCTTTAGTGACCCCCCACGGGGCCCCACCCCTCCCTCCACTAGCTTGCTGTGGCTCCCTGACAGATTTTCAAATAAATGCATTCCCCCAGGCTGTAGCGACCCCCTGCCACCACTAATGAAGAACGTTAAAGGGTAATTTATACTTAGTTGCATGCCTTGTAGCACGTCAAAGAATAGCCGATCTACAAGCTCATAATGCATCGATCTGTAACGTGTTGTGGGCTTGTAGATCGCCTATTTTGAGCGTGTGACATGGCCCGCAACCTATTATAAATCAGGCACGGAGGAAAGGACAGAAACACTGTGTCTCTCAAATAACTTTCAGATGATTTTTCTAGGTGCCATTCCGCTCCTGGCAGGAACGTCCGGTCATACTCGCTCGTAGCCTACCCCACGTTAGTAAAGGTGGAACACCAATGTGCCTCCTCTATGGGAAAACATTTGGGCGTGTCTAGGGCAACTCGGGCACCTTCCACTCTTGAGTAATTAGCTGTTAATTTAAGTGCTTATAAAAGAGTTAGGTCACTATATCCCCACTTACTCATGGGCTGTTATTTCGATGTCAACCCCCTGTGTATGTTGTGTGTCTGTGCTGTTTGTGTTGGCCAGGTTATTTTGCACCTCTTAACCAGCTGCTCATATAGCCAGTAGGAATAGGCATTGGCTCAATTTGGCTGAATAAGGCCCCTTGTGTCTGTGGAAGTGCCATGTGTCACCAGAAATCATGTGAAAGGAGCCATGCATTTCTTCACGTTGAATTATTAGAAATGATCAGAACAATTGAAACTTCCCATAATTTCTGTTCAATACTACCAAACTATCTGAAGTTCAAAGTAGTTTGACCTCTGTTTTATTTTATTGACTAAATTGGAGACTCTTGTGTTTAGGGGGAAAGAATATGTTCTCAGGGAAAGAGGATGGTATGACGATACAGGAAGGAATGATTTGACTCCGACGGCAGAGGTCTGTATTGGCTCGAGATAAGATGGCTCATGATGAGAGAGAGAGAGAGAGGATAGCCCCCTTATCAAGACATTCACATCCGTCTGCAAGTATAAGAAAAGTAATTCTTGGCAGAGGCAGGACACTTTACCACATTTTTTTCAATAAAGTCTCCTATTTTCACTATTTGTCATAGTGAAAATATGCTGATTAAGCTGATTATGGCAGGCCAATGAGCAACACTTTTGCAGCTACAGTAATAACATTTATAATGGGTGTGCTACATTTTGGTGTGCCCAGAGCCATGAGTGTGCCAATGTGCAAGCATACCCAGTAGTCAACATACTGCAAATGCATACTATATAAGGTCAGTCTAATGCAGTGGTTCCAAAACATTTTAGCTCATGACCCAAAAAAGAGACATTTGCTTGGGATCCAAACTAGTGAAAATAGCAGATCTACAAGCTCCCCACAAATAGGTCCCGACCCGGTCTTTGGGAACCAGTGGTCTAATGGTACAGTCCCACATCTGCAATAGAAGTGTTGTAGAGGCGTCAGATACGTACATTTCCCAAGTTGTCTGGTGTGTTATGGGCAGTGCCGATTTTCTTCCGTACAGTTGTTTGATTGACTTACTGTATGTAGGGGCGGGGAGAGAGAGAGACAGAGAGACAGAGACAGAGACAGAGAGACAGAGAGAGAGAGAGGTTAAAAAAAGTAAAATGGTTTCAAGGTAAAGGTCAGACAATAGACGGCAGGCGGTAGCAGAGACAGTGAGCTCTCATCCCTAATCAGTGCAGCGGTGCACTGTCCTCCCCCACTCACTGTGACAGTATTATCATCGGAGCTGGTATGCAACACGAATCATTTCCGCTAATGATCCCAGCCGCCTGCCGCACCTCAGGACAAGTGAGTGTGGCTGACATGGGCGACTCATCCCCCCTCTTGTGAGAGGAGGGA
>NC_137818.1:47696959-47881959 GCF_963921795.1 Nannobrachium achirus
ACTAGGGCATTTGGATGTGACTGTGTTGTTGAATGGTGACCCTACTGAACTACATAGGGCATAGGCCTACGTGTGGTTTGTCTCAAAGTAAAGTAGGTTTTTGCACATTAAAATGCAGCACTGTTTGCTATAACATAACTGTAAGTAGAATACATTGTAGATGTGTCATGTATCTGTTTAAGATAATACCGGTAATACGTTTTCTGACTGAAAGTGGCCGTGGCGTCAAAGTGGCTTTTGCTGGCCTGTGGGCCCTCAAGTTAGCTTGGGGGGAGGGGGAAGGGCGGCTTCTATGACTTCTTTATTATCCACTCCTTCAAACACTACAATAATAATACACTGAGTGACATGTATTAATTTAGCTGTTTATTTAGGTTATAATCAGATTTTTGTCTGGAATTTACTATCTTAACATGTAGATTATGTAAAAGATTCGTATGTATCTATGACCCAGGTGTGCGTGTGACATCCCAGTGATCCGGGCCGGGGCCAGGCTTCTTCGGGGTCTGGCTGGGTAGTAGTAGGCTAACCCGCCCAGAGCCCAACAGAGCTGGAGAATCCCTCGAAGACGAGTAGCCTATAGTGGCTGCATCGTGTTGCGAGGACACCGCAGAGTTCAATAGAATATTACTGGACAGTGGACAGTCTGGACACTGTATTGCAAGAGCCTCCAGAGGGGGTTGCAGTGGCCCATGTCCGTTTACAGCAAGGATGTTCTAACTTCTAACGAAGCTAAGCCTGGAAGAGACAAGAGATGGACAAGTAGGCCTAACCTCCAGTTTTCTGAAACTCTGGACTCGACCAATTCTAGTATGTTACCATTATTCTCCACCAGATGGTGCTGCAAACGCTTCTTTGTGCGTTGACAAATATATTGTTGCAAACTAATCACACACGCTTAATGCTGTACAAATAATTATTTTACAATAGCTACACTCTTATATACATGTAAATTCATGCTTTCTCGTCTGGTGTGGTAGATAATAAATAACAGCTTCATGCCATTCCGTAAAACTGTATTTTTGATCGCCTGGTTTTACTAGAATCGTTATTGGTGTATGGTGAGCCATGTGACCAGGAAGCGCCGAGTAAACAATATATGCCCGCGCCGAAAATGGCAGACCTCCAAGCCCACAACACGTTGCTGAAGTCACGCGCCGTGGGCTTGAAGGTCTGCTATTTTGACGCACGGCACGGTCTTGTGACGAAGTATGAATCGCGTTAGTTAACTCTTTGTTATTTTTCTTTAATTTAACAGGGTATTCGACTCCACGACGTCATAAATTATACCTCCTTATTGAAGAGCGTTGCTCACATTTGAGTATGTGACGTTAGGCTTGGAATATACATAAAGCCACCACAGTAGTTGTTATTGATGGGAATCACTACCCTACTCCAAACCCAATGTAGGTATCGCTTCTCGGCCTTTTGGCTAAGATCAAGTGTAGTATCTGTTCTTATCAGTTTAATATCTGATACGTCCCCTACCCGGGGACCATATATTAAATTGATTTTTGGAACTGGGAGATGGAATAGGGGCTTGCTCCGTCCACTCCACGCATCGACCTGGTATTGCAGTACCTCCAGGAACGGTGCACCCCCCTTTAACTGTCAAAAATAAACCACTGAAGTTCATTTGATACTAATATATAGTTTCGAGTCAGGGGCGCTATTGGTAATCAAAAATAATAGGCCCGATAGCAGAGCTAATGTCTTTCTAAACACCATTCCCAATTTTTCTATATTTCTCTCAAACTACGTTTATGGCATGCCTGTTATCAAGTGCTCATGTTCCACACACTTGTGGCAGAACTTGGGTTGAGCTACCTTGGTGATGTAGCCTCTGTTTTCTGGCTTTCCCCCCAGCATTATCACAGGGCAGGTGGGATCTGCTTGCTTCAGGTTTAGTTTTACCTTGAACCTTTAGCTGCATCATAATCATGGACTTTCTTCTGTATTATGTGCTGTTACATTTCTGACTAATAAAGTATTCAATTAATTAAAAAAAAAAGAGTCACAGAATAGCCTGCCTGAATCAGAATGGACAAAACATGTTCAATTTATGTTTTTTTATAGCTTTTAGATGTATTTTTTTATGTAGGCTATGGCATATTAGCCTACATTTTTACAAATGCATATACTGTATCTCCCTATCCTACTTTAAACATCCATCTAAGAATTTAGTAAATGTTTTTGAGATTTGAAATGTTGAGCAACACAAAACAAATCCAGAAACATTGAATTGTTTACACTTTAGTGACAAATACACCTTTATTAATCCTGTGTATCTCAATACTTGAATAAAACAATGTTGTAAGAGCAGGTGTTTGATGATTTTCATATTATTTCAAGTGATTACCAAAAGTGAAAACTTTTAATATGATCAAATACTTATACTTACAGTATATACTGTACGTAATATTCTATCCAGGGCCCCTTCTAACAGCAAAAAGACCTTGCACAAGCATGGACTCTGAAATAGTTAACCTTGAAACAACCTCAGCGGAAGTGATGTGTGTATGAGCAGAATGTAGAATTTATACTTTATTTTAGAAAGGACACGTATTTAGCCATAGACAGACATAGTTACTATGAAACTTACTAACACATCAATGCAAATGTCTTATTGTGATCTTTTTTATTGCTCCATCACATTTAAATTAAAGAAAGTAAGTTTCCTAAAGCTTCACATTCAGGCTAAATTCATTGTGTATTTTAATACGCAAATGAGTTCTATCAAAACAAGACCATTGACTGCAACTAAAAAAACAAATGAGAATGCTAAGTCTTGAAAAACAGTAATAATGTATGAATAAGTGAAACAATACATACATACAGCCAACCATTACTGAGAAATGAAAAGGTGACCACACGTAACACAATAGATCATAAAACATAAACACCACACAAGTCTTGTGGTTTGAATCCACTGAGGTGTAACTGGCTTGGCCCAGTGTATAAGAACACTTTTGGCCATGTTTGGAGGAGGGAATTCCTACAGGCTGGGGTTGTCCGTGTCACAGAGGGTGTGGAAATGAAGGGGTAGAACGGAGGCACTACATCATCCCGATGTGGGCTTCTCACTGGCAGGTGAGCCAGTAGGGTACAGTAGCAGTGGAAACACATTTGATTGGACTGACTGGCATGACAAAAATGATTTGCTACTCTAACTTAAAAAACAGATTAAATTTTGCTTGGTAGACCGTACCCTTTCAAACAGACGTATTATTCAATTGACAATCACACCGAACAAACGCAACTTTCTGAAAGCCATTTCTCTGTTTTACGACGCTACTTTCAGGCGAGGATGTGACCGAAGCCCTCAGTCATCATGCTGCAGGCTGGATGCAGTCACATGAGGGGGATGGAGCCAGGCAAAAGGTCAGGTTTGTCCCCAGCACAGGGCCTGCCCACCCCGGGCACGGGGCTTTCGTCTCCCCCGTGGAGGCCCCCGATCATGGAGCCCAGAGTGCCATAACTACTGCTGCCGTGCGCCACCTGGGCCGACACACAGAGGCTGCCGGGCCCGTCGGAGCACGGCTGAGGAGGAGTCTGGGGCAGTTGAGAAATGGGGGTGGGGATGTTCTCACTGTGGCTCTGCACCGTCATGCACGACTGGGTAAAGACAAGAACGGAGAGTCAGAAAGGAGAGGATATCGTCACTGTCAGGTTTCAAATTGGTATGTTGTTTTTGGTAGAGTAAAGCCCTGTATCATACAAGACTGTCACACAAAACCAGTGAAAATATTTTTACAAGGTTTCCACCTGACGACGACGATATCAGACATGAGGCTCTTTGGTGGATGCATTGCCCTTGACAATAATATATAACAGTTGTTCTCAAACTTTTTAATATCAAGTACACAGAATTTGGTTCCTTAACTCTGAGAGTGCACACATTTACAGGTCCATTTGGTTCCATTTGTACACTCTCAGTGTTACTGACAAGACATGTACAGTAACCCCATGGGACCTCCTCTAGGACCCCGTTTGAGAACCACTTTCGTCACTGTCTGGCCAAAACCTCTTAAGTCCATTTTTGACATAAATCAGGGCTATTGAACACCATTTACATCTGAGTGTTGGTTAAAATAATATTGAACCAATGGAAAGTAGTAAAAAGTGATTGGGACAAAACCTCCTAACGCCACACTTTCTGCCAAACCAGCTAACTCCACCCGATTGGCCCTCTCTTTTTTTCCCCTCATAAATATGTGCCATTGAACACCCTTTACATCTGTGTGTTGGTTAAATAATATTGAACCAATGGAAAGTAGTAAAAAGCCTTTCGGTCAAAACATCCCAACTCTACTTGAGCTCATTTTCCCGAAAATGAACATTTTGTAGTTAGGAGGTTTCGGCCCGACAGCAGAGATATTCAACTTACATTGGCCATGGATCCATCGCTGGCTGTCACTCTCTTTTTTTTCTTGGCCAAGTTGGGGTTCCAGTGACACACCAGACTGTCGTTCTGGACACTGTAGTTCTTATGGCCAATAAGCCAGTATGTGTTCATCTTCCCTTTACCCTGGCAGGCAAAGCAAAGAGACATGCACTGATTAGAATCGATAGAGGCATAACACAGAGGTCTACAACAGTGGATCTCAACTGGTTTGGCTCTGTGGCCTCGATAAAGTAACACAGTCTTCATATAAACATGTTGTTCATGACCCACTCAAGATTTAGACCTCTTGAGGAACACTAGGCCAAAAGGTTTGACATTGTGAGGAATGTCACTTCATTTTGGATTTGGGAGAATGGTATAAACCCATTAAAGGAATACTTTAATGAAGTTGTTTCCCCCAATCATATTCACCATGGGGAAGTCTTGAATTCATGTTAGATGTTTTTGTTTTTCTTGCGTTCCTTTAAGCCGGTGAATGAAGAATCCAAACACAGGTTATGGAAAAAACTTGAACTGAAGAAAATAGGGGTCCAAGATTAACAGCAAAACTATAATAAAAATATATACAATATATACACAGACATGGCGCACAGGTGTCATGTGTCGAATTGTATCCTCAATATTGCTGTTATGCTGCATACCCACAAGCTCACCCAGGCGCACTCGTCTTTATTGCGTGAGACTGTTTATCCTGGTGTGTTTTAAATGGTAATATTTGAGAGAAAATGTTGTGTTTTGGACGTATTGTGGATAGAGACTCGATACATGACATACTGTATGATCAAGTAGGGTTAGGGTTAAGTATTATCAAGTATTGGGTAGTATCAATTATTGGGTGAAGGGTGAAGGACATTTTGGGTGTGAAGTATTTTGAATGCAAAAAGTAAGAGAGTTTGTCCAAAAATATAGTTTGTTGCATTGTTCTGGACGTACATTCCGCAACGTCAACATTGAATGAATGAAAGATTGAATGAACGAATAGTTTATTTTCTTCAGTGAGACATTACAGCAATCGTTTTTGGAGCGGTGAAAGCGCTCCCAATCGACAGGTATGTCTGTGGCTGGCTGGCTATGTGGCTGGCTGGCTGGCTGGCTGGCTGGCTGGCTGGGTATGTCCGTAGCATGGCAATACCTTGAGTGGCCACACAAGTTAAAGGAGGGGCGCTGTTGTGCAGGCACAGACACACACACACACACACACACACACACCCACACCCACACACACACACACACACACACACACACACACACACACACACACACACACACACACAGATTCACCGCTCCACTTCGAACCGAGGTTTGATTTTTTTTCTTTCTCCAAAATTCAGAATTGATTGATCTCCTCATCAGAACAATGGCATTTAAACTCAAAATTGGTGAAGTTTTCTCTTAAGATTAAACTTCAGATCTCACCTTGACCTCAATCTCTCCACGCAACTGCAGCTCGTAGGCATTGTCTTTCATCAGGGCTAGGTACGCTGCTGAGCTGGTGTGGATCCTCTGAGCTGATACACACAGCCCGACATGCACACAAACACACAGTGAGATGAAAGAAACTGAACATCTTTGATAGACTATACACATCATGTGTACAAGTGCTTGCGTGTGTATGTGTGTGTGCACTCACGCAGGCTGGTAGACTCCATCCTCGACGCTGTGTTGACGGTGTCTCCAAACAGACAGTATCTTGGCATCTTGTAGCCCACAATACCCGCCACACACGGACCTACAGCAAGGAAAACAACATATGGTACTATATAGCTAGAAAATTGGGTCTCAAAATGAGTCATGCCGTTCGTGAAGAGAGGAAACGCTATCCATCACATAATGTCATAATGTGTAAAAAAATCACACCTGTGTGAACTGAGCAGTGGTTTACCCACCAACCCTGTACTGTACTGTACATATTCTGTGTTCTATATCTATGAATTCTATGTGTTCTAGATCTATGAATTCTGTCTCCCCCCCCCCCCCCCCCCAGGCTTGTCTCAACAGCACCCTCTTACCCCTCCCCCCTTCCCCCCTGTGTGTGTGTGTGTGTGTGTGTGTGTGTGTGTGTGTGTGTGTGTGTGTGTGTGTGTGTGTGTGTGCGCGTGTGTGTGTGTGTGTGTGCCTGGCCTGGCCTGGCCTGAAAACAGCGCCCCTCCCTTAACATGTGTGGTCATAAAAGGTACTGTAGGGCAGGCTACATACAGACAGACAGACAGACAGACAGACAGACAGACAGACAGACAGACAGACAGACACGGACGGAGACAGACATACCCACACACACGGCCACGTATAGGAGCGTTGTGACCACCGCTCAAAAATTAAGTTATTATTTTTATACACTTACATTTTTACCCTAACCATTCCCCATAAATGTATTTTTTGACAACTACACACTATTAAACTCTATTTTTATTTGCAAGGGTCTGCCCCCAACAGCCTCCGTGGTGGTGGGAAGAGATTTTTACCACTGTGCCACCCGAGCACCTTGAGTACTTCCAATGACAACAGAGCTACAATAAGTGTCTACAAAAGTGAATGTCACACAGTATGACTTTAATTCTATCGCCTCATTTTAGAAGTGAACACTGAATAACATTGGAATATTTGCTATTTGCTTTGTAAGTGCTGTTGACTTGCTGCAAGACCCACTCACCGGTGTGAATGCCTGCACGGAGCTGGAGCCTCTGGTTCTGCATGTGTGGGATGGGCACCTGTCTGACAGCTGCTACCAGGTCCAGGGACATCTTGGCTATCTCATCTGCATGTCTGTCCCCGTTCCTCTCAGGAAGCCCGCTCACCACCATGTAGGCATCGCCTATTGTCTCCACCTCAAGTTAGTGCAGAAGAAAACCTTAAGCATTTTATACCTTAGATATGTATTTATCCAATGCTCTTTTGCTGGTCAGCTTACATAAGGTACTTGATATATGTACAAATGCTACTGTCTGTACTTATATAGAGACATATATTTAGACTTATATAGACATACTGTATATTTAGACTTATTCTGAAGATTAGGGTTAGGGTTTATATGCCTTTTTTATGTCAGCTGACTACAATTGCCGGCCAAGTGCACTCTTGAAGCACAAATGTACCATGTGGACTTTCGGACATGGTTGTTTTTTTTTCCTTCGTGCGGAGATGAAATTGGCAACTATGCCTACTATAGGCATATTTTGTTATACGACAATCACATAAAGTAATAATAATTTTGGCGAGTATATAAGTATATATTTGTAAAACCAGACTACTGCACCTTGTAGACATCGTAGGACTCGATGCGTGTGTCAAAGCACATGTAGAGGTTGTTGAGCATCTCCACTACCTGCAGAGGACTGCACAACGCTGAGATGGACGTGAAGCCCACAATGTCAGAGAAGAAAATGGTGACCTGGTAAACCCAGACAATGGTGAGAACAGAAGGTGCAGGGGAAAGAGTATTCTACTTGAAAGGACTGAGCAAAAATACGTACTGTAATCATGTTACAAAATAATGCAAAGTGGCGATCACAAATATTAAAACAGAAATCCATTTACAACAAGGTAGCAAAGGTTACTGTACATTTGATGATCATTTGTTATAGGTTTTTCATTCTCATTAATATGTGCATATCCAGCAACGCAGCAGTCAGGCTCTTAACCCTAACTCAAGTCTATACTTTGTCACACGACGAAGAGTGAAAATAGACAATCTACACCAGTAAGACTCCCTAATCGGGAGATAAGCGACCGTTGGTCGCTTATCTCCTGTCACACTGCTGACATCAGTATGACATCACACCGTACACAAATGACCCTTATATAAGACCGGCATTATCTACCGACAGATTAGTAACAAGATGTCAAAATCATTGAAGGTTTACCCTACTAACCAACTGTTTAACATAGCAACCATGTTTTTTACCTTAGCAACGAACTGTTTACCCTAGCAACCAACTTTTTACCACAGCAACCATGTTTTTTTTACCCTAGCAACCAACTGTTTACCCTAGCAACCAATTGTTTACCATAGCAACCATGTTTTCTTACCCTAGCAACCAACTGTTTACCCTAGCAACCAACTGTTTACCATAGCAACCATGTTTTTTACAGGGCCTGGGATTGATGACATCAGAAATCTCCATATATGGGCATGAAAGGGATTTTGTTTCTGGAAATATGTCTGTGGGGTGCCACATTTGGAATAAAACACTTACATCACACATCTGGATATCCATACAGCCCATCTAGTTTGCCTGTGTCCATTTATGCCCATATATCTGATGACATTGGGACAATGATCTCCATATATGGGCATAAAACTTATGTTAATTAGTAAAGCCTGGGGATCTCCATATATGGGCATGAGGGGTACCCTAAAAGGGCATCATCTGGGAATAGCAAATATAGTTATCCTAGAAAGTGAAAATCTTACATCAAAGGCCATAACTACCTACCTACCACCATACTGCATCCCTCATTAAACTACCTACCAGTAAGATGCCTAAGGGAGAAAAGCAAAGGGCGAGGTTGCACCATTTCTTGGTCTTCTGGCCAGTGATGTATATCGGACCATTTAACCATATATGGAGACATCTGGTACCCAAAGATATTCACAGATATGGGCTTAATATTGATGACATAAGGGATCTCCATATATGGGCGTAAAAGGGATTTGGTTCCCCTGGCATCACAGGGATCTCCATATATGGGCATAAAATGGATTTGGTTACCCTGGCAACACGGGGATCTCCATATCTCCATATATGGGCATAAAAGGGATTTGGTTCCCCTGGCACCACAGGGATCTCCATATATGGGCATAAAAGGGATTTGGTTCCCCTGACATTACAGTGATGTCAGTGGCTGGTTCTACAGAGGGGATCTCCATTTATGGGCATAAAAGGGAATGTATGTATGATGATGTCAGATATCATAGACGTCATAGGACTTTCACATAACGAATAACTGAGTAAGCATGTAAACCCGTAAAATCTATATTTGGGCATGGCTGATTTATGACCTCATCATGATGACACGAGCAAACACAGCTGAATTGTATAAATGATCAGTGCAGAAACCAACAGAAGTATTTGACCAAGACTCTTCGATTTAAACATCAACAAAGGTGTGACGTTTGTTGATGGTCACGTGTGACGTGTGACGGACGGACGGACGGACGGCCGGTGGAGGTTTTCATAGTAAACTGCTCCCTGACGGTCGCAATTAAGCTCACAACACGTTACAATGTGATGCGAAAATGGACATGACATGCCCAGAACAGGGACACCGGGTTGAAAGTTATTAACCAGAACCAGAAAAGTAGCACATCAGCCCAATTTTAGCCTCACTTCACGGATTACCTGTACATTTTGGAAGTGATTTCTAGATGTTTACTACTTACTGTAAGTATAGAACGTCTGTCTTTTACCCTTCCTCTTACATCTCAGGCCTTTTATCCCCAGCCAGAGTGCTACCTAAGATCCTATGGCACGACCCTTTGGGCCCTTCCAAAGTCTAGACTGAAGACCAAGCAATGACCAACGACATTTTCAAAAATAGCTCAAATAGTCCACCTATAAGCTGAAAATGCAAGCATCTACGGTATTTTGACATGTTGTGAGCTGGTAGATCGACTATGTTTGCAAAATTTTGAAAGTATAAAATAGGCCTCAATGGTTATGAAGGGTTATTTGTAATGGTGTAATTTCAAAATGTATTGCAGATTTACATGTTTTCTCTGCATGTCTCTTCCGTCCACACTTCACTGTGTGTGAAACACACACCGTCAGTCCATTTCAGTAATAAGCCCTGAGCATGGGTGTCACAAGGGGGGGGGGGGGGGGGGGGGAGTGGGACTGAGTTACTAGGGCCGAAGGTGGAGGGGCCTTAATTATTTTAGACTTTAGGTATTGAAAAATAGCAGATATACAAGCTCACAGCGCGGCACGAGTGCCACGCTGCGAGCTTGTAGATCTGCTATGAGATGGGGGTCTGTGCCTCAGTGGCCAAATACATA
Source organism: Nannobrachium achirus (assembly GCF_963921795.1). NCBI lineage: Eukaryota > Metazoa > Chordata > Actinopteri > Myctophiformes > Myctophidae > Nannobrachium > Nannobrachium achirus. Next base: position 47,707,360 of record NC_137818.1, read on the forward strand.
TCATTTTGGGGGTCCTTCACATGAAAAGGTTTGAGCACCACTGACATAGAAACATACGTTTTTCAAAAAACCTTAGAAGGATTTGAAATATTCAAAGGCTTGCACGAATTTTAAAGATTTTTCAAAAATAGCAGATCTACAAGCTCACAGCGCGGCACTCGGTGCCGTGCTGTGAGCTTGTAGATCTGCTATTTTTCAATAGTTAAAGTACCCAGGGCCCAGAATTTGGTCCGACACCCCTGGCCCTGAGCATGGAGCATTCTGGCCCAGCTGTTTCAAATCTCCTCGGTGACCCAGGCACAATTTCATACTACATGTTTTATCCCCTGATGAATATGGAACAGGGTAATTATAGGCAATTATCCCAACAATGGCAACAAAGACAGCAAATGCACATTCTCATTCGGCAGGCAGGCAGATCTTGTCAAGGCTGTGCACTGACGCCATTTCTTATAACATCATAAGCACTGCTCCAGTGGTGTCCTTTAATGTTGTGAAAGAAGTGCAATGGGGAGGATGTCAATTATCAATGTTTTGACCAATAATGCAACATTTTCTAATAAATAATAATAAAAAATTAAATAAAAACATTAAAGGGATCCCTGGCTAATTTGACAAATATGCCTTAATATATTATAATTGTCCTCTATAAATACAATGTAAAATTAAAAACACCTTCATTATTTTATTTCTTCTAGAAATAGCTAATCTTTCACTCAATAGGGGAAATGCCCGTCGCAAGTTGATGATGTCATAAATGTAATTTGTGATCTAATTTATGGAATGCATGTGCAAATAAAACTAGACCAGGTCAACCTGGTTGTGCCAGACCCCCTGTCTGTCATCATCATTTATGACATCATGCCTTTTGTAGGCATGTCATCATCATATATACCCTTTATATAGAAAACCAGGACAGACAGACCGACATTTGCTTATGTAGGCCTACCCATTTCATGGGTCTGGCAAACAAACGTAATACTTCCTATGGTTAATTATGAGCATCAAATCAATATTTCAAATGTGTTTGTGTTTTGTTTTTTGCACATGCATGCCATAAAACCGACACATGACATTTATGACATCATCAACTTGCGACAGGCATTTCCCCTATTGAGTGAAAGATTAGCTATTTCTAGAAGAAATAAAATATTTAAGATGTTTTTAATTTTACATTGTAGTTATAGAGGACCATTATAATGTATTAAGGCATATTTGTCGCATTAGCCAGGGATCCTTTTAAGAATGTAACTTTAATTGATAGATAAAAAAATGTATGAAGTAGCCTATATTAATCTTATATGAACAATAAATGAAAAGAACAATTAACTTTAATGAACAAGCAAACAAATACATATAAAATATAGTTTATATTTGTTAAACTGAACGTTCAATAATATGTTTTTTTTTTTTGTCGCATTCCTAAGACAATAATTTGATTACAAAAATGTACCCCCATTGATTCCGGATGAGGGTAAATTTACTATATCCAAATGTTTGTCTTTGGAATGCTACAAATACAAAACAATATTATTGAACTCAAGTCCCCATGGAATGAGTAATCAATAGGAAAAAAAGTCCTAGTAGTGGCTCATTGCCAGGCTAGGGATGAGGAGCTTCCCTGAACACGATTGGGATATTGCTACCAAAATGTGTGAGATCCAAACGTAAAATCCTGAGGGATTCTCATCATTAGTTGACATTGTCAAGTGGCATAGTGGTGGTACAGTGTTGAGACTGATATAGAAACACATTTTATATTTGACCACTGCACCCACCTTTTCATAACTCTCCGCCTCCACGTGTTTATGCTGACTGAGCTGCTTGACCACCGACTTGGGCAACATCTGGTTCAAGAGGTCCTCTGCTAGTTTCCTCTGGTGTTTCAGGTCCTCGGTCCTGTCCCTCAGGCTGCGGGCGTAACTCTGAATCCACTCTGTCGTCTGCTTGAAGGACACCATCACCAGAGGGTAGATGAGACAAGCCAGGACCAACAGGCACACCCTCATGCTGAGGCCTGAGAACACGTCCCGGCACACCAGCCTTAGAGCTGGCACTGCCCGGGCCAGCAGGCACTCCTGGGCGTCCCTGAGGACTCCTATGCCAGCGGGAGACCCGGACATTGTGTCAGCACCTGCTTTAGAGATCTGCCACAGATCTGAACCTAAGGTATATGTGTGCGGCAGACGGTGGGTTGAGTTCGACTTGGGGTCCACGTTCTCCAGCCAGCAGACATGCAGGTTCTCCGACATTACCTGGGCGAAGCTGAGGTAGCTGAGCGTGTGGCTCCACTGCTGCTGGAAGTCAGTTTGCATTCCGACGCCGGGATCATCCATCAGCTGGCGGTTGAGCTCAGTGAACGCCACCAGGAGTCTTAGAGCCAGCACATCCCTCCAGCAAAGATACTCTTTGACCTTGGCTACACTCTCCTCTATGCTTCCCCACGTGTCAAGAAGTCTGGATATGGTCACTGAAAACACAGACTTTCCATTGCCATCCAGGCCATCAGTTTCCCTCGTAGAGTTCAAGAATTCTGAGAAGTCTCTATTCAACTCCTGGCAGACATCTGTCAGGTCTACACCGCAGGGCTGTCCTTGGCTATCACTGTGACCCTCCAAGTCTTCACTGAGTCGACCGAACAAGGGCGAAATCGTCTCTGAGACACGGGCTCCTTCGCCTGTCTTGTTGTCCACACGTTTTGTCCACAGAGCTCTCATGTTTTGAAGTTCACTGATGAGGCGCAGGATAGCCAGCGTCCTGCATGATGTTAGTTCGTAATAAGCGTCCTCGGTTGTACCCAACAGGTCAAAGTTTGAGCTCAGGTCCATGGACACAGAGCCAAGCAGGGCTAGGAAGGACAGCAGGCAAGCTGTCAAAATACGATGAACACTGCGGTTACTGCCAAACAGGGGTAGGACCGAACATCGTGACCTGCAACAGAAAAATGAAATAGATCTGTTAGAAATAGAAACATTGATGTGAATGAGTAAACGTGGTAGTAAGTCGTACGTCTGTACTAATCGTTAATAAAGTATTCAATCAACAATCAATAAACCAATCAACCGATCAATCAATCAAAAACCATCATGATTGTTCCTTTTTAAGTAAAAAAAAAATCAAATAATCATAATCTGTGATTTTTTCGCCAATGCTTGGAATTTATAGAGCATTTAGATTGATAGATAGACAGAAAATGTGTATGAAGAGTCAGACACAGGGCTTACATGCTTAAACTTTATAGAAGCCTGAATAGAAATACATTTTAACAGATAAGGTTCAATGTGACAATCGAGATTTACACTATTTTTCCATCCTCTCCTTAATTGGATTGACTTTGTACTTTGTCCTTGGTGTGTGTTGGGCAGGACATTTATGAAACCACTGGTTTCAGTCTGATGGAAAGAAAGCGTTTGTAATTGTACCCCCCCCCCTCTCTGACAAGCATGATGTGAGTTCATGTGACACATGTCCTTCCATAGAGGCTATAATCATTTATAATAGTAGTCTATAATTAAAGCCCAAACTCATTAGGCTATTTTTTTATCCCAAATTGTTAAGTAGGAAATTAGTAGTCTAGTAAACGGAAACATCACAGGCCTAAAGGATCCTGGCACTTATTAAAACAAAAACCCTAATTACATTATATTAAAGTGTATTAATAGGCTGCGCACCTGCAGAATTCACCGTCGCTGTCCTGGTGCGTCTTTGGAGCGACTTTTCTCTTGTGAATCTTGGTGAGGGTTCCTTTCAGAGAAGCGGAGGACAGGGTCCCAGATGCAACGCATTCTTTTTTCATGTACTCCAGCGATGACATGAGACTTATATTTTCAACAAAAATAGTTTGCAAAGTAAGACCATATACAAACCGAAATGTAAAAAATATATAAAAGTAGCGGACGCTGTGGTCCAAACATATCTCTCTCTGCTCTAAATGAGAAGCATCATCGTTGAGGCGTGTCCACAAGAAGCTCTTTACCAACATGCTTTCCATTTCAAACGAGCCTTCTTGCCATTGGTTCTCAAAGTGGGGTCCGGTGACACCCAGGGGTCCTAGAGGGAGTTCCAGGGGGGCCCCAGCTATAAGAGTGGACAAATGGAACCAAATGGACCCAAATGGACCGTAATGGGTACATTTGGTTCCATTTGTAACTACAGACTCCGAGTTAAATTAACATTAGGTCCGTAGCATGTCAAACTGGGGGTACTTGAAATTAAAATGGTTGAGAATCACTGCTTTTATCTGCTGCATAGTACTGTGTTCTATCAGTCTGTCATTCAATGTTATATATACTTCAATGGTTTCCTAGGGAAATAAGCTTAGTCTTTTCTAGGATCTCCTTTTAGTAGACCTTGTACCAGTGAACTGTACCGTCATGAAACTGTACTTTTTCCTTTGCAAACTTCTTCTGATATCAATCAATCAATGCTAGAGCCGTAAACATCTTCTTTTATGGGGGGTCCATGGCATATCTTTTCAAATGGGGGTCCGCGGGCTAATTAGTGTCAATTTGGGGGTCCTCGACATTGAAAAAGTTTGAGAACCACTGTTTTATTTAGAAGATGACAACTGGAAACTAAAGGAGTCGATGCCAACTTCCTCCAGAAGGTGGCAGTGATGCAACACAATCACGTCTGTTCTGTTCTCCTCCGCAACACTAGGCGGCGGACGCACAGCGCGTGTGATGTCCACTCCAGCGGAAGGAATCCAAAACAAAAGTCTTCTGTAGTTCCTTTCTTAGATTAGCTTGCTTGGTAACTTGTTGTTTGTAGCGCAGAAGGATAATTTCCCAAACAACGACACATAGTTGATCGATTAAAAATGGCTGGAACGGCGTCAGTAGCGGGCGAAGTGTTCGTGGACGCGCTGCCATACTTTGACCAGGGTTACGACGCAGCGGGCGTCAGAGAGGCGGTAAGGAAGTCCCTTCATGTGGATGGAACTGGGTTACTTAGCATCGTGCTAACTTTATAGTCCAGGCAAACTAGCGTTTTACGAGAAAGTAATTGTAAAAGATTTTTTTTCTTCACAGACCTTTTCTATAAGGTCTCCAGAACAACATACTAAAAGTCCTAAGAAATCCCAGTTGCGGAAATATGTTTAATTGACATTAATCCAAGACTTACTATACACTACACTATAAAGGCAAAAATGACTCCCAAAAAATCTGCTTTAAGTGGGATGTGAGGGGTCAAACTAGGGGTTATTAATTATTCTGAATCCATTGCAAGCATTTGTTTGGCATGAAAAACATTCATTGGGCAAGAAATGACCCCACAATACGATGGTTTAGTGATGAGTCATCAATTTTCACAGCCTTTTGGGGTCCGTTTTTGGCCCAAGGAATGTTTTTCATGCAAAACAAATGCTTGCAATGGATTCAGAATAATTAATAACCCCTAGTTTGACCCCTCACATCCCACTTAAGCAGATTTTTTGGGAGTCATTTTTGCCTTTATAGTGTAGTGTATAGTAAGTCTTGGATTAATGTCAATTAAACATATTTCCGCAACTGGGATTTCTTAGGACTTTTAGTATGTTGTTCTGGAGACCTTATAGAAAAGGTCTGTGAAGAAAAAAAAACTTTTACAATTACTTTCTGTTTTGGGTCCAAAATGAGCTAGTTTGCCTGGACTATTAGCTAGCTGCACCTTGATGCCATGCCGAGCAGAGCTGTGTGACTTGAATTTCACACAACTAATGCTGAATTAAAATAACTCCAAAAATAACAGTAGCAGACAAGGCGTCTCGTCGAGCTTGTAGATCTGCCATTGTATGTCAGCTTCCCATACAGACCCCTTTATGATGGCAATGTGAGCTGCAAAACAAAAGAGTGCACAATGCACATCATCATTACCCAGTGCCCACATATCTGTCATACTTGTGTTACAACTAAGTTATATGTCATGGCCAAGTTAAGCCAACCAACTATGCCTTGGAATATTTAGATTGTGGAAACCTAGTTATTAGTAGTTTACACTACTGGTTGTATGTTGGAATAAAAGGTTGCTGATGAGAGGGGGTATGTGCACGACACTCCACTTCATGTCTTTAATGCACAAGTCCAACCAAGGCCCAAGGGTATGAATAAAGCTACAATCCGGGACTATGTAATACATTAAACGGTATACTGAAGTTACTGCTAGTAAGCTAGCACATCTGGTTGGAGGAGGTCTCCCATTGACACACTTATAAACTCTGATTTCAGGTAGGACAGCTACTTGTTTTACCATGTTGCACCGGATTGGACACTAGATGTGTTACATTGATGTTATGTTGATGTAGCCATTGGTGTGACTATTGTCATGGCAGACCCCTGAACAGTGTTTATGCCCAGTTTGGTGCAGATTGGTGCAACGGTGCACCTGTTAGCATCCCCAGGGGCCCCTGAGTTGGCCCCTAACATGGCCCCTGGTGGTCACACGTGGTTCCTGGAGTGACTATTGTCATGGCAGACCCCTGAACAGTGTTTATGCCAAGTTAGGCACAGATTGGACGAACGGTGCACCTGTGACACCCAAGGGCCCCAGGGGCCTCTTTGTCCCTGGGGGCCAAATCTGGCTACTCTGATGGCAGACCCCTGATTGCCAAGTTTGGTGTAGATCAGAGCAGTTACTGGCAAGTTACTGTCTCTGGTCTAGTATTATTTTCTGAATGTCACTTAGGCCCCAAACATTAAGCAAAAAGCTATTCAATGTTGGAGCGCAAAGGGCCTAAGTGACGCTTAAACATATTAGTTTTGTATTTAAAAAAACGTTTTGTACTTTTTTATGTATATAACTATTAAAATATCAATTTCTTTTAGCTTAATCTGTATAAAAGTACAGACTGCTTACATATGTTGTTTGTAATAAAATAGTCACTCAGTCAATCAAAACTTTGTTTTTGCTCTCCTGTAAAATTCTGAAAATGTCACTTGGACCATTTGCGTTCCAAGCCCTCGATATATACATTATTGTATTATTAAAGTACAAAATCAAGAAAGATTCATACAATATTCAGTTCAAGTTAGCAGAAAAACAGCTGCAACCTTATTTTCAGTAGTGGTTCATCATGATAAAGTGCTCAGAGCTTGTATTCATTTGACTTCTCTTGCCACTAATCTATCTATAAATGAAGATGGCACTGCTGAGTCTGTGAGTTTACCCGTCCTTAGACACTGAGACATTTAGAAGACCGTTGATAATGTTATTTCACCAGTGGGACTCGCACCTACCTGCATTGACCTCGCTCTAGCATGTCGGCATAACACTGTTCACATTGTCCTTTCAATATTAAAATCCTTTAATGGTTTAATTGATCAAACTGATCCGCTTGCTGGTGGTGACTGCACTCAAGCATTTTGCTCGTTCTGAATCCTCCTGTTTCCTCTGGTGGGTTTTTCTTCTCAGGCGGCAGCACTTGTAGAAGAGGAGACCCGCCGATACAGACCCACCAAGAACTACCTCAGTTACCTGTCCACACCTGACTTCTCTACGTTTGAGGTGACAAAGCCACCAAGTCATGGAAAACTTGTCCTGTAGATGTTTTCCCAGAGTAGCTGATTGCAGCAAAGACCTTTGTCATTTGATGCATGTTTCTTTTTTACTGTCCATTTTCAGACAGAAATCATGAGGAATGAGTTTGAGAGGCTAGCAGCTCGGCAACCCCTGGAACTTCTTAGCATGAAGAGGTAAATGACATATGCCACAACTGTCTCTTTAGAAGTTAACAGGACAAATGACACAATGTTTCTCTTCTACAACCAGTGTATCAATGTGCCGCTATGTAATAATAATAAATGATTGATTTGAAAGGACCATACTGGCAGATTTAGCTAATTGATTATGACCTTTGCCAGTGGTTCTCAACCTTTTTACACCAAGTACCACCACAGAAAATATCTCTCTCCAAGTACCACCATAATAACTGATGTTAAAATACAGGTGCGTAGACCCATCCTATTCCGCTATGCACAAGCCAATAATTTGATGATCGGGTCAATAGGATCGATTCCACCGGTCATCAAATGATTGGCTTAGGAATGCAACAAAAACATGAATTCAAGCCAAGGCTTCATTGGGTGTGTAGCCAATAGAAATAAGTCATTTCTTCTGTTTTGTGAACTACTCCTTTAACTCCTGCAGTTGTCATACAATGCCACAGACACTGAGACAGACACTTACATTGAGACCGACACTGATACAGCCATTGCGACATAACTTGAGAAATACATTGAGACAGAAATTGAGAGCCCTTTTCAACCAAGTGCTTGGTCAGAACTGCCTGTAGTATAATATAAATATTTCACTCCACTTTTATCTGTTCTCTTCATTTTTGGGAGACTCCTCGGAGTACCACCAGAGGGGGGCTCAAGTACCACCAGTGGTACATGTACCACAGGTTGAGAACCACTGACCTATGCTATACTTGTCATTACTGACCAGTGACCTATTTTCCAAAAGTGCAACATAGTTTGTTTGATTTTAGAGGAAGCAATTACATTCACTTAGCTTGGAAACCCCAGTTAGGGTTAACCTTTGTTTATGATATTGTATTAGAATGCATATCCCCCTTAATCTGTTATTTGGCTTTACATGGGATGTACTGTTTTCTGAATAAGCAAAACAATAATGCATAACAGTAACATTTCAGATCAGAAACGACAACCTTTTAATTATGTAGGTATAGAGGGTATGCACGTGACATCATCGTCATACCCGGAAGTTATGTGGGAACGCCTACCGAGTAGCAAAAAAACTATTTTCTGGCCTTGACAGCCCATACATCCAAACAGACAAGTCCTATCTGATTGCATTAAACTACATTAAACTCACTCTGCCACTCACTTTGCAACTGGATTTGCCATTCACTTTATGCATGCGCATACCCTCTATTGGGGTGGTAAGGGACCCATAATGTTGGATAGGGACACTGGCCCAAAAAGAAACACTGGTCTAGACCAGCGGTTCTCAAACTATGGGTCCCGACCCAAAATGAGGGCGTGGGGAGGTGTGTAGCTAGCCTAGCACAGCCAGACAATCCACCCATGTTAAAACAAGGTGGGGATGTACTGCAGTATATACTGCAGTTAGTTGGCTGCATTAGTATATAGTCTGGCCAAGCCAGGCTAGTGTGTAGCAACCACTAATGTAATAATTTCCCTCATATTATGCGGTCGTGGTATAAAAAGGTTTGAGAACCCCTGGTCTAGACCTTCAAGTGGATCTGTCTACTGTTGTCTTTCTCATAATCCATTCGATGGCTATCAGTGAGGGAATGAGAGACATGATACAGCAGACTGTCACACGCAAGACAAAACATTAGTAACAGAGAAACAAGCAATTCTAGTTCAGCCAGACACACATAAATCTGGGCCAGCTGGGAACAATGTCAAAAAACTGAAAACTATGACTTACTTCCCTCTTATTTTGATCTAATCTCTTGTCTGTTATGTTGGCAGGACTGGTAAACTGGAAGTCATTCTTTATATGTTCAAGGTTTATTGCAGTGGTGGTCATTTTGTGGTCCCACAGATAGAACCCTACATACATGATTTCAGAAAATATTTATATATTCTTGAACCAAGCCATCCAGGCTCCTGGTGATCATGCCCATGAAACATTTGATTTGACGTCAAAACATGTTTCAAAACCACAAACTAATGGGTATTTATTATTGAGTATATAATATATTTAAATGTTTTCGGCTATGCCCTATAAGGTTTTATTCATCCCATATAGTTACAGGTATACTTATACAACCTGCAGTGAAATGCTTGGTAACCTTCTCTTGTTACTGTTCTGTAAAGTGTTAAAATATGAATGCCACTCCACCGGTATAGTCTCTCAGCATGTTGGCTGCATTACATTACATCACCTTGGTATGACTCCTATTTTACAACGATGGCTGTAACTCCTCAAATTACTGTGGTTAAAACAGTGTCTCAAATAACTGCTCAAATTACCATGACTAAAGCATTCATCCATGCTTAAACATGGTATCACATTTCTGTCTATCGGTGCTCCAATGACTGGACGTAAGCAGATGCAAATTACCACACTTTACTGGGAGGGACTGGGAGGCATGATACTGACATACACAGATTAAGGGGCAAACTGACACTATGTTTTACATACTGTATATATATCTCTAGTCTTTTGACCAACTAGTGCAATACCCTTTATTAGAGACCTGTTCCTGCATGACTGACAACATCAATATCACATGCAGTACCCATTATCAGTCTAGTCGGCGACCTGGTCAACTCGGAACAATGTAAATAGGGAATGAATGCCCCGCCCTTTAATGCAAACCCCATTATACCTGTTTTCATAGGACCCGTTTTGACCATCTGTCTGCCTGTGTCCATTTATGCCCATATATGGAGATATCTGTATCTGTCTGTCTGTCTGTCGGCGTCCATTTTATGTCCATATATGGAGATCACTGCAGTTATAGTTCTGGGTCCATTTTATGCCCATATATGGAGATATCTGTCTATCTGCGTCCATTTTATGCCCATATATGGAGTATCTGTCTGTGGCTCCAACTGTGTTGCAGACACAGTGCCGGTTCCCCCTTTAATGCAAACCTCATTATACCTGTTGTCATAGGACCCGTTTTGAACATCTGTTTGCCTGTGTCCATTTATGCCCATATATGGAGATATCTGTATCTGTCTGTCTGCGTCCATTTTATGCCCATATATGGAGATCTTTGACCATCTGTTTGCCTCTGTCCATTTATGTCCATATATGGAGATATCTGTATCTGTCTGTCCGAGAGCCTGTATCTTACAACTTCTTGTAAGATACAGGCTCTCGGCTAGCTTTGGTGACGAAAATTGCGTAGGAGACACTCTGGAGAAAGATTTGCATAGTAAACCCAGATACAGCCCCTGTATCTGCCCATATGCCCATATATGGAGATCTCTGTATCAGTCTGTGTCCCTTTTATGCCTATATACGGAGATATCTGTCTATATATGCCCATATACTGTATGGAGATCTCTGTATCTGCCCATATGCCCATATATGGAGTTCTCAGTTCTCAGATATCTGTCTATATATGCCCATATACTGTATGGAGATCTCTGTATCTGCCCATATGCCAAGTTCTCAGTCTTATGCCCATATACAGAGATATCTGACGGGTCGAGGCAAGGCCCGGCACTGCAGTGATGTCACAATGAGTCAGCGCTTGCGCCCGGCACTGCAGTGATGTCACAATGACCGATTTTGCGCCGATTTCCTCCGGAACAGCCTGATGTCAACAATCAGCCCCGCATAAGGAGATTCCGAACGTTTCGCGCCGGTTAGGGAAAACCGCGCGTCGGGTCGGGTCGAGGCCCGGCACTGCACTCCGCGCCGCGGCGGGGAGCGCGCGTGCCGAATCTGAAGCCGGTGGGACGAACGGTTCTCGAGTTACGCGGATTACAAACACACACGCAGAGACTTCTCGCATTTATAGATAGATGACGTCAGTACTATAATGTCACGTAGGTCAGTCAGTAATCAAACAGCATTGTGTAAACAGCTATGTCGCATTGTGACATTTTATGTATGTATGCATACATGCATTGTATGTAATAAAGCTTTTGGAACAAATAGCAGCATTATCTTTTCTCAAAATGCTTTTAAAGGTAGTTTCATACTGTGTGTGCAGTAGGTCTAGATGTCAATCCATGGTTTGTAGTCCTTAGGGTGGTTGTGTTCCAGTCTCTAGCCTTCTTTTGTCGCAACAGTTCACAAATCCTGCTGCTGTGTTCGCACATTGTTGTATTTCTCCCAGTAGGTATGGGATTTTTTCATCATTGGTCATGTTTTCAAACTCCCTTCGGATGTGTCCCAGAGGCACATCCCTTCTTCTGTAAGAAGTATGTGTCTCTGATGTCTTGGTATAGTGGGCAGGTGGTTCACTCAATCATCTCCATATTTGGGCAAAAATGCAGATAGACAAACTGATACACACGACACAGACCTTGGAATTTATTGATAGATTGTCCTGACATTTTTCTTCCATACCCCTGTTTTTCTGTCTTTGAACTCTGTGCAGATATGAGCTCCCAGCACCGTCCTCTGGACAGAAGAATGACATCACGGCGTGGCAGGAGTGTGTGAACAACTCAATGGCCCAACTGGAGCACCAGGCAGTTCGTATTGAAAATCTAGAGCTCATGTCGCAATACGGTACCAACGCATGGAAAGTCTATAATGAGTGAGTAACTCCAACACTTTTCGCAGACGGTCCCATATTGTCACACTTTTCCCAGACGGTCCCATGTTGTCACTAAGATTTTCATATTTTTTTATTTTAGGCATTATGACTTTATGACATTATGACAATCACAGGACCAACCAGACCTATCTGGGTCCATTTGGGCTAAGGCTGTCCCCTGAAAGTCAGGACTAGGGCTGTCCCCTGAAACAGCAGTCTGCCGTCATGTAGTCTTAAAATAAACTTCATGTTACTTTTACATTGTATTATATTGACGTGGTTTAAAGCAGCACTGAAACAAGCGAAATTACAGTTTTTCTTTTTTTCTCTGCGACCTTTTTATATAAAACGACTCGTCGAAAGGTCGGATTAAACTCCCGACTCAACTTGAAGAGTCGGGGACAACCCTAATTTGGACCCCAGACCAGACATTGAGAACCAGCGACTGGCCTTGTGGTTAGTGTTTGGATACATCGGTGCCAGATGGCATTAATGAGAAGCTGACATTTTGCTTTTCATTTGTTCTTGTATCTATGCGGTGCAAGTGTACAAATGGAACCAAATAGACCCTTATGGGTGCATTTGGTTCCATATGTACGCTCTCAGAGTTAAATTAACACTCTGTAGATTGCATAGTGTAGACTGGAATTCCCAAAGATAAAAAAAAAAAATCCATTTGTGCACTCTTGGAGGTACAGCCCCATTTCTACCCCTGATGGGCCCCCATTGAGACCTTGAGAAAGAGTGCTGTAGTAGTGCCGCTCAGCCTTGTACATTAGTGCAGCAAGTACCCTTTATCAGAGTACTTGGAGGCCAGTCTAAGCAATGTGATTGTTTGAAATATGCTCTCCAGCCGTTCTCTAATGAGCATGACGGCACATCTAGCTGTTTTCAAACTAAAGATTTTAGTATGGCCTTATTGAAATTTGTATTGGGGCATCTGGCATCCAAAATCTCATTAGTCCGAATTTAGTTAGGGTTAGGTTTTAGGGTTAGATTGGGGCATAGTTTTACTGAGGTTAGGGTTTGGGTTAGTTTTACTGAGGTTAGGATTAGGGTTAGTTTTAGGTTTAGGCATAGTATTTTTCACCAGGTTAACATCACCAGATTCTTACTAATGGGGTGTAGGAACAATAAGATTTCGGACCAATGCCATGGCACCCAACTCTGTACCACTGTAGTGGTGAAGGGTTTAGCTTCTTGCCCATCCTTTTGTTTATGGCCTACAGTATACTTGGTTATAAACTAAGTACATCTATTTTACCCAGTTTATAACTGGCAAAATACAGCCGGTATGTATTTGGTGTAGGAGGCCTCATATTGGAGGACACAGGCTCTGTGAGAGAAATGGTCCTGTGACTGAGATCCCTAGTGATTAAACCTGTTGCACCAGGTAGATTCTTGTATGTAATTGGTTGCGTCTGTCTGTGTTTGTCCCTTGTGGTTCCACCTGTTGCTCCAGGTATGGCTTATAATTGGTTACATCTGTGTTTTTCCAACGGTGCCAGGCTGGCACAGCCGTGGGCATACCGTACTCTGCCAAATTTAGCACAAACTCGACACACTGCCAAATTTAGTACCAACTCAACAACAACACCTGCACAGTGCAAATCCATGTTGCCAAACATGCAAAGGTTAGGCATGGATGAAGCGAGTGGCTGAATGGCCCCTCCACTGCACCGTATCATTTTTTACATTACAAGGCTTAGATGTCATATAAGGCTTGTATGTATGTAATTCTTTTGTGTCATTTTCCGTAGCGAGTGGCAGTGGCTGAATGTCATTTTTTGACATACAAGGCATGTTTGTCATTTTTGGTACACAGAAGAAGGGGTCATGGGCTTGCAATATTAATGTACTGTTATTTGGAATTGTGTTGGACCAGAATTCACACTTGCTTATTTTATAGAGTGTTGGTGCTTAACCCTATCTCTAACCCTAACCGTACTCGTAGCCACGTAGTCAGAGTAATGAGACGTCAGGCTTTCATAACCTCCCATGGAGTGTGCGTGTCATTGGGCTATTAGTACTCCAGGACAACGATCCACTCGTCCTAGACTCTTCGCCCTCCTGGCTCCCAAACTGTGGAATAAACTCCCAGTTGCACTTAGAACGGCTGACTCACTCACCTCTTCAGACTCCACCTTGGCCCATAGCACTTACCGTAGCACTTGCCTACCCTCAATGATCATACATGTCATTTAGATAGCGTTTTTTAAGGAATAGGTGCTTGGTCGATGTTTTTTTCTTAGATTACTATTTCTATGCATTCGATGTATTCTTGTTGATGTACTGATGCATTGATGTATTACCTTGCTTATTGTAAGTCGCTCTGGATTAAGACTGTTTGCCAAATGCCTAAATTGTAGTATAATTGTAAATTGTAGTAATCAGGGCTTAAAGTTCTCCGTCCTGGGGGCGGATTTCCGTCTTGAGGAGTCCCTAGGGGCTATAAGAGATCAGAGCAGATTCGCAAAATACATTTCCGTCTCGGGATTTTTTTTTTGCTTTAAGCCCTGAGTAATGCTTCACAGAGCTCTTAACTTGTCTTTCTCTCTACAGCAATTTGGCCTTTATGATCGAAATGGCTCAAAAGGAACTTCAAAAGTTCAGGTAAGCTCTATCTTTATCTATAACGTATTATCTTACCAGGCGGGTTTACCAGCAGGTTTCTGATTACTCTTGTTATTTTCTTTTTCCAGGAAGCAAATTCAAGATTTGAATTGGCAGCGCAAGAATGATCAGTTGGCAGGAGGGGGAAAACTCAGAGAGCTGGAGTCAAAGTAGGTTTTTGTGTGAATGTCAACATTTATTCTACTGTTGTTGTTTAAGTTGTGTATATTGATATGAATGAAGCCTGTCCGTGAGCATAACTTCAAGATCACAGTAGCAAATGCTGGTACACTTTCGGTTTGGTCTACAATGTTTATTTAATTCTGCTGTAGTGCTCAATAGCAAATCCACAGAAGTGAAATTGTCATTGGTATTCTGCATATAGTATTTTATTATTATCCATAACGTTTTAACCATCCAAGGTAGACTTACCTCAAGCTATGAGGTTGTGAAACGATTGTAATTGTTCCTGTAGAAGCCACAAGTCTTTCGGGACTGCAGTTGTCATTTGGTATTTTGTATTTGGTACGAAGTAAACTGGGTCCCTTGAACCACAATGCAATGAATGCATTCTCCTGTTCAAGCTTGGTACCACTCTCTGGTATAGAACAAATATAGTGTTACTAAAATCATGCAGAGAGATTTCAAGGATACGCTGAATACTGCAGTAGGGTAATGGTAAATGGTGCATTTATATAGCGCTTTTATCCCGCATGCTGATCGGCGTTGCCATTCAGCATGTTTGTTGCGCAAGCAGAGTGTGCAAGTACTATGATCGGCTGGGTATGTACTGTATGTATGTACTGTATGTATGTCGGTGTCTCCGCTTGTTTAAGCCCGTAGCCCAATCAGGGAGCAGCATCCCTGGCAACGTCGTCATTAACAGGCAATGAGGGACCAGTATTCCTGGTGATGCCAGTGGTGATGTCATTGGTCATATTAGAACAGGGGTTGACACTAACGCCTGCCCGACTGCCCGGGGCAGGTAAATAATATGGTCAGGCAGGTGAAGTTTGCTACCAGGTTGCCCGACATGGCAAGTGCCCATTTTGAGTAACATAATATAAGATATGTTTTGTTAGCCTACTTGAACGCTGAACGAGGCTATATTAGACTAGTGTTCCGCCACTCTCTCTCGCTCTCTCTCTCCCCCAGTCCCTCCCCACACACACTGAACGAACATCATGCAGTGTGATAGTTTGCTGCGACATGAGCTCCCTTGAAAACTGCTATTCTACAAGCTCACATAATGCTAAAAAAGACGTGCATCGGACACGATGAGTGCTCAGCTGCAGCTAATTAGAAATCGCGCAAGGCAACCCGCAAAGCGACATGCCTCACATTGTGTGAACATGAAGTGACTGCTATGGAGAAACTAGTCTTTAGCTATGAGTTCTCTCAATCCCCTAAACAGGCACAGGATTAGCGCTAGGTAGAGAAGCGCGTTTGTAATTTGTTCTGAAAGAGTCAGAACAACATCCTCAGCGTCCTGGTCAACACTGCTTTTCCGAAGTTTCCTCCCTGCAGCGACACATATCCACACGTAACTGAACAGCATGTGTGTGCAGCCAGCTTGCAAGCGTTTGTTTGCTAGAGAATCACATCTCCGACTACAACCGTCTAACTTTGCCCACCGTTGCCATGTTTTGTTTATGAGAGAGAAACAAGCAATCAGGTTTATGGAAATAAAACTTTTTTTGTTTTGTTTTTTGCAGTGGGGGGGGGGGGGGGGGAAGGGGGGCAAGTGGCCATGACCCGAGGTCAAGTAGAACATGACCTCGGGTCTCAAGTGCCTCTTTGTCTAATGTTCCATTGTTCTAGGTTCTATTGTTATTGTGAAGTTTTGTTCTATTTGTCTAGGTTCTATTGTTCTGGGTTCTATTGTTCTTTGTCTATTGTTATAGGTTCTATTGTTCTTTGACTATTGTTCTTCGTCTATTGCCAAGGAAAAGTGAATTTAGCCTCTGTCATCGACTTGGCTCAAAGCTATATTTCATACCCAGCATGACCCTCATTTGTCTGAATGTGACAGAGTGATTTATAATGTCTAATATGAAAACCCGTTTTTGTCTTTCAACAGTTGGGTATCCCTGGTAAGCAAAAACTATGAGATAGAACGTGCCATTGTTCAGCTGGAGAATGAGGTGGCCCAGCTCAGACAGCAGCAGGGAGATGAGAACAAGGAGAACATCAGACAAGACTTCTAAAGCCTGAACTCTCAACCCTTCGATGCCCATCTGTGTTGATCTGATCCCAGACACATTTGCTCTCAGTATTGGGGATGATGATAAATAATCGCTACTGGACTACAAACTGATTGTGCAGCAGTTTGACTGCTTCTCGGGTGTGGTTAAATAACCAATTGTCTGAGAACCAAGCTGAGGATATCCTCACCACCCTGAAGAAGTTCCCTCAACACCTTGGTGACACAGGATGTCACCACTCACCAGAGAGGATGGCTATACAATGTTGCTGGACACCGAACCCCCAAAACAAATGAAAAAAGCTCGGCTCTTAGTCTTTCTTCATAGAACTGTTCAAAAAAACTAATTGAAGTTTTTATGTTCTGCAAAACAGCCAATTCTAGGACACGACTAGTGCAGTCTGTGAGTAAAACGGTCTATTCTTTCATACAGACTGACAGTGTACAAATAAGTTCAGAATTTCAAATGTGTACTTTATCTGTTGATACAGTTGGAGGAATGACCGAATTTTGTTTTTCTATTTGTAAAAAAATATCCCAGCTCCTAAGCACATAACCATGGAATTGTTTTTTTCTTTTATACCATTGTAATAAAATCTTAAAATCGTTATATTTTGTCTTTGAGAATTTGATTATTTTACAGACACGGAAGACTGAGCCTACGAAGAAAGAGAAGGCGCTGATGGATTCTTGCACGAACGCTTGGCATGTGTGCTAGTTAAGTTCCCTTAGTGCAGGGGTCTTCAACAGGGGGTCCGGGGCCCCTAGGGGGTCCTCTGAGTTACTACAGGGGGTCCTCCAAATCTTCCAATCATTTTTATATTAAAAACTTGAACCCTAGTGTCCATTTTCAGAGAACTGTAGCCAAAAATGGCAGATCTACAAGCTCACGCCACCTCGAGGCATTGTGAGCTTGTAGATCGGCTATTTTAGGCAAAGAACTTTGGTGTGGAGGGTATAAAGAGCAGACTAAGTACAGAGTGAAAGGTCAAGTTTATTAAGTATTGATGTTTCAAGTGGTTAAATATCTGAAGAAAAATGTACATGAATCCAAAATACACTGATTGTGCTGTCAATGAAATTATGGAACCGATGGAAAGGTTGTGGGGGTCCCTGCTTCATCTCTCTCAACTAAGGGGTCCTTGGCCTGAAAACGTTGAAGACCCCTGCCTTAGTGGAGTATTTGTAGCAGGTGACCTGCTTGATGATGTGGCCATGTCATGCTTGCTGTTATTTCCAATTCACCACAATCTCCTCAGTTCTACATATTCATTTGTAGGTGATGCTCATCACACCAATGCACATACCTTTTCACTCCAGTTGTATGGCTGTTGATGTTGGAGTCGTTTGTGGATAGAAGGCGTCAAATTAATTCTGATCGGTTTACCCAAAATAATAGCTTGCAATACATAGTTAGCAGGGACAAATTATATGATAGTTTACATTAACACCATACTACTGCATCGATGAGATGAGAGATCTTTTTAAAATATTTTTGATAATATATTTCAGAAAAGGAAATGACACCCGACCGTCCTTTTATACCAGCTTGCTTGTGGAATCCACTGGAAACTGAATTCCGTCTTACAGTTTATATTATAATATAAATAGTAAGATGTAATAATATCTAATAATATATATATACTGTATACATTCACACTTGTTCTTCTGCTTTTTAGCCATATATGGTAAGAATTCAGGAGATTTTGGCATACTGGATGATGTCATCGGCTGACTATCTGTAGACCAACCAGCTTTGCAAGCTGGTAAAAAATGCTAACACGTTTATATGATCTGTACCATGTACTTTATGATTTCATGTGTAATGCTGTGTAATCTTATTAGGTCTTTTTTGTTCTGTAAAGTTATGTCCACGCCCCACCATTGACATGGTGATGTCCTTGAGTAGTGGTGCTTGATCCTCTGTCATCCTCAGCACCTGAGCTGATCTAGAGCCCTATAACAGAAAGTTGCCTGTCTGTGATCCACTTGTATAGCACTGACAAAGGTCCTAGGACCGAAACCTACTTTTTTGTACCCCTCACTTTGAGCACAGAACACTTCATGAGCATATTAAATTCAAATAAATACAAATTTCTTAGTCTCTGCGAGGAGTCTTACTTAAAGGGATATTCCACTTTCCAAAAAAAAGTGGAATATCCCTTTAATACCTTATGCAGAGAGCAATTCTTTCTATCAGTTTTTTCCACTGAAATTTGCAGCCACCTCTGCACAATTTTAGAGAATGGTGTGCAGGAGTGTTTTTAGGCATAGGTGGTAGGCTCCCCAAAATAAAGAATTCCATTTTATCACTGGCATATTTGGACGGTGGGCAAGTGCACTGTCGGTCTGTACCAAGGAAAAGTTCAACATCATCAAAGGGTAATTTATAAAGAGCAAAGATGTGGAGGGCGTGTTTTTTGGTGTGTTTTTATGGGCATTTTTAAAAGCATCTTTCTGTCTCTGGTTTTCATGATTGCTTTGGAAAGTTCAAAGCCTTTAGAGGGCATTTGAGAAAGAGGAAAGATGACAAAAGGCACAGAGCTGGCATTGAAGATAATAATACTAATTTGGTTATAAGTGCTCCTCCTATATGCCATCCCTCTCAGCTTCCCTACCTAGCTCTTAAATAAATAATAAATAATTGTTACCATCAAACAATAACTTGGCGGCCCACCTGCAATGACTGAGGACCCCCTAGGGGTTGCAAACCCCCTGTTGAATACCCACCGGATAAAGGAATTGGAAGTGCCAGAATTTGAACACTATTAAAAAATTGAAGCTGCTGAATGGGGTTTCTTTCCTGATCGGATGAAATTGTTTATTAAACTGGGGATACTGTTATTGAACAAACATATAGGAACGATCAGAATATAGAGCTTTAACTTTTAATACATGTATTTGTTTTAATCAAATAATATAAATTACAGCACCTTTAACGAGTAATGGTTAGTTACCCTCAAAGTAATACAATTACTCATTGATGATTGGGGTAGCTTACTATTTAACAAAATAACTGACTCAGGAGGATGTATCAATACTGCAATATAGAAATACTCTGTACTTGAGTAAACATACAAAAGTATCTGTATAAAAATGTACTTAAAGTATCAAAAGTAAAAGTACTTGTTATGCAGAATGTCACATTTCAAGTTTTCAAATGTATAACAGTCATTTTTAAATAGCAGATCTACCAGCTCACAATGGCCGAAATGTATATAGGGCTGAATTGTTTTATAATAATAATAATCTAAATCTAAAAAGTAACTATAGTAACTAAGGTGCTCAAATAAATGTAGTGGAGTGAAAGTACAATATTTGGATCCGAGATGTAGTGGAGTAGAAGTAAAAGTATTGGAATTGGAAATACTCAAGTAAAGTATAAATACCTCACAATTAAACTTAAGTACAGTACAGTACAGTACAGTACAGTACAGTACAGTAACATAATCTTTAAAAAAAAGCTTTGCTGTCTGTGTGTAGCTGCATTAGTATAGTATAGTATAGTATAGTAGTATAGTATAGTATAGTATAGTATGACCAAGCCAGGCTAGGTGAATGTAACACAAAACACTTTGGATAAAGATGCTATAAAAATGCAGACCATTTGCCAATTAATCTTAAATGTCACATACCATATCTCCTGGAAAACTAATAACTTTATGGGTCCTTTATAATAACTCATGAATAACTGATTACATCAACATTAGCTCTTCAAAAACAGTCTCATTTATGCAGAACAGCAGTAACTAATCATCTGCCAATATCTTACCAGCTACAGTATTATCAGTCACCACTGACAAAAATAGGCTGTCCTAAATAATTAATGAATCTAAATGAGAGACTGTACCTCCAGGAGAAACTAATAACAAACTATGGGCACTTTATAATAAGTACTAATGAATTATTGATGACATCATGAACCCAGCCTACAGCCTAAGACTTTAACGACCACTGCTGCTCTATTAATACGTACGGTTCATACTCTCTCCCTGAACACATAGGCCTACCACTATCACTCTTAACAAATTTGAAATGTCCCACATTTTCTCCACATTGCCGATGGGTATTCATATCTTTGCCCAAAATGTCCAGAATATGTGCTTTTCAGGGGGGAAAAATGAATCCAATTTGATTTAAATCATTGATCATTTATTAGACAGAAATGTAAACAGCACATGGTATTCAGACATTTGAGCTAAAAGGATAACAAAACAAAAAAAAAAGATTCAGTTTATTATTATTAGCATAAAAATAACACCAATATACAATCATCGATTAATATAAAACACTATATAACTCCCCTTTTGGTCTCCTAAAATATGGATTTTCAGGCCTGTTTTGAAGGAAGTCAGTGATCCACATGTTAAGGGATATGTCAGGGCATTCCACACTTTGATGGCAGTGCTGAGAATTTACCCATGTTTGTTCTATAGTGGGTTATATGCCAGATCGTTGTTGTCGCTCCCTCTAGTATTGTGTCACGAGGTCAAGTATGATGGTATATTGAGGGCCCCTTTGACTATCTTGAAAACCAATCCTATTTTTGAGCTGTGGTCACACCGTCTCCATAGCGTGGCCGTGTGTGTAGGTATGTTTGTATGTGGGTGGGTGGGTCTGTATGTAGCCTCAAGCCTGTGGTGTAGTACCTTTTATGACCACACATGTTAAGGGAGGGGCGCTGTTTTCAGGCCAGGCCAGGCCAGGCACACACACACACGCGCACACACACACACACACACACACTCACACACACAGACACACACAGGGGGGAAGGGGGGAGGGGTTGGTGGGTAAGAGGGTGCTGTTGAGACTAGCCTGGGGGGGGGGGGGGGGGGGGGGGGGGGGGGGTGACAGAATTCATAGATCTAGAACACATCGAATTCATAGATATAGAACACAGAATATGTACAGTACAGTACAGTTAGGTACAGTAGAGTACAGTATATAGTACAGTTAGGTACAGTATACAGTACAGTAAAGTACAGTAAGGTAATACGCAGTTATTACTGTTTGAGCACGCCCGAGTTTTTTCAAAACTTTTTTTTTCCAAATCTTTTTTTTTCCAAATCTTTTTTTTTTCAAAAACTTTTAAAACTTTTTTCCAAAACTTTTTTTCAAAAAAACTTTTTTTTTCAAAAAACTTTTTTTTTTCAAAAAACTTTTTTTTCAAAAAACTTTTTTTTTTCAAAAAACTTTTTTTTCAAAAACTTTTTTTTTCAAAACCTTTTTTTTTTTCAAAAAACTTTTTTTTTTTTTTTAAAACCTTTTTTTTTTCAAAAAACCTTTTTTTTTTCAAAAAACCTTTTTTTTCCCAAAACTTTTTTTTTTTCTTCAAAAAACTTTTTTTTTTTTTTTCAAAAAAAGCGGCCTGAACTCTAGACTTTTGCGGCCCAAGGGGAAGGGGGGAGGGGGGGGGGTTGGTGGGTAAACCACCGCTCAGTTCACAAGGGTGTGATTTTAAATGCTTAACCCTGTCTTCTACCCTGAGCAATCCCAGACTAGCAAAATGTGTTGTAAGAGGTGGGCCATGGGCTCCAGGCCGAGAGGTAGTCTAATTAGCTTGTTTTGGGAGGTCTGGAGCTTAGTTTTTGGAGCTGTGTGAAGCACAGGCTCCCTATACGTGTAGTGGCCGTGTGGGTGGGTCTGTCTGTGTGTCTGTCTGTCTGTCTGTATGTAGCCTGAACTTCCTAAACTTCGGCACGCCACTAGTCCCACAGTTTTGCCACCACACACTCGCGCCATATGTCAAATCGAACGGCTTACTCGGGAATCGTGGGCTATTACTTTTCTAAGAGAAAGGTTCTATAGTTTAATTGATATTAATTTATTAGTGAATTAATTTTCCCCATTGACTTATAATGGGAATCGCAAAAACTCACATTCAATTATTTGTCTCTCGCAAACCATAGGGGCTAGAGTTTCAAGACTTGGAGAGGAGGTTCATAATGATTTCAAGGATTAAATAAAAAATAATTGTGTCATTTGGCCGCATGGTGGCGCCATAACACCCCACTTTACGTTTTGGCCTGTAACTCTTGAACCGTAGGTCGGAAAATTAAAAATATTTTTTCCCTGGATTCCTTGGGTCATGAAGCATCTCCCCATATAGGCCACGCCCATTTGCGCCATGATAGATTTTCCGCCATCTTGAATTTTCTCCAAAACACACTTTTTGCTCCTTTTCCTACATATTTTCTTCAAATGTCACAAAAATCGGTACACATGATCCACACACACACACACACACACACACACACACACACACACACACACACACACACACACACACACACACACACAGCTCCACTTCACACGGGTGTGATTTTTAGTGACATGAGTGGGATGTTGGAGAACCAAGAGGTGCAAGCATAGGTGGCATTGAATGGGGGCTCCAGCAAGAGCTTTCAGAGCACATTTGTTGACAAAGAGGAAATTCTGCATCTGAATCTTGTTCTTTGATTTACTTTTTTAATCACTTGTTTTTTAAACTTTCAGTTTGTTGTCAAGAATACAGCCCAAATAGGTTACCTCTTCTTTGCTTGAGATTACTATATCGTCAACTCTGACCTTGAAATCATATGTATTTACATTACTGAGGGAATGTTTGGACCCAAAAAGAATGGATCCTGTTTTACCAAGGTGTAAAGACAGTTTGTTATCGGAAAGCTAAGTACTACAATGTTACTGAGCTCTGCAAGTCCTTGACTGTGTGTTGTTATTAGTCACACTAGCGTGCTAATGCGCCCCAAATCATTTTATTAACCAAGTTTGGTTTGCCATATCCCATGTTTTACACATACGGCCGAGCCATATAGGTTTCATAAAAAAAAAAATAGTTATATTTCAGACAGTATTAAAGGACAACATAGTATTTTTATTTCAGTGGGTGGGGCATGCGTACAAGTGGCTAAATATGTCTTTTTAGACACAATAATCCAGCAATTTCTTTTTTACTATTTATAGCAGCCCCCATAAGTCACATCTGCCCATGAAAGATTGTGGTGCATCTTGGGAATGGGCTTATTGTGTCTAAAAAAACGGCCACTTGCATGTTAGCCACAATCAAAATTAATATCACTAAAACAAAGTAAATGAAAACATTTTAATACTCGTCTTTTATTTTCTCTAATGACTATCTAAAATATGAACCCTTGTTGTAAAAAAACAAAGTTGTCCGTTAACATGGTGATCAACTTATTCCAGTTTGTATTAGAAAATACATTTCCAAACAAGGTTGATTTATTTAATGTGCAGAATTTTTTTATGGTGTGTATGTGTGCACACTCGGCTGCAACCGTGTTAATTAGAAAGCTTTTAGTGAAACACCTCGTTAAATATATTAAGAGACTGGACTCTCACTTGTGACCAGTCTGGTAGGGTTTAACCTCAGGGAGGGACACAGTTACTGAGCCTCTCCAGTCTCCACCAAAGCAAGGTCACAGCAATTGGAGAGGGAGTGGCCCTAAACCACTTTCATCCTTGGCATCCCTATTTTGGCCTGGGCATGTCATTATAGGTGAAAATGTAAAAAGGTTTTCAAAAGATCTCTACTATTCTGTACGACACCATCATAGAAAAAGTATAAAATAGGGCTTAAGTGGTTAAAAGGGAAAATGTCGCAAACTGCTTCAACCGATCATCACCAAGTTTCGTTTCCTGTTCCTCCCCACTGTACAAATAAAGGCTCAGAAAAGACCCCTCTCC
Organism: Nannobrachium achirus; assembly: GCF_963921795.1. NCBI lineage: Eukaryota > Metazoa > Chordata > Actinopteri > Myctophiformes > Myctophidae > Nannobrachium > Nannobrachium achirus. Next base: position 47,732,079 of record NC_137818.1, read on the forward strand.
CCAAAACCCTGAGAATACATTTGAACTACATGTAATTGATTATTATGACAAATAAATAAATACATTTTTAAATCTACTAATTAAGTTCAGCAATAACAAGAAGAAAATGAAAGAGAAGGAAACTCACAGAGACACACTGCATATTCCCTTTAATTATTTATGTCCACATAATGAGCAGAAGCAAAGGCCATAAATACTGAGGGGACAAAACAGCTACAGTTTGTATTGATACCCACAGATTGTACAAACATAATCGAGATTGGAGGCTGATTGCGACCGCCAGGTCGCAGGAACTATCAAAACCTCCACCGGCTGTCAGCCAGTCCGTCCGTCTGTCCGTCACGTCACACTTTTGCCCTACTCATATCTCTGCCACTGTTGCCAAACTTTGCACACACACTCCTTGGCTGCCAAACCACAACCCCCACTCATTTCTCACATGGCCCTCCCTCTTCTAGCGCCACCATGAGGCCAATTCTTGCAAAACACATTTTTGGACACTGCTCCTACAGATTTTGCCCTAAAATCAAGCGGTACACAGTATGTCTAGAGTCATGTCATCAACATGGATCTGTCCCATTTAGTGCCACCATCAGGCCGATTTTTTTTTAATAATGGGTATATCCTGCTATGTGATAAAAGGAAGTATGACTTATGAAGACTGATCACAATCGCTGTGATTTTAAATGTTATTTGTAGAAGGTTCAAGGTCCTATGAAATCTGCAGGGCTGTTATGGACGTTTTATGACTTGGTGGTTGGTGGTGATCGACAACCATCTTAATAGATGCTGTAGTGTTCTAGGGCAGTGGAGGCTACACGAATAAAACAGATTACACTTTTTATGGCATGGCTACTATAAAACGCGAGTTGTCTAGATTAGAAGATAGTCTCTGTTTACCCATTACAAAGAATATATTTGTTTTTGCCTCTGGGGGCACAAGCTCCTTTTTTGTGTTAAACAGGAACTTAGGTTTGGATCCTCCTCCTTTCCGATCCAACTTCCTTCCGGATACTCCTTTGTTTATTCCTACTAACAACATTACATGTTTTAAGCATCATTCCCACCAGGCACGATAACTATAAAGATATATTGTTTGAAAACCATTTTAAACTCAAGCAAATGGCAGCGTTCACACCGACTATAAAATTACAATGGCGAACGATATCGTTATAGTTCTCGTGCCTGGTGGGAATGAATAAGGCAGTAGTGCTGACAGATTATGCTGTTAGCAGAATTGAGAGATTAGTGTCTGTGGGGCTAATCTCGCAAACCAGATTCTGCTGTTAGCGAAATCCGTCAGCACTACTGCATTAAAGATGATGGAATGTTGTTGTTAATAAACACACATAAACACAGAAGCACCCCAGAAGAAGAATCACACTCAGTGTGAAGTGAGCAGTGCTTTTTATTGTGAGATAATTTCATTAAGCGTCCTGCGAAGCTTGGCAAATGAGCCAACTCAGCCAAGTGTGGGACAGACAAAGACAAGATGTAGGAGCGGTTTAGCACTTATCATAAAGGGGAGGGGCCAAACCCCACATTTCATCTTCCATATCTGGGTAATAGTGGGGTCATTAACATGACAACATCAAGACGATGTCAGAGATCCAAAGGGGAGACACTCCATTATTAGACTCTGTCTTTCTCTAAACTAAGTTCCTCAAAACAGTTAACTAAACACTTTGTTAGTAAGTTTGTAATTGTTTTCACACAAACAACAAAACTAAAATGTGCCAACCATTTAAAAGAACACTACACCAAGTTCAAAATGTGTTTTCTTTTATCATTTGCAATGGTATAAGAATCACTTAATTGAAGTCAGGTGGGTTAGTAGGCTAAAGCACAGAACATTGAACTCTGTAATTGTATTTGCTAAGTTCACTCACTAATCAGCCCCTGCACTTAGTGTAATTATGTATAAAAGGAGTCACCTGAAGTCCATTTGTTTTTGTGAAAGTTATGGAGCCTGACGAAAGAATGGAGCAAGAGAATGAAAGTGTTTCCAGATTGGTAGATAGCTTGGTGGAGGTGGAAGAATAGATTTTGGAAGGTAGAGCACATGAAAGAGGAACATGAGGGGGAGGAAGAGGTAAGAAAGGTAGATGTGGGAGGTAGAGGATGTGGAGGAAGAGGAGTTAGGCGAGATAAAGGAGGAAGGGTACATGGAGGATGCAGGGAGTAAGATAGCATCATTAGTCAACCTGGTATGGAAACTGTACTTACCTCAAGCATTGCAGGGGGCTGTATGGACAGCCCAAAGCAACTCCAGATACCTGCGGCAAGTGGCTTACTGCAGGCTTCACTTTGCAGGCAGTAAATGGCTATATATAGCTACTTGAGATCTGGCTGAAACCATGACCAAAATGCTGTCTTATTTTACATCATAGATACTAGAGGTTTGTGCCTGCTTCTCCCTTTTTATAGTAAACTGACCAATCATGGAAATTGGCCACTTATTAGTCTGGTCAAAGTGTCATGTGAAGCCACCAATCCTCAAGTATATTGGACATATGTCCGTTTGTGTCAACATGTCCTGATGAAGATCTATTAAGATCGAAACGTTGACCAGCAATAAACGTATGGAGCTTAACCAGTGTGCAGACTCTATGTCCTTCTTCCTTATATATTGTATGCCTCAATATTATGACATCACATCACCCTCTACTTTTATATCAGGTCGCACTTATTGATGGTGACGTCACCTAGAATACTGGTCCCTCATTGGCGTTTATGTGATGATGATGTCATCACCCGATTGATGACATCACTCTGGGTTTTTTCACAGGTTTTCCCATTGGATGAAGTCACCATGTGTTTTCTCAAGGGTTTTCCCATTGGATCCCATCAGACATATGCCCGTTTATGCCCATCTATGCCCATCTGGCATATGCTATGCTACGGGCATAGAGGGCCCCTCTCATGGCCCTTATATACTGTATGCCTCAATATTATGACATCACCCTTTACGTTTATATCAGGTCACACTTTTATTGATGGTGCTTTTATGATGATGACGTCATCACCCGATTGATGACATCACTCTGTGTTATTTCAAGGGTTTTCCCGGCACAAACGTCTCGCGAGGTTTGACCAATCCACAAATCCATCATTCCCATTGGATGACGTCAGCGCAGACACGCGGACGTAGATTTTCCCTAATAGATAGATGACTGCCCACATGAAGTCTGAAATCCACATGGTGGGATCGCACTGTTATTAGACCCTTTATGTCTTGTTTCCCTACATGTACGGCCAAATAAACCATACCCTGTGATGTGGATAAAATGTAAAAATCAAACCTCGGTTCGAAGTGAAGCGGTGAACTTTTATTCTATGTGTTCTAGAGTTATGAACTCTGTGATCTATACATTCTTTATATTCTGAAGGAATTAATGATTTTATCTGGAGGGCCGAATTGTCATGTGAAGCTTGACCAATCCTCAAAGTATCCAATCATCAGACCGGGATGGACACTACACACGTGCGGACGTACGGACGGACGGGACAGGACAGGACAGGACAGGACAGGACAGGACAGATAAAACCTGTTCATTCTGAACTGAAATGGCCATATATGGACATGGGACACACATTTTGCTTTTTGAAAAAGCCTATTCATTCTGGACTGATATTCTGGACGTACGGGACAGAAAAAACCTGTTCATTCTGGACTGGAGTGACCATATATGGACATGAGGTGACATACATTGTGTTTTTGAAAAAACCTGTTCATTCTGGACTGAGATGACCATATATGGACATTAAACACACATTTTGTTTTTGAAAAAACCTGTTCATTCTGGGCTGAAATGACCATATATGGGCGTGGGACACACAAAGCCACTCATTGGAAGCGGTTTTCACCGCTTCAAAAACAATGTAGCAGGACTGAAAGATCCCCCAGGGGTCCCCTGGAACTAACTCCCTGCCTGAAGGTCCCCCCAAGCATGCAGGGGTCCAGCTAAGCCCGCCCAGGGATCCCTGCAATGCACCACATTGTGAGCTTGTAAATCTGTTATTTTTAAAAACTGAATATTTTTTCTATGTTATAACCACACAAATTTTGTGTTGGGGTCCCTGACACAAATTATTTTCAGATGAGGGTTCACAGCCAAACACTTAATTTGGAGGTCCTTGTCATAAAAATATGTTTGAGAAACTGCCCTGGTTCAACATGGACCATTTGGCAATGGTACCAGCAAAATATCTTCCTCTGTGGTTGCAGCAGAGACATTTTTGCATATTATTTAAGACCATTTTTGTTTAAGCAATATAGGGCAATATGGCACCTGTAAAGATTCTATAGCACCATTTGACAAAGGTTCAAGATTAGCACGTATATGATATAAATACCATTTGACAAAGGTGCCTGAAGGCACCTTCAAAGCTATAGGTGCTATATTCTACAGCACCAAAATAGCCCCCCAAAAGGAAAAACTATTTTAGTGATTGTGTGTGTGTGTGTGTGTGTGTGTGTGTGTGTGTGTGTGTGTGTGTGTGTGTGTGTGTGTGCTTTGACAGAAATAACATAAATTGGTAGATGATAAAATTGCAATAGGTCAAATAGCCTAAACATGTTTGTGTTTTTTCTTTTGAATATATTTATATGTATGTCGAGTTATGTGTAGCCTATCTCTACCTTCGTATTGTATCATAAATAGTCAAACACGTGTAAAAATGTCAAATATTACCTACATACACTGTGTTTTCATTTATCAAACGAATTAACTACAGCGCTTACTCTCACTTTAGTCATGTGACCAATTCCCCATTCAGGTTGCAGATCTGGTCTAGGGCGGATACGGAAACGGCCTCTGTGAGTGCGTGTACGAGGCTGCGCCATACTCTATGGGCTGCGCAGATAAGCGGATACAGTAGGGGGGCTTTAGACCTGATGTGAGCGCTGGTCACTGTGGTCAGTAAAAGGAACCCAAAACCAGGCTCGCCTGGCGGTGACGCGGTTAACTTCATAAACGTCCCCCGATGGCGTCATGACGCTCTTCTCCGCAAAGAGCTTACGCACGACGTGAATCGGTTCAAAGAGGAAGGAAGATGGCGGACAACAAAGGCGAGGAGGGTATGGATACCTCCAGCAATTCGGATAATACAGCAGCCCCGTTGGCTCAAGATAACGGGGACCCGGACGCGTCGAAGGACGACAACGCGGTAATAATCATCGACCCGAACCCAACAACGACGGCCGTTGGCGAGGAGGCCGAGCCCACGGAGAATGTTGTTGATCCTCCCCAGGCTGAGGCACCCCCGACACCCGCCACCAGCGGAGCAGCAGCGGGAGGAGGAGGAGGAGGAGGAGGAGGAGGGGAGGAGGACGCTAACGGCGCCGAAGCTCAAGCTAACGGCGACAACAGCAGCAGCAACAGCACCGCTGCTAGTCCGCCGACGGCGGAGAACAGCACCGCGGAGCCCGCCTCCGTGACCACCCCGTCCCCGGCTCCTCCTGCCGCTGTTGTTGCCGCTGCTGCGGGGGACGCGTCTAATAATTCTTCTGGAAGCAGCGGCGGACTCACCACGGAGATGTCTCCCCCTCCTCCCGCGGCTCCAGCGGGGGGCACCACCACGCCAACAGCCGCCGCCTCCACCTCCACCACCACCACTACCACTACTACCACAACCACCCCGCCAGCCCAGCCCCTCAATTTATTGGATACGTGCGCTGTGTGTAAACAGAACCTCCAGAGCCGCGACTGCGAGCCCAAACTGTTGCCTTGCCTGCACTCGTTCTGCCTGAAGTGCATCCCGCAGCCCGACCGACAGATCAGCGTCCAGGTGCCCGGGCCACACGGCCAGACGGACACGCACATAGGTGAGGTGGTCCGACTCCGCATTAATGTCCGCATGTATTCATTCGTCAATTAATTGAAACTCAGAGCTCAGAAGGGGGAAATTGTGCCATTTCTCTGGCTCTCACTCATGGTGTCATAGTCCCAAACTTTGGTCCAGGTGTCAGTGGGGTGGACAGGGCATTTCGTACACCACCTGTGGTCCGTTGTACCACTGCTGGGCACGAATGCATCCCTATTCCCGACTCGTCCTCCAACCACACCTCCACAAACTATACTTATCCCTTTTAGCTTTGTTATAAACTGTAGGTTATCATTATGTGTAGTTTACTTCAGCCTCCCAAGACAGACTACACTTTTTTGTACCTCTATTTATTACTACTACATGGCTAATTGCTTCTGTTGTTATGATTATACTGGTACCGGTACCAGTATAATCATAACAGTGGTACTCCATTTTAAAATGTGTGTTGTACAATGCCAGTGTAAAATTTAGATGACTACACTGTAGTCACTACAGCATGTCATTATTTCCATATTAACATTATATTTATCGTCATTCCATTAGTTATCAACATTCAGATGTCTAACAACATCACTTGTAGATTGTCATCTAGCTGTGTGTTGAATTGTGATCATCACAAGTTTAAGCTATTATTTACAACTAAATATCGACTTAATACTAATAATCATATATACACTTATAATCTTTAAGTTGACATACTAATGTTCATGTCTTATTACTGGATATGGCAAGTTGATGACTTGTGTTATGTAATGTAAGTGTACTCACTAATGCACTTTCTTAATCTTTAAGTTGACATACTAATGTTGTTCATGTCTTATTACTGGATATGGCAAGTTAATGACTTGTGTTATGTAATGCACTTTCTAAGCAGTACTGACTCAAAATGTCTGTACTTAGGTCCCGGTTAATATCTAACTTTATATCTTTAAGTATTAGCTCGATATAGACTCGATGTATAACAGGCCTACTGATTTGTGCTTCATAATCATAACCTGTGTTTTTATGGACCTTTTGTTTATGTATCCACTATGTACCTATCTTGGTCACTTATTTATTGAATGTCAGTTATCTACAAGTCTACGATTTGAACATGACATTTAGATATCGATTCTAACATTTATGTAGGCCTATAACTGCGGTTCTCAAAGTAAGTTTCGGGGTCCCCAGTAAAATTTGTTTATGTTGCATTAAAGCACCACTTTAACCCTACATACATGGTATATTTGAAAACGGCTGTTGATCGTCTATTTTCTAAAAGCCATGGAACATTTTTGTCAAACTTGAATGTTTCTGTAACATTTTAACCACCCAAATCTTGTATGGTGGTCCTGGGCACAACATATTGTCAGATGGGGGGGGGGGCAAATGCGTCCTTGATATAAAAAGTTAGGGAGCCAATGTTATTCAAGATATACTGTATATAGGTGGACTAATAATGCAGTACCTGTTGTTACAGTACTTGAAGGCAAGTAAACCTTTGATTGAGGTAAATTCAGGTGTCATGATGGCATTGGCAGCAACAGAATTGAGAATTAAATAAGTGCAAGTATTCAGATTAATTAACATCTACAACCAAATTTCTTATCTGCCGTTTTATCCATCACTGTCTGATATAATCTTTTCATTACGCACTAGTCCTTATTAGTTCAGCTTGAAGCAATTGCAAAACTACTTTATAACTACTACTACGTAACTACTATAAAGACTGTATGTCCCTGACACTGTCCATGTCCAACGACAGCAATACACTACTCTCATCAACACAACACATGGCCATGATGACTCATGATGAATACTGTTACTATAAGCTCTACAACCCAGGATCTGACTGACATGGTGCTATTTAGTCGTCAGTTTGGCTTTGAACCCTGCAGCTCAAATATATACAGTGTTGTGGTTGGTTGTAGATCTGCCGCTGTAATTGCAACACATGACCATGTAGGCTAATTGTCTCAGTATGTGTGGCATGGCCCACTACCTTAATTATTGTTTAGTGCTACAGCTACTTCTATATTAAATCGAAGACCCAATTATGGACTTGTGTTTGTCCCCATTTATCTTAAATGAATCTATTAGGGTAAACTGTGGTTAACCAGAAATCATGCATCCTTCCTTTGAAGTCTGAATTGGACCCTGGGATACCATTATAATCAGAGTTTCTGTGTGAATACACAGACTCTTGTTTTTCATAACAATGTGAAACACATATTCACGTCGAAAATAATTATTTTACAGTTTTGTGCCGTATCTCCATGTCTTTAATGGTAGGGATAATGATCAGTAGTCAGTACATGGTGCCTGCCAAGTTTGCCAACGCTCTCTGTATGCCGCTCTCTGTATGGCCGAGTCAGCCAATCAAAGCAACTAGTCCATGGGCCAGACGGGTTGTCGGTATCAAAAAGGTGGCAAAGGTTACCATGCATTTTTGAAAAGCTCTATATCTGTAGATTATATTTTGGTATGATAACCCTTTCTTAGACACAACTAAATTGGTGTTATCAGCCGCTGGAGTTGGTGTCCCATTAACTTTACATTACAGGGGAAAAAAGCAAAAAAATAATCTGCTTTTAGTAGCATAAGAGGGGTCAAACTAGGGGTTTGTCATGATGCTGAATCCATTGCAAGCATATGTTTTGCACAAAAAACATTCCTTGGGCTATAAATGGCCTCAGAAAACGATGCATATATGGGTGTGCATTCATGTTAGTCAGAGGCCTTAGGGTTTTATTTCTCGTGCTAATCAGTCTAAAAGCACCAAATTTTGCACAGATGTAGCCCAGGGCATGCTCTAATGATTTAGCTAGGGCGCCCGAGTCGGTGACCTTCGGGGTCGCCACAGCTCCAGAAAAAGAATGGTTTAGTGATGAAAAGTGAAGAGTCATCACTTTTCAGAGTTTTGTGGATGTTTTTTTTCGGGCGCCCTAGCTAAATCATTAGAGCATGCCCTGGGCTACATTTGGCGCTTTTACAGGTAGACTGATTAGCATGAGAAATAAAACCCTAAGGCCTCCGACTAACATGAATGCACACCCATACATGCATCGTCTTCTGAGGCCATTTATAGCCCAAGGAATGTTTTTTGTGCAAAACAGATGCTTGCAATGGATTCGGCATCATGAAAACCCCCTAGTTTGACCACTCTTATGCTACTAAAAGCAGATTATTTATTTTAACCTTTTTTCCTGTAATGTTAATGGGACACCAACTCTAGAGGCTGATAACACCAATTTAGCTGTGTCTAAGAAAGGGTTATCATACCAAAATATAATCTACAGATATAGAGCTTTTCAAAAATGCATGGTAACCTTTGCCACCTTTTTGATACCGACAACCCGTCTGGCCCATGGACTAAACCCAGATTGTCTGTGTGCTGTCGTACAGTCGTAGCCATGCACATGTAAAACACTACAGCCATACTACCCTCTGCCTCCTGGGGGAAAGAGGGGCAATGGCTCCTAGTGAGACCTGCTCCAGAAACAAGTCTTGACAGTAAGATGGCAAAGCTCCATGTTCAGAATGCAATGTAGAAATTACACTTAATGACACTGCTAATGCTTTTCCATGTAATCAAAACTTTTTGGTGTCGCTCTCAACACAAATAATGTCACAAATTGACTGGACATCTACAAATTTGACCGTGGAGAATTCCTCTAAATTTCACCCAAGACAATGGTAGTTCAGTGTTTATGCTACGACTGAGTTGTAGGAGCAGAGCAGACCACCCTGCTTGCCATCATCATCAAATAGCCAAAATTAATGGGTCTCTGTTTCATTGGAGACTTTCACATGATCTTAATCGTCTATCTTGCACAAAATATCCTTGGCTTCAATTGAATATAATGCCTTTGGAATTCATGGTCTAAATTCTATTTTAGCGTCCAGTAAAAAAGCAAGCAAAAAATAATCAAATAACTTACTTTCCCAATTTCATCAGCATTGCAAATCATTTTCAGACTATGGTTCAATCACAAGTTAGCCTGTTGCATCAATACTCAGTGCACTGCAGAGTGGTATATTAACCAAAGCAGGATACTGCTTACTGACTCCTTTACCAGCAAATACTGCAAAATAGGTTTGCTCATTGACTCAATAGATTATTACCAGACACAAGGGTTAAAACAGTTACCGTGGCTACTCATTGATATTTTTAAAGAGGTCTCTGTGATCAGTCAAGTTAGATGTAAGGTGGTGGTCCGCAGTGGTGTAAAGTAATTAAGTATATTTACTTAAGTACATTTTTTAGGTATTTGTACTTTACTTGAGTGTTTCCCATTTCAAATACGTGTTCTTCTACTCCACTACATCTCAGATCCAAATGTTGTACTTTTAGCTTTAGCTTTTAACTTTTAGCTACTAGTTACTTTGAATATTTTGATTGTTATTAATAAACATACATTAGTCACTTCAGCCCTATATATCTTTTGTCCATTTGAAAATGGACGATCTACAAGCGCACAATGCGTTGCATCGCGAGCTTCTAGATCTGCTATTTTCAAAAGATTTTTATACATTTGCAAACTCTAAATGGGACATTCTGCACAATGATTACCTTTACCTTTGGTACCACTGGTGGTATCGTAATAAACAACCACAAAAAACCTGTGGTAATTGTCAGAGTTGTCAAGTGTCATAACATAAGTTTCACTTATATACTTTTTTTTCCCAGAGGAAAACTGAATTAAATGAGGAAATGGAAAAGGAAGTACTGCCTCGAGACTGAAGTCTTATGACACTGAATAGCTTAGCTGTCATCACTTTCTCTGCAGCCAGTAGCCCGTGTATCTACTTTTAATAAAGACTGACCTTTGAATGACCCCCGTTTCCATACACAACCTCTGTAATAATGCCCTTTTATATCCAGAAGGTCATTTGACACTATTGATACTCCAGACAGACACTGGTCCATGTGATGATGCCTCAGTAAGGCTACCGTTAACCTGCACACTACTAGAGGCTCCATGTGAGGCAACAACAACAACATTGCCTGGCGGTGCCAGCCTCTATCACACACGGTCTGGTTTATTAACCAGGCTAAGAACAACCTATTTTCACACAGGGAGGGAAACACATGCATGATTGGACAGATAGACGGTTGGATAGTGGTTACACAGGTCAAAAGTATTTTTGGATTCCCATAATGTTGTAATTCTCTGTTCCTCATTGCATAAAAAAGAGAAGAATCCCGGCTCTATCTAGCCTGACCTATGACAATATCCACTGCCTGCCAAGCATGTAAAACAAACTATAAATAAGTAAGTAATCAAAATGGTCCACCTCAAGCATTTATAAAGACTTGGCCAGACCCTGATCCCAAATTCCCAATTCACATTCTGGTGGGCTGAACGATTCTAATAAAAGGAATTACCGGTATAACTGCTAGGCTAACGGAATGATAAGTCATTGTTTGGATTTATTCAGGCCATTCCTCAGGCCTTTTTTGGCAACATATTCCCTTAATCAATGGGGAAGGGCGGCCGAGCGTCTAGTCGGCGACCTGGCCAACTCGGGAACAATGTAAATAGGGAATGAATGCCCTGCCCTTTAATGCAAACCTCATTATATCTGTTGTCATAGGATCCGTTTTGACCATCTGTTTGGCCGTGTGTCCATTTATGCCCATATATGGAGATATCTGTCTGTCTACGTCCATTTCATGCCCATATATGGAGATCTCTGTAGGACCCGTTTTGACTATCTGTTTGCCTGTGTCCATTTATACCCATATATGGAGTTATCTGTCTGTCTGCGTCCATTTTATGCCCATATATGGAGATCTCTGTAGGACCCGTATTGACCATCTGTTTGCCTGTGTCCATTTATGCTCATATATGGAGATCTCTGTATCTGATGTCTGTGTCCGTTTATGCCCATTATGGAGATCTCTGCATCTGTTAGTGCCCCCGACTACCTGCTGCGGCGGGAAACACGCGCGCCGAATTTAAAATAGGGAATGAATGCCCCACCCTTTAATGCAAACCCCATTATACCTGTTGTCATAGGACCCGTTTTGACCATCTGTTTGCCTTTGTCCACTTATACCCATATATGGAGATCTCTGCAGACACAGTACCGGTTCCGGCCCTACCCTTTAATGCAAACCCCATTATACCTGTTGTCATAGGACCCGTTTTGACCATCAGTTTGCCTTTGTCCACTTATGCCCATATATGGAGATCTCTGCAGACACAGTACCAGTTCCGGCCCTACCCTTTAATGCAAACCCCATTATACCTGTTGTCATAGGACCCGTTTTGACCATCTGTTTGCCTTTGTCCACTTATGCCCATATATGGAGATCTCTGCAGACACAGCACCCCTTACTTTACTTACAGAGCGCCCCGGAGTTCCCTAGCCCCTGGGCTCCTTATTCCCCTTTATTATTTAAGTTTAGCGTGAGAGGGAACTGCCCGGGCTTATCCACATTATTCACCTGGTTCTCTTAACACATTCCCCGCCATTTAACAATACCTTCGTACTCTATGGTGCCTCTGGTCTCCATAGACTTCCATGTAATTCATAGTGCACGGATCATGCACACCCATGCCTAGATAATGCACCACGTGTGTCCACATTGCTCACAGCTTTCAAACAAAAAAATCCGAATGGAAATCCGTTCAGGCATTCATGAGATACAAGCCATTATGTTTTCCTAAAATGTAAACAAAGATGGCTGCCATGTTTGATAGATGGGGTTGCTATGGGGGTTAAACATGCAATTTCGCGATTTCTATCATGCCTACTACATTTTTTGGGGTCCAAAAAAAAATTTGAAAAATTTTTTTTTTTGATTTTTTATTTTTTATTTTTTTTTCAAAATGGCGTAAATTCTCGGGACTATCGGGCCTGGCAGGGAAAGACATTAAAATAATCTCGGGACTATCGGGCCTGGCATGCAATGAGTTAAAGGCACAGCCCGCTAATTCCCCTGAACCCAACCGCTCTGAAGAGCACCCTGAACTTTGCTCACCTCGAAGTGAGAGGAAGAAAGACTTTAGTTTATGCCACACTCAGAGAGATTTTTAGTTGACTCATCTAGCGTATGTGATGTCAGAGCCTTTTATGAAGTGATGTCACAATGAGTCAGCGCTTGCTCCGGAACAGCCCGATGTCAGTCATCTCCGCATAAGGAGATTCCAAATCTTTCGTGCCGGATCCAAAAAACTGTGTATCGGGTCGGGTCGAGGCCTAGCTAAGAACGTAGGCAAAGGTCTGAGCTGTCTGTGTGCGAAATTTGGAGTCTGTAGCACCAACCATGTGCTGTCAGGGCTCATCCATGAGGTTCGGGCCATTCAGATTCGGCGTCCATTGGCTTCAATTAGTAGTCAGGACTCCGCATATGGAGATTACGAACCTTTAGCGTTGGTCCCGGAAAACCGCATATCGGGTCGGGTCGAGGCCTAGCTAAGAACGTAGGCAAAGGTCTGAGCTATCTGCGTGCGAAATTTGGAGTCTGTAGCACCAACCATGTGCTGTCAGGGCTCATCCATGCGATTCGGCCCAATTCGGCCTCGGCTTCAATTAGTAGTCACGATGATGATGATGATGATGATTGAATATGGAGAAACACGTACCCACAATCCCATTGTTTAGAATGTGATGTTAAAAATACAGTGTGTGTGTGTGTGTGTGTGTGTGTGTGTGTGTGTGTGTGTGTGTGTGTGTGTGTGTGTGTGTGTGTGTGTGTGTGTGTGTGTGTGTGTGTGTGTGTGTGTGTGTGTGTGTGTGTGTGTGTGTGTGGGTGCACATGCATGCCGTGCACGTGAGGGTGTGCATGTTAACAGACCCCCCTACATGTTTATATACAGATATGTCCAGTTCACTGACATCTGTGTGGTACATTATCGTGTGTGCCTGTGTGGGTGGGGGTGGGGGGGCCCTCTACACAATCCGGCTCCAGCTGCTTTCACAACTGATCACTCACAGCTCTGTGCAGCTGGAGTTTACACAAACCGGCTGTGTGCTGTTCAAGCCAGTTTAGACCGGCTCAAACCGGATTACACCAGTTTTCACTGCAGCCAGCTGGTGAGGGGGAGTTAAGTTTGTGGGTTTATGAGGTGCTGGGGGAGGGGGAGGGGGTACTCCCTTTTTCAATTTAAAACATTTATGAGAAGTTTTATATTGCGCATAACATTATACTTAATAGTCACAAAGCATTGCAAAGCCATGTGCTTAGTCTTTGGGGGAGTAAGATTGAAACGGTAATTACATTTTGCAAACTAATTTAATTAACTATGCGAAATTACAGGATTTAGAAAAATGTCTCTTATTGTTTTGTAATTTGATTTAATATTTTCATGAAAATGTCTAGGATGATGTGATTGAATTTCCTTGTGAGGAGCACTAAATTAATTAGCCCCAATAGGCATCGGGGTGCCCCAGTTCCAGGAATTTTCATTATCATCAGGAATGATTTGAAAGGAAATTATGCAAATGTCATAAAAACCTTTCACTAATCCACTTCTACCTATGAAGTTGGCCCATTATTACTTTGGATTCATAGTCATCTTAAAGTGATCCCTGGCTAATACGACAAATATGCCTTAATACATTATAATAGTTCTCTATAACTACAATGTAAAATTAAAAACACCTTAAATATTGTATTTCTCCTAGAAATAACAAATCTTTCACTCAGTAGGGGAAATGCCTGTCGCAAGTTGATGATGTCATAAATGTCATGTGTGATCTATCCCTATGGAATTTACGGCATGCATGTGCAAAAAACACATTTGAAATATTGATTTGATGCTCATATTAACCATAGGAAATATTAAGTTTGTTTTTATTTTCACATGCATGCCATAAATTCCATAGGGATAGATCACACATGGCATTTATGACATCATCAACTTGCGACCCTGTTAAGTTAAAGATTAGCTATTTCTAGAAGAAATAAAATATTTAAGGTGTTTTTAATTTTATTTTGCAGTTATAGAGGCCTATTATAATGTATTAAGGCATATTTGTAGTATTAGCCAGGGATCACTTTAATGAAGTGAACAGGCAGGTAAAGATAATGACAGGCCTCTTTAATAAGAATATGAAAAATCAAAATATTTCAGCGTTTTAGTGCAACTTAAACAGTCAAGCTGTCCACCTGTTGACCTGTGTTCTGTTTCCTCTTCCCAGTGAATGTGATGCGCTGCTCAGTATGTCACCAGGATTACAAACAGAGTGACATAATCGACAACTACTTTGTCAAAGACACCTCGGAGGCTACCAGCTCGTCGTCTGAAAAGGCAGCACAGGTACTTGTGACCACAATGTTTACAATAAACTAGAGATGTTACCGATCAATTGGCAATGGATCGGATCGGGCCGATCAAAGCGTGATCGGCGATAATCGGTGGTTTAGATCAAAAGGTAAATTCACCGATCCGATCGGATCGGTGCATCCGATCAACCAGCCGTTCAGTATGCCCACTTGAGGCCATTTTGGGGTATTGATTTCCACAGTGCTGAAGGAATAATTAGTTACTGCTATGATAATAAATACATAGTAATGCTGGTAAATAACTATAAGGCAAATATATAAATGAATTCATGAGTGAATGAATGAATTAAAGTTAAAACGTTAACATTTAGAAAATATATAAATAATAACTTGATCGGATCGGTGATTGATCGGTATCGGGTGATCAAACTTTTGTGATCGGTGCTCGGTGATCGGTTCCAAAAAACCTGATCGGACCATCCCTACAATAAACAAATAATCAAATCTAGCCTTCATCATCATCCTTCGACTGTCGTCGAGATCCTAGATGCCACGTCTTTCCGTCGGGTCCTGTCGGCCATTGCTGCCACGCATGCCCCAAATCTAGCCTTGATGCTCTGCCATGCTGCCTCAGTGGACAATGGGCATTGTTGACATTAGGTTTACTTTGAGAGCAAGCCAGCCATCCATGTGATGAGAGGTCCAGGCAACTGGTACGGAGAGATGTTGACATGCTCATTGCTCTTGTCTTCCCAAGGTATGTACCAGCTGCGAGGACAACGCCGGAACCATAGGCTTCTGCGTGGAGTGCGGCGAGTGGCTGTGTAAGACGTGTGTGGAGGCCCACCAGAGGGTCAAAATAACCAAGGACCACAAGATCCGCACAATGGGGGATGGCGACTCTGGTAAGCTGCCCCATGACACACAGGGTAGTGATGTGTTGTTCATGAGTGATTCATTCATAAGAACGAATCACAAGAATGAACATGAACGATTCGTTAATTTCCTTAAACTGTTACGTTCACGCTTTCGTTCATACCCCCCCGTCTCCTCCCCCTAATACTGTAGCTCTCGGCACACAGGAGAGGAGGGCAGGGTTTACGCGCAAGGTAATAAAAACGCTCCCGCGATAGTGTTTTTCATGGGGCGATCACGCTATGAACGGTGAACGTGAACAAATCATTTGAATCAGATCATTACCGTTAACAAAATGATTCGTTCACGTCTACTATGAGAATGTCTGACAGGAGATCTAACAAAGCAGGTTGTGCATGAAGCACAGTAAGACTATCCCCTCACTATGTACAGAGAGTGCAATCCTACTGGAGATGCACTGCCGATAGGCTGTTGCCATGGTGACAGTGCTGCAGAGTCCGATTGCTTTAGATTATACATTTCACTGGCCTGGTCATAGTTTGTGCTGTGGGCCTCTAACAATACCTTTCCAGGGGGTCTTTCTTTAAAGCCCCCCTTTCCTGCATCATATTTAGTCCTCACACACCCTTGACATTTTGCTTTAGAGTTGGGGATGGACTTCAATTAATATTGCATTTTACATTTAGCGATTTGATCACAATAAACATATTCATTGTGATCCGTACAAAAAAAAGCAATTCAACTGTGTATTTCTGTGAAATTTGCTGACCAGAACCGCTTTTGAATTACAAAACCCTAATGAGTATTAATTCTATTATTTATTACATTGTTGTCCTAAATCTGCATGAGGCACATGGGGCAGCTGGACGATGTAATATTTATATATGAATACATATTGATTATCACCCGGGTATTCTGCATTGCCTGAGGTTATGCAAACGAGGGCTGGCATATCATTGTATGAGGCTGTAGTGAGGACTGAAGCATCCAGGCCTGAGGTTGGTTACCAGCAGGTATGGTGAATGCCCAGGTGATATTTTATCACACAAGCCATGGGAACCAACAGTTCCCGAGCCATATGGCCCATAGGTCAGGAGCCTGTCTCCTATTTCCTTAGAGTGAGGCAGCTTATACCCCGTGGACATGATGCTATGTCACAGGGACCCAATCCAACCCTTGATGCTGAATGCCAAGCAGGGAGGCAGTGGGTACCATTTGTATTGTCTTTGGTATGGCACAGCCTTTGATTGAACCCCGACCTGGCGATCTCCCAGCCTCAGGGCAGCCACTCTAACCACAAGAACTGGTGGTTTATTATCACATACGGCAGGGGGTGTCACACCAAATTCTGCGCCCTGGGGACAAGGATTCACTGTGGGCCCCCTATGTTCTTCATAGGGGGGAGGGGGATTTTCAAGGGCCCCCCACCTTAGGCCCTAGTAACTCAGTCCCACTCCCCTCCCCCTCCCCCCTTGTGACACCGCTGCCCGCAGGCTTATCTAGTCACAAAGACAACAAGAAGTTAGCATTTGATAAACGCAGCAACCGTGGAGGCCATTTTTAACATGTTGAGTTCCTTCTGCAGTGAGTTGACCAACAGTGGCACTATTAGAGGCGCTCGGCTATGTCGGGCGTCTGTGCGAACACAATTGGTCCGTGTTCGGGTGAGGGAAGCCGGACGGGGAGGGTGATACTGGTCATTGCATGTATTCCTTCGGGCTGGGGCGGCACCTGTCAGCAGGGAGTGTTGGGTGGGAGGAGTAGGACGAAGGCTCTACGTCCTCCTGGTGGGGGCTCCTCACTGGCAGGTGAGTCAGTAGGATACAACAGCAGTGACAACACAGAAATCGGTGTGGGGAGGAATCAATTGGTATAACGACTAAATTGGGGAAAAAAATAATGGCTAAAAACCCTCTGGGACTCAAAGTATAAAAGTAAAAAAAAAGAACAGTGGCGCTTAAACTTGGTTTGGCAGCCGTAGCCATATCAGATATAGCATATCACACTCTCTGTGGCATCTCACCCTCTCTGTGCTTTTATCACTACCCTCAACCATGGTATCATAAATAAAAGCTGGGTATATGATAATACCAGATAGTATTTCGCCCATCCATTGTCAGGATCTTTATTGGGCATTTTTTTGTGTGACTCAGCTTGTCGTTTGTCTCAGCAGAAGCAGTGAGTGCACCGGGACAGAGGCCCGTCTTCTGTCCTGTCCACAAACAGGAACCCCTGAAACTCTACTGTGAGACCTGCGACACACTAACCTGCAGGGACTGCCAGCTGCTCGAACACAAAGAACATAGGTAACGGTAACCGCAATGATGTTCATTTTGTTTAGCTGTGCAGCACTGAGACTGTATTATACTAGTGCAATCAATACCTGTTGTAGCGGGTACGATGTCAGTGCAGGCCTGTACTCGCACGCATATAATTTGCGGGAAATTCACGTCATATAATGTAATTCGCTTACAACGTCTGTCATTCACGGACAAGATCTGTAATTTTTCTTTACATTGACTTTGCATGTTAACGTGGTGGCACATGGTGGCTGACCGACTTCACACTCATCACTGCACTCCAATGAGGTCTACTGACGCTAAATGAGAACATGATTGATTGGATGGTTTTCGAGATATGCATCCTATACATACACCATACATGGGCAACTGGCGGTCCGGGGGCCACATGCAGCCCCCACCTTCACTAAAGTGGCCCGCAGGTTAATGGCAGAATACTGATATATTATTGATTTCAGCTGTTACAATTCCATTTCCAACCATGCAAACACGACTCGCTTTGATTACTTCAGTCTATATTAGTAGCTTAATGACTAGTACTAGTCCTTTTTAGGTTCAATATATTTGTATTTAAGTTCACAAAGTTAACCTAGGAAGAACATATCAATGCATTTGAAATTAAATAAAGTCGTACTTTTCAGGATTCCAATTGAAAAATAGCAAAAAAGAAATCCGAATTCCAATTCAAAAATAGCAAAGTAGATCTGCTATTTTTGCTATTTTTGACTGTATATGCATTGTGGCACTCTGGAGTGAATGTGAAAATATAGTGTCCCTTTCCATCATCAAAGTTGCCCACCCCTGCTATACACAAATAGATTTGTGAAATTTATATACAAACAACAAACAAATTCACAGATAAATTGACAAAAGAGTAAGCATAGCAACTATGCGGTCAACAACATTTGGGCTGTTTATAATCTGACATTGCGTAGTAGCTCTGGATATGCAAATATTTTACATTTCAGAAGAAGACACATTCTCCTTCCCGTCCACCTTGTGTTGCCGATCATGACCTTCAATTCTCAGGGTGTTCCTTATTATCATGGACGTACTAAAGGTTGGAAGCAACCCTTTTTCCCCACACCAGCCACAGTAGTTGCTGGATTATTTATCCAGCTATGTCATGTCATCGTGCCCTTCAATAGTTTGGTTATCTGACATCACGCCCGGCAAGAACTATTGCTGTCGTGTCATTCAACAGTGCATGGAAAAAAGAACCACCATCTCCCCTTATCTGTCTGTTCCCTTCTAGTTAAAGATTTGTCAGACTTTTCAAAATGTTTTGAAAATAGATCTACAAGCACACAACTCATTGCATCGCCAAACCCCATGTTTTTTTTAACGTGTCGTTTTAGTAAATAAAGACAACTTACTGTAAAAACTTGTCAATATGTATAAATCAAATGTTAGGTCCATACAGTATATATCACACACAACGCTGATTTAATTTAGTACTCTCACAACTTTCTCACTTCAGGTACCAGTTCTTAGAGGAGGCCTTTCAGAACCAGAAAGGCATCATCGAGACCCACATGACCAAGCTACAGGAGAAGAAGAGCTATGTGCACTATTCTGTCTCTCAGGTGCAAAGCAGGTACGAGACGTGATTTCTACACAAACCGGGTCAGGTCTTCATGTATATACAGAGTAGGGCCTAAGACGTTAAAACACATTTCAAACGTTTCTTTTTTTATTTGCTATTTTAACGTGAAACACTTTAGGTTGCATTTTATGTATGAAAGGTGCTACAACACAAATGAAGTTATTGTTCTTCCGTCCAGGATAAAGGAGCTCAACGAGACGCACAGGAAGGTGGAACATGAGATCAAGATTGCCGTATTCACACTCATCAATGAGATAAACAAGAAGGGCAAGGCCTTGCTGCAGCAGTTGGAGGTAAGTGAACTGCAACCAGTGTACCAACTAACTAATGTTGAGGTACCTTTACTTTACTTGAGTAAGCCTATTTCCATATTTCATTACTTTATTATTCTATTACATCTCAGAGAAAAGTATTTGACTTTTTACCCCAATTTGACAGCTTTCGTTAAATTGCAAATTTAGATTACTAGCCACACCTAAGTTGCACCGCAGATCCAGATCCCTGTATATGCCCCCTTTTGTGCATATGGAGCTGAATGTTTTGTTGCTTATGTTGCTTAACTACACATTGAGGTTAGACGACATATTCCTGGGAACTCCCTCCTACTTACTTTTACTTTACTAAAAGTCATTCTTTCACCACTGACTGCAACAAGTCTGCTCGCCACAAGCATTTCTTAAGTTCCTAAAATGAAGCATCTGTAGTCAGGTAGATTGTTCCTGTATATTCCGTGCTATCTGTGCATAATGGATTTTGTATTAATTTGGGAGAGTAAAACTGCCTGTAGACTTTATAGCTTTATTGGTTGAAATATACTTGAGGATAATGTTTTGGTGATTGAATTTGAATGATACAACGGGTAGGTCAAATCACGTAATCTGATAGCTTGAAGGCTATGGTATAATGACCATAATAGCATGGCTATAAAATCCAATGTCTTCCTATTACAGCACTATATTGTATCACTCAGCAGCTAAGGGAAACTGTTAGGCTGCTAATGGTCCACTACCAAATATAACGTGAACATTGATCTCCTTGGAGGTTTGTCCTGGGAAAAGTCTACCTTAAATGATGACATGCAGAACAGCAGAAAGATGAGATTGATGAACTGAGTTAATCAACATATTTGAGTTTCAGCCTAATCTGACCTCCACTGACTTCCAGTATGAAAGTAATCTTCTAAAAAGTAAAAGGATAGTTGCAATATGTGTGACAAGAAAATGTGGGCAGTGATTTTATTGGTCTACTGGCATCCAGCACAACACATTTGGTTGATTGGTCCAGCGGCTTGAGAGACCCATAGACATATCCCAATAAGAACAGTTTTTACCGTATTACACCTATGTAGGTGTTCATGTTGCCATATTTGGTATGTGATTTATAAAGACAATAAGGCTAGGGCTCCACCAGGAGTGTTGCGTTGTGCCGGCGACGTTTATGTCGGCAGTGGAACACCCTTCATTGATTAAAAAGGGAACGTTCCCAGCGTTGACGCTCACGTGACGCTCGATGGCTGCAGTGGAGCCGGGGGGTGACTCATTCTTGGCCATGTCAGCCCCATAAGTGCAATATACCATGGCCTGGAGAATACTTGGTGAACACCCGTTATCAGAGTATTCGGAGGCCAGACATTGATGGAATTACACTGAACAGGTCCATGTGGGATTCATGTGGCGTATGAGTTCATGAGGTATCATGACTGTAGTTAAAGTGCAGTGACAGTATATCCATACTATAATTCTACAAATCTCACTCACTCACTCACTCTCAGTCTCTGTTCTGCAATTGTCCTCCTCACTGGCTTCAGCAATTGATGCACACAGCATTGACCAATAGCATTATTCAGACCATGAGGACGGCAGGACGCCTGTTTTTCATTTTGCCCAAATTCAAGCTGTTTATTATTAGTGTTTTTATGGGACCCGACCTATCGTCGCCATGGTTATAGCCCTCAAGCTATGGGATGAATAAGCACGGCCAGCTGCCAGAAGACAAACTGCGCATGGGCACTGTTAGACAGAGCTTCTCTCTGAATCAACGCGCTTGTTTGAGTGGGCAATGATCATTAACTGAGGAACTATATTTTTCACTTCTCCCATATTCAAGCTGTTGATTAGTGTTTTTTACAAAGTCTGTTCAACTACGACCAGAGTTTTCGGCATTACCCCATGCATGGCCAATGAGTGGCCACTATGTGTGTCTTTGCAGTGCGACGCGGCGATTAACAGTACATTTGCAGTATTCACCGTGGTATAACAGGTATAACAAGAAAAGTATACTCCTTGATGCACAGATTCCCGCTAGGCAAGGTTGTCAGTCATGGGGTGCAAGCGCCAGGTCACGTGACAGCTGACGGGGAAAATAATTTGTGTGACAGAGCGTGCCAATGTTTGTGTTTGTAGTGGTCCCTATGGGCACAAGTGATTTTTCTGGCGTCTTTTGCAGACTCACGCAACTTTTGGAATCCAGACGCAAGCAATGTTCAAAAATATTGTACACGGTGTACAATATTACTGAATATTTTTAGGGGTTGACACTAAGTTCTCAGAGACACTTGCCGGGCAAGTACAGGTCATGTTCTACTTGCCCAAAGCTCATGCCCACTTGCCCGAAAAGTAAATCACCCATTATAAAATGATAGGTAAGATTGTAATTACCACTTTAACACTTATTTCTTTACTTTCTGGGGCTGTTCGATAAAAAATGCCATACCTCAATACCTCCAAATCCAATACCAAAATATACATATAATAAACATAGGTATGAAGCTATTGAATATGTCTATGGTTTTACACTGTGGTTATTTTATATTTTTAAGTGTAGCAACAGTCAAAACAGCACATGAGTTAAATAGTGCTCTTATTTTACATTCCACAGACCAGAAGACGGAGCGTTCATGTGTTTAGAGTAGACAGATATCTCGCGTTGTGTTTATAGATGGTTGTGTCGCCTCTAAAACAAGCACTTGCCTGGTCGGGCAACCTGAAAACAAACTTCACCTGCCCGAAGGTTTTATTTACCTGCCGGGGGCAGGTAGGCAAGCCTTAGTGTCAATGCCTGATTTTACACGTTTTGGTCTATGAACCCCTGAACTGTCATATGCCAAAACGTGAAGTGGCATGTTATAGCAACACCATGAGGCTGATTTGATCAGGTTGGAGGTTCTTCCTTGGCCTACTGGGAGTGTGTGCAAAGTTTCACGCCAATCATACACTGCATTAACGATTTGTGTCATTTTGTGAAAAATGGGCCATTCCGGCCTGGCGGGGATAGATATAGTCAATATGTGCATAGACAAATCAATACCCAGAAGTGTGGGAACATGAACAAATATACAATAAAACCTGGTAACCTTTTTTTTGTTTGTTTTTACTGTACATAGCCTAGTGGAATACATCACCTGAATTATCCCTCAGGACCAACAGTCTGCTTTTTCCTAAAACCCTCCTGGCTAACAGTTAGTGTGATGGGGTTGATGATGCCTGCGGACTGCTTACCTTCGTGTCACATATAGAAAACTATATGTGACATAACAGATTTACAACCGAAGTATAGGAAGTTGCCCAATATTGTGCAAGACACACCTAAAACCTTTTTATTTAAAAACTTCAATTAGCTTCTGTACTTGGTTACTTACAACTGTTGTTTATTTTATTCCTAATTTTATTCCTAATTCCAGTTTGATGTTACTCGTAAATCATTTCCAGCTTGTCCTGAGTCATGATGACTGTCCTAATGATGTCAAAGTCTTATTTAGCAGTCATGAATTAGGAACACGACAAACAGCAGTTGTAACAAAGTACTTGTAGGCCTACAAAAATGCAAATTTCAAGCTCTATAGTTGGTATTTTAAACAGAAAATTAACTAATCTTTGTAATAGTTCTAGTCTGTTGGGCATCAGCTGCAGCTGCTAGCTCTTGTGTTGCTGGCACAGTCATTTTGACTTGGTGTACCAGCAAGAGATGTTTAATCATGTTAGACATGCTACCACCTTTGCATGTTATCATAGTGTTGCATTTCATGCACTTGGCACGGCCTTTGCCCTGCTTACTGAGGTACAACCACACTTGTCCATTTCTTTTTTCTGTTAGCCTTGCTCTCTTGACACTTTTTCTGTGAGACTTCACATGCGTTCCACATACTGCTCCACTCTACACTCACTCAACGCAAGTGATGTCAAAATATCGATACTTGCAACGTTGGAACTGGTTCCAATCCTCAATGAATCTGGTACCCAACCATAACCATGAGAAGTGCACGGTACTGTTCATCACTATTCTGCATGAACCCCCATTTCCATGGCACCTCAAACTTTCCACAGTCGGTCAGTCAGTCTTCCATGACAAATTCTGCATTCACTTATTTCTGGGGGTGCCTGCTTAGTGAGTGGTTGTGCAACAGAACAACAGATGGCTCTCATTTATAGTTCCTTGCGACCAAATGGTGAACATGTTTGCATAATAGGCGAGGTAGTTTGTCCTTAGGTCATCTGTCCAGTTAGCCTAAATCCAAATCCAAACCTTTCCTCTGTGATTTTTCTTTGGCAGAGTGTGACCAAGCAGCGCAGCATGACGCTGGTGACCCAGCACAAGGACACCCTCCATTTGGCCCACCAGATCAGCCACGTGCTCAACTTCTGCCACTGGGCCATCACCAGCGGTAGTAGCACGGCACTGCTCTACAGCAAGAGGCTGGTACGCATCACCTTTTTAAAAATGTTTTTTCGTTATTGATTTTTAGAAGAATATTAACATACAAAATAATAATAATAATGAATGGGGGGAAAACCCACTGTGTAGATCAATTGCACCATCTATAGTTTGTTTCATGTAATGTATAAATCGTTTTAAGTACAGAGCCAACCATACGAGCCATGACACACTAATAACACATATGACACAAAGAGGGAAGAACGCCTGCAGAGAAGAACACTTGGATATCTAAAGGAGGCATAGAGAGCACTCTAATAATGCCTCAGAATGCAAAACCACACAACCACACTCCGGGTACAAACCGAGGAAGGTAATTTATAATTATAATAATAAATAATAATATAGGCCCCACGCCTTGGGGTGTTTTTTGTCACAGTACATTTGCACATAGGTGAACTATAACAATAGCTATAACAACTAGGAGCAGAAAGCAGCCATATGTGGCGCTCGGGGAGCAATTAGGGGTTAAGAGTCTTACTCAGGGACACACATCGACACATTGCTGACCTGGCCAGGAATCGTACCTGCAACAACCAGTGGCTTTGGTTCCCCAGGCAGGCTCACTAACCACTCAGCTATGGCCGCCCCTCCAATTAAAAGGGCAGTGACATTTCAGAATGAGCCGGGAGAGTTCAAAGGGGAGGTGGTCTAAGGCTAAGCCCTAGGCATTCAACTGTTTAAGATATTAATGCCTGGTTTATACTTGCGACGCGTTGTGAGCTTGTAGATAGGCTATTTCCAGTTAAAGACATGGCGTGCAACCATCTGTTTCTTGCATAATCCATGGTGCTCCGTGTACATGCAAAGCATGTGGGTCTTCACGTTTAAGCTCAAACAAGGGACCCATCTTGATTCTGGATTGAACTGTTGATTAGAACCAGCATTTGAGCGAGCATAATCAGTCCCAGGTGCGAGTGACAGACACTCAATGTTCTATGTGCCAAGATGGACGAAATGTGCTTGGCCACGATGAACAGTGTGATTTACATGCTGTTCAGATATCTGCTTTGGAGATGTTATCGGCTATGTTATTACTTGCGCCAGCAGAGCGCGCAAGTAGGGTGATGAGTGCTGTCTTTAAGTGGTGCCAATTAGCCAATGAGGGGGCAGTGTTGGCACCAATTAGCCAGTGAGGGAGCAGGGCCTTTGAACTCATCCTGTCTGTATGTGGCACCAATTCACCCTTTGTTAGCCTTCTGGTTGGTCCCTGACTGACCAACCAGAAGGCTGCCTTGTCCCGCCCTGGTTCCGCCTTTTTTATGTTGAATTTGCTAAAACATAATTTTTGGAGAGATAAAATAATCTAAAAACATTCTGAGTCACTATACTGCCACTGAGCAGCTCCATTTGACTGAAACCAAGTTTGAAATGAGAATTGAATACACAGAATAACAATACGAAGCAACTGAATTACAATGGTAGTGGATGGAGTGTCCCACTGAATGTCCCACCGAGACATGGCAACCAATGGGTGTGAAGAGGGGCGGGACAACGGGCGGGACTTGACAAAGGGTGAATTAGCCAATGAAGGAGCTTATTGGCTTATTGGTTCAACAACATACAGACAGCACTCATTACTCTACTTGCGCGCTCTGCTGGTCGCACTTGTCGTTTTCTTTGTAAAGTGACTATGAGTGCACAAGGTGCAAGTTGGCACAGCGGCAGAGCGCAGTCTAGTTATTATCTTATTGTTGTCAGGCAGAAACCTTGTATCTATACTTCATCTTGTTATGTTTTGTCATAAGTTAATTCCTTATGTTTTGTTGTATGACAGTGCTGCGCAAAACTAGCAAAGGTTGTCGATATACAAGCTCACAACGTGTTGCTAACGATGTTGTGAGCCTATAGATCTATTTTCACTTTTAAAATGTTTGCTTATAATGACACATGTCATTTTCTTCCATTTCCTGAAAAATAATGTCCGCAAGTTAGGATATATTGCCATGTTGCCATGTCTCATATGTGCGTTTATTGGTGTGGTGGGCGCCATTAATAATGCATGATTGTGACTGTGTTGCTGCCATGTTTTGGGTTTTGTAGCAATTGAACTGTGTGTGTGTGTGTGTGTGTGTGTGTGTGTGTGTGTAGATCCTGTTCCAGCTCCGTCATGTTCTGAAGGCCAGGATGGAGCCGGCTCCTCAGGCCAACGGAGCGGTGCGCTTCTTTTGCGATCCCACCTTTTGGGCAAAGAACGTGGTGAATTTAGGTGAGAGGTGCTCATTATTACCTAACACCAAAATATTTCCATATGTCTTATTAATCACGCACAAATTAACCAGAGTTCCAGACTCTAATTTGAATAATGAATATGATTTAATATAATCGTTTCTATTATTTTAATTATGAGACTAATCATCCTACTCACGGTTTTTAAATCATGCATGAATATAAACTCTGCTTGCATTACAAATCATTGTTCAAATGTATATTGCACCCAACAATAAAACAACTGGAGACAAATCAGAAGCACATAAACATAGCACAGGAATGAATTAAATTAACATATTGGGTGCCCCTAGATGGCGCCACATTTATCCCCTCTGGATGCCCAGACCAGCCACCATTGTATTGCACACGGCCCTGCTGCGTCAATGCATGCGTCATGACGTCACTTGGTCACATGACCGCAGACAGGATGTTGTTGTGTAACATACTGTATGGGCCAGTGTTGATCATAGCTGTTGATTGCCGATCAAAAGTTGGTCATTTTGCCACAGTCTGCCACAGTTTTAGCCATAAAAAAAACATCAGAGATAAAGGGCGTTAAAGATGGGGAAATGCATTGGAGTATATGGAGAAAAACGGCAGCGCGATGCTCTCAGCGTCCCTTCGAAGCAACCCGCGGTGAATGGGCTACATCCCGGCGTAGCCCCGACCTTACGGTGAGATTTAAAGCTGTTACTGTAAATACAGTAAACGCGGCAAACGCGTTGTGGGCCTCCAGCAACATCAAAGAGTTTGAGGCGTGGGCACCCGCTGAGTTAAAGGTGTTAGTTATTGGTTTGTTAAAATGCTATAGAGTGTATGTTCTGTGAAAGGGGGGTCTCCCTCTCTCCACCTCTTCTGCAGCTTTTAAACGGAAAATAAATGTTCAGGTCGGAATAGCAAATTGAAAGTGATGGAAAAAAAAGAGGAGATAGAATGGGAACTATAACATTGAAGCTGATAAATTACCATTGTCCTGATTGCATTCTCATTTTATAAAATGTATTCTCGGCTGGGTTTGAATTAATCGCACGGAAAGAATGCCCCCGGCCTGCGAGGACATTTAGTGTTCTAAAGATGAGACGAGAAGAAATGGCAGCCAGCCTCGGAGGAGCTGATATTTACCACGCCGCTCTTCCTCATCTCCTCCCAACTGTAGGCAACCTGGTGATCGAGAAACCCCCTCAGCCGGCGCCTCCGGCCAACATGATGGGGGGCCCCCCCATCTCGCCGGGCCAGGTGCACCCGGGCAAACATCCTCCACAGATCAACCTGGCTCAGCTGCGGCTGCAGCACATGCAGCAGGCTGCCTACGCCCAGCAGAAACAACATCATCACCACCAACAGCAGCAGCAGCAGCAACAGCAGCAGCAGCAGCAGCAGCAACAACAACAGCAGCAGCAGCAGCAACAACAACAACAGCAACAACAACAGCACCAGCAGCAGCAGCATCAACAGCAGCAGCAGCACCAACAGCAGATACAGCAACAGATGCGCATCGCCTCCCAGCTGTCTCAACAGCACCCCCGACAGGCCGCTCCGCAGATGGTACAGCAGCAGGTGAGCAGGAGGGCATTGGCTATGTCCCAGAGGTTGCATCATCCGTGGAATTCAAATACTAACCTGGCTCTGTGACCATGCCAAATAAACAGGTTCTGAAATGTCACCCCACGTCTTTCAACACAAACTTCAAACTTTTCTCCACACACTATTTACCTCTCAAGGCTGATTTATTGCATAGACCAAATGAACCCTGTAGCATCTTGTTTCAGCTATAAACATTTCCTTGCCATTGCAATGATTGCAACATTGTAGTACTGCCACATGCATGCTGTTGACCAGATGCAGCCCTGGTCGCCATCTGGATAGCTGTACAAGTGTACATTAAAGCATTCCAGGAAGCTCCTTTTTTGTGAGTTCCTGACTCGAATTGTACTTTTTAAACTAAATAGCCTAGTGGCATACAATAGCATCAACTGTTACTCAATACTTTATGCAGCGAGTAACCCTGTCCCTGTCCACTCAGTCCACTCTTCTGGTCTCTTAGATTTCACAACCTTTCAAACAAAGGCTTATGGTAAAACAATAGCACCAGACTCCTTTCTCACCATAACAGGGTTTCCTGTGAACTTTGTCGTAGGTATTATTCACATTGCTCAGGCCATCTTACTTTGCACTCTGCTAAACATCTCATTTTACAGTGATGGACATTTTACTGTCTCTGTCTATATCCGTGTGTCATTGAGCAGATAATCTCAAGCACTGTTGGACTAGACTAGACGAGCGGGTGCTTTCTAAGGACTAGAATGGCGGATACAACTTGCGCTGGAATCAAATGCCAGCTTCCTATTTGTTCCCCCCTCCCCCCCCCCCCCCCCCCCCCGCGCCTCCCTCTGCTCAGTCTGCTCTGCCTTAACCTCACGTCACCAGACTTTCCACAGCTCTGCCTCGGCTCCCCTCCCCTCCCTGGTTTGTCAACACATCGGTGATAATTATTTATTGAATTTAGATTTAGAATTTAACGCGGCAGGTCCTGCATACAGCCCTTTAAGATATTGTTGCTTGTTGTCACTGATGCTACAGTACAGGACTTCTTCCTTGGCTTATGACGCAACTCCCCATATTATGGGCCACATAAATCTCCGCCAGATACTGTATGTGTTTTCTCTAAAACACATTGTTTGCTGCTACTCCTACGATAAAACGCACACAAACTAGTATATATTATCTCTGTGATCACGTGATCAAGATGTATCTATCAACATTTTCAGATTCCATTCTAATTTGCTTTAAAAGTTTGCAGCCGTTTTGCACAAAATGCCACAAATCGTGAAGACGACGTCCGATTGACGTGAATCTGTTTCGCGCACACTATAACATGATCCCACGTCATATTTTGGCTCCTGAACCGTAGGTCGTACCTGCACTGTTGAATACTGCTATTGTAGTACGTGTACTGGTACAATCACAGATAAAAAATGAACAGTAAAGCGTTTGATGTTAATATAAGGTCCCATTCTCACTCCGTTCACTTATTTGAATCCCATTTGTGTAAAGATTTGCAAGTGAACACTGTGGTTTGTCTGCGTCCCCAGCCCCCACGGCTCATCAGCATGCAGCAGCTCCCGAGGGGCCCCGGGGGTATGAACGGCGGGCCACCGGGGCCCCACATGTACCCCTCGTCCCATCACATGCGTCTACCGGGGCTGCCCCCACCGGGCCGCATGCCCACTGCCCAGCCGCGCCACAATGGCCAGCAGCAGTACCCAAGCATGATGCAGCCACAGCTGCAGAGACAGGTCAGTGCACACGTATAAGCCCCCTGCCCCCTAACGCACACACTAACAAGAAGTGGGCTTTTTTAAATTTTTATGGTGTGTGGTGTCTTTCTCTCTTGCAAACATACTCACTGCAGCTACTGTTTGATTTAACATGATAAATGATTTACGATCATGCAAATGTGATAGGTTGACTGAGGCAAAACTTTTATAACTGCCATAAATGCTGTTGTATTATCTCAGTCGCGGTTGATACACGTGGCGAGGCTGGAGAGAGTGGGGTGCTGTATAGAAATGCACATATCGAATCTAATGACTCCAATTACATGATATCCAAATGTTAATGTTTTGTGATAATAATGCGAACAATTATTTTTCACACCAGCCGCAGTGTTTATCAAGTTGACGACCTAAGCAAATTTGACTGCCATTTCTGAATACTGAGCTTCAGTGATGAAGACCCCTTCCCCCCAAACTAAAATAAATTAAACTAATTGGACTGACAAAGTTTTCAAGCTAAAGTGGGTCAAATGTGGCCAGTGTTTGTTTGTTTGTGTGCCTGTGGAATATAAGTGTGGCGTTTCTGGCCCAGAAATACTTTTAAATTTTGGTAACCATGTTTGCTGTCCTTTTTGATATTAACAATCCAACTGAAGCGCAGATGATTTTGCCGATGTAATTGACTCAAATCAGATTTAGCAGGAGCTCTCTTGACAGGATACTGTCAACCTTTTCTCCCCTCCCTAACCCAGCCTCGCCTACATGTATCCACGATTCCACACATTAGAAGCTCCTTTTCTTTGGGATTTATTTGCTCATGTTAAGAGAAATCTATGTCTCTAAACATTGATTCTATGCATGCATGGCCACTGTAACAGCGACCTGCACTATATCCGGACAATCTTTCTTTGTGTCCAGATGTCTATAGAATCAGAGATGAGCCACCAAAGGTTTCGTTTCTTACTGCAATCAGGGGTTTGGCACCTTTTTTTCCTACTTTGACATTTGTGTGTCTTGTGCAGCATGCATGTGTCCTTCTCACTGTCAATGCATGAGCATGCAATCCTTTTTCACAACACATAAAATATCATACATTACAATCCAACAAGTGACCCTTGCTCATTCCGCGTTGTCGTTTTCAGCATTCTAACCCGGGGCACGCTGGGCCTTTCCCAGTGGCGTCCCTCCACAACGCCAACCCCACCAGCCCCACCAGCGCCAGCATGGCTAGCGCCCATGCCCACCGGGGTCCTGCCAGCCCCATCATAGGCCCCATCGAGCTCATCCCGTCCGTCACCAACCCCGAGAACCTACCTTGCCTACCCGAGATCCCACCCATTCAGGTAATTGACCTCTGGCACTGCGTTTTGCCATTGGATGCGCCTTCCCTTTTTAATTTGTTCACAAGTCTGTCTCTGGTACATCCCACACAGCCTTGGTATCGCACTGCGAAAATAGCCAATCTGCTATGATCAATACAACAATGAAATATAAAATCATGCCTATTGCCTATGATGACATGCTCAAAATGGCATTTTAACCAGGTTGATAGTTAAAATGCCATTTTCTTGGCTGGGAGATGGAGTTAGTTAAATTGTTATGCACACAAAAGCATGTGACTTTGCACAAGCATGGGGAATCTGTCGGTAGATGTATTCTAGCACAGAATTAAACTGGAGTGAGCAACTACAAATCAGAATGGGATATGTCGGACTAAATTTGTCTAGAACCAATCATCGCTCTCTGCAGGATTCGTATCCGTAAGGCTAGACTACACATTCATAATTGCATCCAAAAATGAACGGCCAAAACAGGAAAATTAATCTGTGCTCTCGGCTAGGGGCTCTAGACAAAACATCCATCTGCATACAATTGACAAAACACTTCCTCTGCAACAACGTCTTGAATCTGGTTTCTCTCTTGTTTGTGTATGTGTGTCTTACCGCTGTGTTTCCCCCCCCCCCCCCCTTTTTTTTGCACCACCAGTTGGAGGACGCAGGTTCCAGCAGCCTGGGCAACATTCTTAATCGCTACCTCGCGGCCAGCACATATCCCATGCTGGGAGGTCTGGACATGAATCCCTCTCCTGGACCCGTTACACACTCTCCAGGCTCCTCAGGTAGAAACGCCTTCTACAGACAGACGGGATGCTTCATTGTTGTCAGACACATAGCTGCTCCTACTTCTTACTATTTATAGCCTCATTTTTAACCCCCCCTCTCCCCCTAATTATGGGAATGTGTAGCAAGAAGTCAATTTTAAGCATTTTTGAATACTGAATTAGTCAAGTATTGGCTTTAAAAGAGTAGTTCACCCCCAAAATGACCTTTTTTCTATTGATTACTCACTCCATGGAGACTTGAGTTCAATAAATGTTTTTGTTGCATTCCTAAGACAATAATTTGATTACAATACATGTACTCCCATTCTGGAATCCAGAATCAATTGAACCATTGATTCTGGAATCCAGAATCATTGGGGGTAAATTTACTATAATTCTTTGTCTTAGGACAGAATGCGACAAATACAAATAATATTATTGAACTCAAGTCACCATGGCGTGAGTAATCAATAGAAATTTTTGGGGGTGAACTATTCCTTTAAGGTACCAATTTGATATGATACTGGGTTTACGATATGATTTTCTCACATTTATACAATGTAATACGATGCATGTGTGCGGTGATATAGCAAACCTAAAACTATATTACTCACTTTAAAAAGACATTGAATCATGTTTCAATATATTTTTTGATCACCAAATTTTTCGTATCAATAATAAATTGTTTTGTGATGAATCGTTTACATTCTTACTCTTCGGTGCACTTCGACTTTGTCTTTCACCAGCATCCAATCTCTGCTCCACTTTTAACCCATTTCTCTCTCTGTATGTACTATGTACAGGTCTGTCCAACAACCACACCCCAGCACGTCCTTCTAGCACATCCAGCACAGGCAGCAGGGGCAGGTAAGAAACGGCTCCTTGCATGGACCAAAACACACAGTCAGTAAACCGCTAACAATCTGGACAGATTCACCAAGGGGACCAGGAGTTGTTCTGGTCCCTGAGGAAGGGCAGGTCAGGGGAGCAGAGGCTGGAGCATAGCAGGGGGCCGGTTTCCCTGAAGCCAATGACCATTTCCATGGTTGGTAGTGATGAGCACAAGGTTATTGGCATAGATAGCACTATAACATCTGTGACCAATGGCGCTGTTTGTGTGAACTGCTCATACAATAAGTTGGGTCGTTTATAAAGACAATATTTGGCAGGTGTGTTGCTGGGAGCCCAGGGAAATGCAGTATCAAGTTAGAACATGTTTGGATGAGTGCTTCGTAAGTAGTGGTGGAGCCAGAAATAACGTTTCGGGTGGGCCTGAATAAAAATGGGTGGGCACCACAATTCATTCCATAAATAGCACAATATCACTAGAAATACTGTTCCTTCGAAACAGTGTGGGCTCGGTTCCAACCCAACAAATAGGATACTTTAAGGTACTGTAAGGTACAGTACCTTACAGTATTGTACTGTACCTTACTATACTGTACTGCACCTTACTGTACTGTACTGTACTGTACTGTACTGTAACTTACTGTACTTTACTGTACTCTACTGTACTGTACTTTACTGTATTCTACTGTAACTTACTGTACTTTACTGTACTCTACTGTACCTTACTGTACTGTACTCTACTGTACCTTACTGTACTGTACTGTACCTTACTGTACTATACTATACTGTACTCTACTGTACCGTACTGTACCTTACTGTACTGTACTCTACTGTACCTTACTATACTGTACTTTACTGTACTCTACTGTACTTTACTGTACTCCACTGTACCTTACTGTACTTTATTCTACTTTACTGTACTTTATTGTACTTTACTGTACTCTACTGTACCTTACTGTACTGTATTGTACTTTACTGTACCTTACTGTACTGTACTCTACTGTACCTTTCTGTACTGTACCTTTCTGTACCTTACTGTACTTTACTGTACTCTACTGAACCTTACTGTACTTTTACTGTACTCTACTGAACCTTACTGTACTGTACATATTATATGTGTTCTAGATCTACATTTTTGATTCTGTGTTTGGGAACCAGCAACTGTCAAATGGACTCCAACTGTAGTGGAGTATATTGAGTGCATATACTGTAGGCTAACAATCCCAGATCACATATGTCCTCCACTATGTCTATAACCAAGGCGTTCTTCTATGTGGCCACTCCAGACTGAGGAGTGGAGCATGGCTTTTATTGTGTTTGTGGATCTGACTTGGAAATGCATTGGTTTTGATATCTCCCTGACAACCAACAACAACCACTAATATGGCTGACTGTCCCTGCGGGCTCTAGGATATATGGCTATGGGATTTACATCCCATCGCCCGGACTTGATTCTTGATCACAGCTGTGTAATCAGTAGAGTGGAGAGGGACATTTATTTATAGTTTTAACTATAACTATAGTTTTATACATCACACAGCTTAGACATTTGGATCAAATCAGAGAGCAGACCTGTGTGAACGCAATGATATAGATAGCATATCTGAAGTGTGAACACTGCAGCCACAGCGCCTTAACATAAACATGGGTCTATTATCCTTCTCTCCACTCTGGGGACCCATTGGAAATGCATTGGGTGCTTAAAGTTAAACATTTTTATTTTTTTATAATTAAACTACAAAACATTTCAAAAAGAAAAATACACGCACACTTGTCCTCAGTAAGCTGAACACATAAAAATTTGAATGGTGTTGAAAGGTGTAAGCGTTTAGGAGATGAAGCGCGCCAAAGTTTTAGGATACTGACTAGTATAGAAATAAATAATGAAGATAACATACGTGTGCTCGCCTTTAGGCGAGCCCACAATTATAGCAGCCTACATTACAAGTGTAAAAGGTGTTCTGCTTTGGTCTGTTCATCAGAACATCATTTAACAGCTCTAAAACTCAAAACAATATCATCCATTCAGTTACTACAAGACATTTAGTAGAGTGGGAAGAAGGGCCACCCCCGGAAGAGTTCTCAAATTCTGCCCTAACCCGACCATACCCAAACCGACCCGACATTTAGGGCAGGGTAGGGTCTAAAATGTATGCTAATTAGTCTGGCTGGGTAGGGCCTCGGGATCAATGAAAAAAGAAAGGATATTTTTTACTTTTACTCTGTGATAGTTC
Source organism: Nannobrachium achirus (assembly GCF_963921795.1). Classification (NCBI taxonomy): domain Eukaryota; kingdom Metazoa; phylum Chordata; class Actinopteri; order Myctophiformes; family Myctophidae; genus Nannobrachium; species Nannobrachium achirus. The sequence goes on from NC_137818.1 coordinate 47,767,287, forward strand.
TCAAATTCTTCCCAAACCCAACCATACCCGACCCAACGTTTTCACAATTAAACTATTTTTAAATTAATAAAATGTACCTGTAAATTCTTCTAATTCCATACCTGAGTCATTCTTACTAAAAACGAATGGTTGGAATGGATTCAGCATCCCCACAAACCCCCAGTTAGATGTCCCCAGAGTTCATATTGGCAAATCTATATTTTTCCAGTTGTTCAAAACAGGTCTTCTCACATTTGATTGGATCCCAGCCTCCCACTACGTTTACCATAGCAGAAGCATCAGCGCTGGGCAATGTGGGTTAAAGACAGACCCATTCTCGACTTTGATTGGCTCCCATGGAGTTTCACCAGTGGAGTTCGGTTGGAAGTAATTTAGAGGTGTCAGAGAAGACACCTTTATGAACACATTGGTGAAGAAAGACATTATTTTGCAGATGGCTAAAAAAAGTTGAGGGCTCAACTGGGCAGCTGGGAGGCTGGTTGTGGTGCTGAATCCATTCCATACCTGCAAGGACACCTATTTACTTCATCATTGAAGTGGGGAACAAGAAACAGATAATCAGTATGCACTTGGTAGATGCATTTCTGTTTTTTCTGTTGTTCTGATGCGTACACAAACATGGACATAGACTCTTAGATCACCTTTCAAAATTAATGGCAAATTATAAAGATTTTTCTATTATGGGAACCTCAATAATCTAAATATACCACTCAACAAAAAATAAGTGAAAATTATGGCTACCACAATTTGATTGTTGGGAATGGTTGGAATGGATTCAGCACCCCCATACACCACCAGTTAGATATCCCACAAGCTCATATTGACAAATGTATATTTTTCCAGTAGTTCAAACCAGGTCTTCTCACCTGTGATTGGCTCCCACAAATTCACCAGAGCAGAAGCATCAGCTCTGAACAACATGGGCAACGTGGGTGAAAAACCGACCCATTCTCAAGTCTCAACTTTGATTGGCTCCCACAGAGATTCACCAGAGGAGTTTGGTTGGAAGTAATTGCGAGGTGTTAGAAAAGACACCTTTATGAACACATTGGTGAAGGAAGCCATTATTTTGAATATGACTAAAAAAAGTTGGCATCATAATAATTGGTAAAACCTTGATTTGATAGAAAAATATCTGCTTGGCTGAAAATCCCTGTGATTAGGAGAGCAGGTCTAGTGTCAACAAACCGTGGTGAAGATTAGTGATTAAACTAGGCTGTAATAATGATTAAGAGGGACACAAATGAGGCTCACATCAGGAAAGCTTGCATCAAAAGGTGTAAATGCCCTTTAATTACTAAAGGGCTGTCTTCACTCACACAGAACTAATATAGGGTAAATGTTTTTGTGTGAATTGTGAAAGCAGAGTTTTGTCTTTAGCGGGGACTGCTCTCCATTCTGACATGTCTCCATTCCGACATTGACTTCTTATTGTCGGAGTGGCAACACTTCCATAGAGGTTAAGGTTAGGGTTAGAGTTAGGGATAGGGTTAGTGTCGGAATGGAGACATGTCGGAAAGGAGACATGTCGGAATGGAGAAGTGTAACCGTCTTTAGCTGTTCTTTTGAGTATTTCACACTCTTAAAGTAATACTTGACACATTATTAGTCATAGGGTTGCATGTCTATAACATCCACAGTACTTGCTAATCATACAGTGACACACCCAGTGACATCACCTAGTGACATCAGAATGTGTCACTGGGTTGAAACACGGTGACACATTCTGACATCACTGGGTTGTCAGTAATGTAGTGTGGTGAGAGTGCTGTGTTGTGTGACATAACTATGGATGATCTATTTGTGCATTACGGTAGGGGTAATACATCAAAAATCATTGATGACCGTTTTATGAAGTGTGTCTGATGAGAGCATAAGGCGTAGAGTCTATTGGAAAGAATAACACTTTCTCCTCATAACCACCTTCTCCTCGTAGCTTTTAAACGGCATCTCCATGCAGATTCAGAGGGAACAATCTCCATAAGTAAACAACTGGGGGTTTGTAGTAACTCATAATGTAATAACGGCTCATAATGTAATACTTTTAATGTAATAAAAACTCATAATGTAATAAAGCAATTAGCGCATAACCTAATAAGGGATTTTTCTATAATGTAGTAATGTGTTACATTAAGAACCACACGTAGCCGCTGAGCCGTTATTACATTATGAGTCGCCACAGGGTTTGTAGAGAAATATATGCTGCCTATACAGTTGAGTGGGTTGTGGGATTTCAGCATGATTAAAGTGAGCCACACTGTCCCCTTTTGCAAATATTTCAGCCGCACAGTAAAGAACAACTTATTGTTCTAACTATGAACAGACATGACTAGGAATTGTCAAGTAAGCACATGTTTACTTTTTAATTAAGGTGCTCATTTTTTAAACATTAGGGCTTTGACACAAATTCTGAACATGATTAATGTACAGTATATACCCCAGATTTCTTGAGCTGTAAAAAACTGAATGGTTCACATCCCTAATGAGAACCACAATACAATTAATGTCTTGATATTTGATGTTTGATACAGTATGTATTATTTTCCCTCTAAACCCCCTTGTGGACACAGTTGAGCAACGTTACGTCCATGTTTTGTCTTTATTAACTGAAATCAATCCTGTGAATTACACAGTTTAAAGGCAAAGGCATAGAGAGGAGGTGATTATCAATTATTCCCCTTTTCTAATTCTTGAAAGATGCATTTAAAAGGAGATTTTTTTCAGTAACTTGACTTTATTTTCCTCATATGATTAATGTAGACTTTGATGTCCTCTGCTGGTTGTGAATGTGAACTGCACAAATGAAAACATGGATGGTACTTAGGGCTGTCAGATATGACATTTTACATGATGATTAATTGTCACTCAAATAATTGGCGATTAACGATTTAATTGTGTTTTTGTCGTTAATAATTACATTTCTGTTTGGCTTTTAGGCTTTGAAGTTGCACATGGTAGATATGACACATAACCTAAATATACAAAGAAATTACTGACATATTTGACAACTTACTACTTAAAAAATAACTTTGATAGTGGAAATAGCCGATCTACAAGCTCACAACGCGTCGCGACGCGTTGTGAGCTTGTAGATCTGCTATTTCCACTATGCGACGCGTTGTGAGCTTGTAGATCTGCTATTTCCACTATTTCGGACATTTTTCAACATTCACGATTATGACGATTATGACAAAATAATTGCGATAATGTCAAATAATCACGATTAGACGATTATGTGATAATTGTGACAGCCCTAATGGTACTATAATAATTGATTGTTGTGTGTGTGTGTGTGTGTGTGTGTGTGTGTGTTAGCTGTAGCTCAGCGGGCAGGTCTGTGCCCGCCACCAGTGCTCCAGCAGAGCAGGTGAAGGTGAAACAGGAGCCTGGGGTCGAGGACGACTACAGCTGCCAAAGCAACGCCAACGTGAAGATGGAGCGAGGGAAGGATGCTGGGAGGAGCGCCTGCATGGTAGATTCATAGACACTCATTTGTAGCTTAGATCACGAGACACCCTGTACTATTTTTACCCTGTAAGTCAAAGATTATGTATTTTCAACTGACATTTGTTGGGGTTGTACATGGTTGAAATACCGCGGACTGCCCATTAGTCCGAAGGTTCATTAGTCCGAATTTAGTTAGGGTTACTGAGGTTAAGGTTAGGGTTAGAGTTAGGCATAGTATTCTTAACAAATTCGGACTAATGAACCTTCGGACCAATGCCATGGCACCGAAATACCCCTTTTTGCGGTACAACGCTCCTGCAATGTCATTTGAAATAGTCTTAACCCATATACGTATAAATACTAGGGATGTAACTATACATTTTAATAGCGATTCGATACATATCACGATACATGGTTGATGATACGATACATGGACGACATTGGTTCATTCATGGCGATACGATTCGATTCAATGATTTAAAATCGATATAGTAACTATTTAGCAGATATAGTAACTATTTAGCAAAGAAATTAAATCTGTGTGAAAGGTGTGGATAGTGCAGGTTTTTAAGGGAAACATGTATTATTATGGATTTAAATAAGTAAACACAGTCATTATCTGCCAAATACATGGACATTGTATATTGAAAACCTGCACCTTGACATGAACCCAGAGATTACACACATTTATCAATAGACCAGTTTAGCTATATGGAAAGGAAAAGTAATTAAACCCCCCTTTTCATTTTTTTCTTCTCAAAAATGCTAAATACAATTCACAAGTAGGTAGTATCGATCGATACAATCGATTCTTTGCACTTCCGATTCGATACAATATACTTCGATTTTTTAAGTTGAAACGATATTTCGATGCATTTAGTTACTATATTGTTACACCCCTAATAAATACCCATCTTCTATCAATGAGCATGCATAAAATATTCTGTTTACAGCTATAAAGTATTACGTTTATAAAAGATCCCACTAAACCTACCCGGCAAACTGCGTGTTAGTTTAAAAACGTTCAGTCATTGTTCATGTATGGCAAATATAGTATATCCTGTATCATTTGTGTTTGTGTAAATGTCTCCCTCCCCAGATGAGCAGTCCAGCACCGTCCTCGGGCCAGGATGTTCACAAGACCCAAGGAGTGAAAACGGAGCCTGGCTCCGAGACGTCCTGCGTTGGCTTCTCCTCGGCCTGGACGACCACCACGACATCCACGGCGTCTTTCCAGGACACCGGCACTGCCACGGCCGCGCCGCTGACCAACGGTAACTCGGACCAAGGAAAGGCGGAGGGCGCGGCCGGAGCCACCAATAAGGAGGACGACCCCAACGAGGACTGGTGCGCCGTGTGCGTCAACGGAGGCGACCTGCTGTGCTGTGACCGCTGTCCCAAAGTGTTCCACATGAAGTGTCACGTCCCGACCATCAAAATCTTCCCCAGGTAGGTGGTCTGTGTGTGATTAGCTCAGCAGTAGGGCATTCACCAAATATTTGAATATTCGAATATCAAAGTCACTATTCGACATTGCTCACCAAAGTCGAATATTCGCTTATTTTATTTTTTATTGTTTTCTCTTTAAACCATACATAGTATATAATGCTTGGCTAGATAGGAAGTCATAAGAATGAGTTGTCAATGCCCCTGGTGGATGAATTTGTTAATGCTCTATACCAGGGGTTCTCAAACCTTTTTAGGCTGTGACTCCCAAAATAAACAGATTTGAACTGGGGTCCCTGACAAGCACTTGGAATTGTGGAATTGTGACTCGGTTCCACAGATAAATATTGTGAAAATAGCCGATCTACATGTAGATCGGCTATTTTCACAATGTTCGCCTCTTGCTTACTTAATCTTTGACAGTTTGGCCAGTCCTGTCGAATATTCGACTATTCGAAATTTCGAATACTTCTTCGATACTAATACTAATTCGAATACTAAAAATCACTATTCGTGAATGCCCCTACTCAGCAGCACTCTTTCTTATACCTAGTTGCCCTAGGTTGTGTGAGCTTATACAGCCGCTATTTCCGGTCCACGACGCTGTCGTACGATGGAGCACTAATGAAGCATAACTCCTCTCCCCCTCCTCTCAGAGGTGACTTCCTCTGTACGTTCTGTCGGAACCTGACCAACCCAGAGATAGAGTACACGGAGGACGCCAAGAAAGCCAAGGCTGACCACGGTCTGGGACACGAGGACCGGCGGGTCAGTAACACTACCACAGATACAGTACAACACACAGCTGTGAGTCTCTGTGACACCACCAACCATCAACAATAACCTGTCTCTCTGTGTTCCCAGAAATGTGAGCGCCTCCTGCTGTACATTTTCTGCCATGAGCTCAGTGTGGGTTTTAGGGATCCTGTTCCCAGTTCTGTAAGTTTCTCTCTCACACACACACGGCGCACACAACACACACACACACACACACACACACACACACACACACACACACACACACACACACACACACACACACACACACACACACACACACACACACACACACTGTCTATGAAATCTGAAGGGCACTCGGTCAAATGAGATAGACAAAATGAGACAAAACAACAGTTCAGACTCAGAGTTCGCAAATCAACACAGAATGAGAAATGCATGAAACAAACCCAACAGCCTCGCTCTGTTGGTTTCTCAATTTCAAACTTAATAAATTGTTTAGCCCACTTACCATTTAGACCTACTTTGGCGCAAGCAACTATTTTCCCTTGAAGCAGATAGAATGGGCTCCAATATTTCAAGTTCTTCTAAATGTTTATATTAAATATCCTTGACAACACACACACTGAATTCTCCTCCAAAATCCAGAATTTCTCTCCTGGGATCAATAAAGGTTTATTTTATTTTAACACGGTCTAGTACAATAGGCTACTTGTTGAAGGTCCCATTAGTTGAAGGATGTCCTCTACCTTAATAAATGTGTTTGTTTGCAAATGTGTCGTAAACCAAATTCTAGAGACCCATGATATGATTTTATGAGTCACAAATTAGTCTTTCAGGGTCATCCTGATAGCCGAATGGTTAGGGGGCATACGACATGGTTAGGCCTAATCGCAAGAATTTATTTACATAATCGTCATAATAATTTCCAAAAATGCCCTTACAAATATCTATCAAAACGAGAAAAAAAAGAAAAAAGAATGAAGCTTTCATTTTTATTTTATCGTTTTATTTACTCTGACCTGTGATCATTTCCCACTCAGGTGCCCAACTACTACAAGATAATCAAGAAACCTATGGACCTGAAGAAGGTGAAGAAGAGGCTTCAGCTGAGGAGTTCGCATTATTACAAGACACTTCAGGACTTTGTCAGCGACGTGCGTCTCGTCTTCAACAATTGCGCCAAGTACAACGAGGTGAGTGGCATGAGTTCCTCAGCCTGCTTTTGTGTCTTTTGTATGTGGGGGGCAAGGGTTGGGGTGTTATGGGGTGTGTTCGGGTGGGATGGGCACCCGCATGCGTACGTTCGTGCATATGGACCAGAAGATATGCTAATGCGTGATTTATACTCTGTTGCGCGCAAGTGTCGCGCACTGAAAATAGCCGATCTACAAGCTCTCGTGCATTGTGAGCTTGTAGATCGGCTGTCGGTGCACAACACTCAAGAGCAATAAAGTATATCTCAGGCTTAGGGTGTTGCTAAAGCAGCAACATATAGCACATCTCTTCTATATGGTGCTGCCATAATTGCTGTTTGCATGGAGGTGTGTTGACTTAACATGGGCTGCTATGGAGTGGTGTGGCTCACTTCATCTGTGGCTATGGGAACATGGGCTGAATATCACTAACACCGCACCTGGACCGTAACGCTGACTCTTTGTACACGTCTGTGGTCAATTCAGCTTGAATTCTCTTTTTTTCCTCAAAGCTAGCTTTTTAAATGTATTGTTTTTTTTAAACGTCGTCTTTAAACATTGTGGTTTTATGTATTTTTATTTTCTTGAAGGGGAGGCTAAAGAAAAATCTCCCAGTAAGATTTTTCTTGTGATTCAGTTGAATGTGTGTGGAGAATGTACATCCGTCTCCCTCCTTTCACCTTTCTTGTTGACTGCTACATCCACTCTTCCATCCTGCTGTGGATGTGTTTTGAAGTAGAACCCGACCGATATCAGATGCTACTTTATCGCCGTATTATAAGTATGTATTAGGTCGGAGAGGCTTATTGTCAGTATCAGCCAAAGCGCAGGAGTCTATCCCTGTTTGACAATGCGCTAGATGGATTGCTGAGGTGGAGTGCAACACATACCATCAGCTCCCGGTACCCAAGCCGTGCTACTCAGGGCCTGGGTCGAACCCATGACCCTGTGGTCGAAAGGCGAATACTCTACCCACTGAGCTACATAGACACAAAGGAGATCATAAGCTCAATGCATTGCATATCGATTCGTTGTGAGCTTGTAAATGGGCTATATGCTGAAATATGTTTTACACACTTTGAGTGTATCCGTGGTTATAATGGGGACATGGTTATCAGCAAATGCCTACAAACTAAAAAAAAAAAAAAAAAGAATTGTGTATTTTTTTATATATAAAAATTCCCTAAAAGTTTAATTAATTAAAAATAGTAATGTCAAACTAAAACCTAATGTGTTTGGCAGGAACTAACCCATTTCAACCAATAACATGATGTAAAGCACCACTAGAGGGCAACGTTACTCTATTGAAAGATATAAAAGATGGCAGACGCAGTGTAACAAACAAACAAATACATATAAACCCCACTTGGAGTTGCAGTAACTAAATGTATATATCTTTTGTGTAAACTCCTGTCAAACAAAAACGGTACTTAATTACAGTACATCAGCTGGCGCCTATGAATAATCATGAATCATGGTTTCATTCACCTGTGAGATTCCCATAGCTCAATGTTCATCCACACGCTGATGATTGTCATGATCGAGACACTACAGCTGCTACTTTGTTCTTGATCTAATTCAATATGACCGCCGGATGGTGCTTAACAAACGTTCTTGTTTTTTTTTTCTTTTAAATTTTTATCCCACGATTTTTGTAACCCATTTTTTCACCCGGTGCCAATTGCCTAAGCTGTGATCCTGGGCTCTACTCTCCCTCTGCCAACCTGGGGAGGGCCCCGAACTGAGCTCATGCTTCCTTCAATGCATGAGGAGTGAGTAGGCCGCTTCTTATCACCTGACAGGGGGAGCTTCCCCGGTTGGACGTAGCGCGTGGAAGGAACACGTTATTCCAACCAGTTCCATTCCCCTCCATCAGGCGCCCCGGCTGGCCAGGGGGAGGCTTTATAGAGACCAGGATTACTGCATGTTTTTGTGAGGGTATCTACCCTAGGAGACACGGGGAGAACATGCAAACTCCACACAGAAAGGCCCTTTTGCCAACCCCACCTAGGGTGTGGGCACTGATGACACGGAGGAGGGAACACGCCCCCAGCACCCACAGTGTCCCCTGGCGGGAATCGAACCCAGGACCTTCTAGCTGTGAGGCGACAGCACTATTGACTGCGCCACCGTGCCCTCAACAAACGTTCTTGTTTTAAACTTGAACAATACGCTAAAATATGTAACTGAAACATTTGAGATGAGAAATAGGCAATGCAGTAACGAAATAGGCAATGCAGTAACGAATGTGCTTCGGCACTGCCTCTCTTTCTCTGCCTCGTGATGCACGCGTGTCAAAACAAGGCAATGTTGCATTTAGATTGGCTGAGACACAACCAACCAGCCTCAGTTTTACTTTACTTTACTAAAAGTATATAACAATGAAGGTCTCAAAGAAGCCGTTGCAGCCAGACTAAGCTTTTTCTATATTGAAGTTAAATTCTCAAATGGAAACTTCAAATCTTCAAATCAATCAAATCAGTATTGATTACACTTTGACAAACTGTGGGTCAAAACGTCTGTTATTGGTGGGCAGGTACTATAAAATAGGATATGCACTGGATCCAAAAATCTGATTTCAGTCGGGCTCTGGTTTGAAGCCTATTCGTTTCGTACCTTGTACTGTAATCAAACTTAATGCAGTGTTGAGCCTGGGTTAAGTAATCCAGTTTGTTGCTGTCTGATAACTTTGTGAGATTCCTTTTTTGTATCGGGGTGGGGACCCCTCTTCCTACACACAAGTGGGTAGCGTCAGTTACCTTTTGATTGAGGGAAACGACAAGCACTGAAAGTGTAAAACAAAGTTTTAATCAAAACACAGCTGACTTAGTTTGTTTTCCTGTACATGCTAAAAACTACAAGAGTAAATAAAATAAGAAATAAAACATGGCAGGCTGACCTTATAATACACAACACAGCTGTAGCTAATACTATTAATAACAAGTGTTAGATGTAGGTGTAACAATGTAGCAAGCATTGACTGACCGAATTATCAATGCACATTATTACACCTAAATCTAGCATACCCTTAATTGATTGTATTAGCTGCACTGCATCGCTTACATCATGGTGCGGTATAAGGTCAGCCTGCCAAGTTTTGAACCCTTCTATAGTTTTTTACGCAAACAAGATCTTGCTGCCTGCCACTCATTGAGAACTGACGACGCCAAGCAGATCATTTTCCTCACCAGTCAGGGGCAGGTGACTTTGAATAGAGCATGTGACCCTGCAGCATCAGCAATTGGGAAGTGGGATGCTAACAGCATGCATGACAAGACCGATGGAGACATCACTTCAATTGGCTAAGAGGTGTAGTCTAGGCCTTACAGCGCAGACAGGGTCGTTAACCTGCCTGTGCTGTAAACCTCTGCTCCTGCCTCCCTGCTGCTTTTCTTGTCTTTACTGTTATTGCCCCCTTTTTTTAGATGTCTCGCATAATCCAAGTATATGATGAGGAGAAACAGATTAATAACCAGGTAAGCCGTTTCTAATAGAGCATGGGTGTCCTGCCCCCCACCAAGGCTACAGAACCATTCATTTGGAATTATGATTTCACAAGGAACAAATTTAACTAAGTCTCTGAAATTCCAAAAGATCTAAAAGTCTACCAGCAGATGCAGGAATCCGCAGTTTCTACCTGGTGTTGAAAAAAGAAGGGGAGAAAAGAAAGCAAAGCCATAAAATATGAATACAATATTCTGTAGTCTGAGTGTACTGGTAGATTGGTGGATCATTGCATTGTGCGGAATGACTCAACAAAGAGACCCATCATCATTATGACCTACTGTATTTGACACAAAATAAAAAATGGTAAAGAAAGGCAGCCAGGCGTGGTGGTGGAGGCAGGATACCCATGCTCTGTCTCTGTATACAGCAAGGTTGAACTGGGACCGGCCTGCCACAAAGACTCCTAACCAGCTCTAATTTTCTCCAAATCCCTCCCTTCCTACCTCCTTTCTCCTCTTCCCTCTCCCTGCGACATTCCCTGCCCCTTCCCTTTCGTCAGGTGGGCTCGGAGATGGCAATATCGGGCAAGGCGGTGAGCATGGTCTTCGAGGAGAAGCTCCTGGAGATGTACCCCGACCAGAGCTTCCCTGAGACACCAGAAGACGACTCTGCAGTCACAGACGCCGAGGAGGAGAAGGAGCAGGAGGCCACAGACGATTCTGGAGATGACTTCATACAGCCCAGGCGCAAGCGGTTAAAATTGGACGAAAAGGCTGTGCACTTCAAGTGAGATTTCGAGACTCATCTCTGAAGTTGGAGGACAAGAGAAGAGGGGAACAGCCGCCCTCTTCAACTGCGCCACGCTTCTCCGTTTTTCTTTTCAAGCCGACATGTCAAGAGACAAGATTGATCGTACGTTTCTCTCATCCCTTGCCTTGGAATTATCTGTCACGACGCGTATTGGGATCTGCCTTTGTCTGGACGTTTTTAAGACGGAACGATTGAAGATCTGCAATCCTTCATCATCCTCAGTTTGTGGACACGCAAGGACTCTATTGTACAGACTTGAAAATATTATTTTGTTTTGCGGTAATTAATTTAATGAACGGTCCACACCTTTTTTTTTTCTATTACCATGTTTGTAGATTTGTTGTGACAGTTGCTTTAAAAAAAACATTTGAAACTCTCATTCCCAGGTCTTAATGTATAATATATATACTTTGACATGAAACTATCAAGTATTTGTATGACTTTGTGGAAGCATTGTGTAAATAAGAGAATCTAACCCAATGAAAGTATTCCTATAGATGTTTGGGTGAGTCATCAATAAAAAGCTGTTCTTGAAATATATCCTAGTGTCTAAAGTGGTGGTGGGTATGGTTGGGATGGTCAGTTAGGGTGGTGATTAGTCTTAGAATAATTGGACCACAATTTAAGGGTTTTCAATTACATTAAGTAGGCTCATCGGCTTCTTGCAATAATGTACAACATTGGCACTATGTAATTTATTGTAATTTCGAGGTTTGTCAACCATGTGTATTTACATCGTTGACACAAACTGATACTCAGGTGTCTGGGAGACTTATCTTTGACCCCAAGTCACTCATATCTCAATGTGAGATCCAGAAACGCCAATGGATCCTTATAGGTTCCGCAGATAAATCACTGTTAGTTTGTCAGCTTTAGTTACTAGTTAATTTGGAGATTAAGACAACAAACATTCACTGATAAATGGTGATGTATTATTAAAGGTTAAAGGACCAGGTCACCTCTGGGACAACCAGATCTTATTTTATTGTTGTGTGGGACACGATCAACACAATCCTGAGTTATTTTTTGTGTTCAATCTGTGTTTTTAGATATTTTAGTATTTCAGCCGATTTCAGCATGCTACAACTGGTCTCATGATGCAAAATGCATCATATGACCAGTTGTAGCATGCTGAAATACTAACATATCTAAAAACACAGATTGAACACAAAAGATTATTCAGGATTGTGTTGATCGTGTCCCACACAACAATAAAATAAGATCTGGTTGTCCCAGAGGTGACCTGGTCCTTTAAGCTACCCAGCAGCACAAAGTCGTAAATTCAGCCCCACCTTAACCAGCTGCAACATTAAATGTGCTCCAAGTTATTATCTTTGTTCACATAAGCGTTAAAAAGCTATCTGGTAGTAATCATTTCTACAAAGTGTTCAGTCTTTCCAGCTTTTCAGTAAACAGAGAATGTTTTCATGTTGGGATACCAATTTCATCCAATTTGGAGAGCGTACACTTACATCACTGATGATACGTCCCAGGTGCATCCTTGTGATGGTTTTTTACACTATTAGTTCTATTTATAGTCTATTTATTATCCGTTAAATATCTGAAAACACAAATTGACATGAATCCAAAATACACTGTTGATTGTGCTGTCTGAAAAGATGAAACTATATGGAATCTATTAACAGGTTGTGGGGGTCCCCGCTTCATCTCTCTCTCAGTCTCAACTAAGGGGTCCCCGGCCTGAAAACGTCGAAGACCCCAACAAATCCACGGTGAGGCCTTTAGGAGGGCCATTCAACTGCAGCAGCTGAATGGAATGTTTGGATTGGGGTCTGGTGCAACGCACAGGTTCCCTGAACCTGGTGAGAGCAGGAGAGGACCTGGTGAGACGTAGGAGGAGCCAACCCATAGAGCCTGGATCTTCCACGCGCCAGAATAGTGCCCCCAATCCCGGCAGAGTAGTTCCGGTGCAGCACATTGGGTGACCCTGTCTTTCCCTAATAGGACTGATCGTGGATAGCTACTGGGACGTAAGTCGGGACTTGATCAACCCCGGCTGGGTCACCTGGGCGAGGGTGTATGATGTTGCGAGACCCGAAACACCCGTCGACCCCAGGCTACATCACTGATGATACGTCCCAGGTGCATCCTTGTGATGTTTTTTACACTACAGGCAGGATAAAAAAATATGAGCTGACAAAATTGAAATCAAATTATAGCTGATAAATGGTGTCTCCTGATTGGATGAGACCCACCTGAATTTTTTATGTTCTGTTCATCAAAGAGCTGGAGTTGTGGGGAGAGCATATTATTGAACAAATTTAGGCTGCTACTCTATAGCGATAATTACAATCAGAATATGGAGCTTTGTTTTTAACAAATCACAAAATATCACATAGCATTACTCATAACAATCCAATAATATGATTCTTAAATGGGCCATTCTGCGTACTAAGTAGGTTACTTTTTACATACTTGTGAAAGTGACCTTTTAAAAGGAAGTATTTTAGTCTCAGTAATTCTACATTGCTACTACTAGGCAACTAAAACTCAATTAAAACGGGAACTGCTTTTCCAATCATTGTTGGCAAAATACCAGAATTGCAAGGTAGAAGTGTATTTTTTTTCCTTAACATTCAGCAGATTGTAAAACAAATGTAACAGACTGTGTTGTCTCCAGGAGGAGCTGACATCAGTGCTTAGTCAGCACAGCAGCAGCACGACCAGTCAGCTGACATGTCATTTCTCTCTGAAGTCGCGGAAGTCACTCATTGCTTTAGTTGCATATGATTGTCATTTTCCAGCACATTCAAGTGGCCTCTTCAGTGACCTTAACGAGCCTTCTCACTTCTCAGCAGGTAAGCGTACTTTCTACTCGGTCTATCTTAATTTATTATATAATTGATTGGTTCTCTTGATCTATAATGATGACTAATGGGTCACATTGTGTAACCCATTATTGTCGATGCATCGTGGATGCGATGTGTGGCCATCGGAAGTCCTACCTAGATCAAGAGAACTAAATCAATAATTAAATTTACATACAAGACACATTAGGCAACGGAATGTGTGCGCTGCACGCGACCTCTTGCCCTGGTGGCACGTGAAGATGCCATCAGCTGAGAGATGGTCTTCAATAACTATACCGCACATAATGCACATTAATAAGAATGTATTTACCAGACGACAAAACATTATTGCTACATGTGAAAATGTACATCAATTAAACTAGCATACATTGTAGCCTAGGCCTATTGCCTTTGAACGATAGGCTTAATTAGGATACCCTCTCCAGCATATCGATTACCCAAAATGCGCTTTTCGAAAGGAGTGCTTTAGGAAAACAAGATAAAACACAGCATGTGTCACAGCGATAAATAAATCGGTAAAGTAAAATCACAAGATAAAATAAGTAGGCTATCAATTAAGACCAACCAGCATAAAACTAAAAATAGTCAGCATAACTAATATTAGTACAATTAAAACATCTGGCTATAATTTGGGCATGCGACAGCTATGATGCGACACCGTTGTATCCGTCTGCTGATCAGCTGTTGATAAAAGTTGATTGTGTGTAGTGTTAACATGAGTGATGTGGGGTGAGCAGCGTCTTCTTCACATCATCTTGTGAGAATGCACTCAATGCAGAGTTCGTAGAACAGGAGGCCCTTTAATGTGGGCGCAGAGTGTGCAGAGACTGCAGACTAATGAGCGAATAAATACGCTTAACAAGCCTTGTTGATATGTGAGCTCAATGTGTGAAATGTTCACAGTACAATCCTCTGTGTTGTAACTCAGTCAGTGGTGGAAAAAGTACAACTCACGTTATTTTTAAAGGGGAATACCACTCATTTTCAACATTGAACTAATATGTTCATTAAAGTTCACCCCCAAAATGAGTTTTTTTCTATACATAATATACAAAATACAAAAAATATATTATTGAACTCAAGTCTCCATGGTCTCCATTTTGGGGGGGACTCCTTTATATAGCCTACCTTTGAGTTGTTGGAAATAAGACAAAAGTCCCCCCTCTTCAGTGTTGCCTATACAGGAGGATTGATTGTGGGGCTTGGCTTGCAAAGTACACTGACATAGAGTAGTCCGTGTACTAGTACAAATGACATAGTTCAATGTTGAAAATTAGTGGTATTCCCCTTAAAGTAAAGGTATCAATGCTGCAATGTAACAGTAGTCTACTCTGTTACAAGTAGGCCAACTGGTTTTAGTAGCCTAATAAATATACTGTAGTGTACACTACAGTACATTTACTTCACACCACTGCTCTAGGTGTAAAAAAAATTGACCCTTTGTCCTACACAAAAGCAAAATGTCAATATTAGTCTGGCAAACATCAATATAGACTATTAGAATCTGTTCACGGTTCTCAACGTCGGGTCCGGGGACCACCAGTGGACCGGGGTGCATACTGCATTGTATATCCGCAATGCAGTAATGATACTTTCCTCAAGTAAAACATAAAGTACTTTTCCCACCACTGTTATTGTATATTACATGATTATTACCACATATTTTTGTTTTCGCTCCAGCCAGTCACAGGTGATTGGCCCTCTTTCTATGACGTTGCATGGACGAGCACCAATCAGGTCGATCGAAACCAAATTGTTTACTGTAGCAGTCTGTGTTGTTTTTCCTCACTGCAGTCAGACGTGTGAAAGGCTCTTGTGGGACTAGTGCAATCTACAGCAATGCAGGTAAGATTTATTAAGACTATAGTTATTCGTCGTATTTTGATTTGATCTCGTGTATGTGTTTAATTTCTGTTCTGGCCCAGAACTCCTTCTAACGCTATGGACCAGAGATATTCTGAACCGACCAGCTGTATTGTTATGTATCAGTGGCTACAGGCTAGTAGCTAGCTGGCCGCTGGGCTTGTTGTTGTGTTGACTTTTTACACGGTCACATGGCTTTGCCATCCCGGACGCGAGTGTTCCTACCATAGGAGACGGACTGGGGGGTCGCCGGCGAAAATGTGTATTATTGACGCATTTTCCAACGACATATCGCAAAGTTAAGGTATTGTCTCAGTCCTACAGATGTCTGTAGTTAAAACGGGTGGTAAAATGATGTGTGAAACTGTGAAACAATGTAGACAGCTGTATTTATTTTCCCATCGATTGTACAGAATGTTCTACTCAAAAACATCTTTGTGGGATTTAAACAGTTGTATCGCCGCGGACTATCATTTCCCCAACCCGTTTTACTACATACCACTAGGTCCATGTCAGCCATATTTGTGAATTGGATAATGTTTTATACAACGTTGGATAAATAGCCAGGTTACAAAACAAAGTTTCGGCCGCACCTCCAGTCCTGGATAGCGAGCGACCCCGGCCAGTTGCTACCTATGCTGGGTCTTGTTTTGCCGACTGCTTCAAAAGTAGAGCATGATAAACGTAAATGCCCGGCTTTGTTTTTCCTCTGTCATTCTTGAGCCATTCATTTAAAAACAGAAACCGAAACGCAAATTACAATATCCTGCTTTTAACGTGATACATTGTGGTTCTTTTTTCCGCACTGTATTATAGTCCTCACTCCTCACACCAGAACAATGGGATTTAGGTTGATTTAGGTTCCTTATGAACCCTCACCTAGACAGTGAATCAAGAGGGGTTTATTTGTCACTCATTCAGGTAAAATGCTCCATGTTCT
The DNA here is from genome assembly GCF_963921795.1 of Nannobrachium achirus. Taxonomy (NCBI): domain Eukaryota; kingdom Metazoa; phylum Chordata; class Actinopteri; order Myctophiformes; family Myctophidae; genus Nannobrachium; species Nannobrachium achirus. Next base: position 47,784,005 of record NC_137818.1, read on the forward strand.
GCTAGACTATGCAACAACAGCAGTATAATATACTACAAGATAATGCCAAAGATAATACTTTTATTATAATGAGAAATAAGAAGATAAATAAGAAGATTAATTTACAATTAGGTGACAAGTAGATGGGAAGATAGGCTAATATAATGTGAGCTGAGGTAATGTATGTATCCATCATCACTTATGTATATTAGTGCAAGTAACTGTAGGAGCAAAACAAGCATTGGTTATTTGGACAAATGCAGCTGACTGTATGATTCAGTTATACTGTTGGGACAACAATGGGCCAGATGTGGTACACTGCATGCAAGGCTGCATGCTTGTTATAGTGTTATGTTATTTATTACACTTTAACATTACTAAGGCCTTTTCTTTCTCTAGATGAATACGTGGACAGCGACAGACGGAGTTCTGACGCGGGGGCATTTTGGAGGAAGCAGCGATGGAAACATGTCTAGCCTATGTCCTAATGGGACAAAATGGATTTGGGATGGCCTTGGAGAATGTGCCGTAGATGGCAGAGATCTAGCTAGTGTCTACATAGGTCTTTTCTCCATTCTCTGCTTCATAATGTCCACAATGCCGTAAGTGTGTTTGTTTTGGGAGTATCTATGGTTGTCATAATATTCAAGTTGTTATACCTGGCGTCATTCATTGTGTTTAGGGATGGGACAATATGAAAATGTCATATCGCGATTATTGTGACAAAAGAAATCGCGGTTTACGATATTATTGAGATCAAAATTCATTATCCTGGGGTGGAACATTTGCAAAAAATAGCAGATCTACAAGCTCACAACGCGTTGTGACGCGTTGTGAGCTTGTAGATCTGCTATTTTACCAATTTTACCAATTATACCTTACCAATTATAGAAAGTTTAAGTGGTACCGGCAGCTCGGCAAATAAAAGGTGAATTGAACCCAGTGCATGACGGAGGACGATATCACGATAAATCTCCACAATACGATTATCATGAGTGTTTTTTATCACGATAAACGATAATATCGCTTATCGTCCCATCCCTAATTGTGTTGGGCCTTTGATTGCAGACAGTACTACAGTTCGTGCAAAACTGGGAACATGGACAGTGCTCTGTCCATTTGGTTTCTTCTTCTGTGGCTGGGAGGTGACAGCTGTAATCTGATTGGGTCCTTCCTAGCAGACCAACTTCCACTGCAAGTGAGTAGTATCTATTACCTAAATAAAAATATCCACGAAAATGATTGAACCAGTCATAGGGTGTTAACCCATTATTATTTCATTCTTTCCCCCGAAGAAGAGCTGTAAAGATCGAAACGTTGGGTTTCTCTTCTGTAAATACATATTGCATCGTGGCCATGCTGCATTTTCTTCTCCTTCATATAACCCATTATTTAAGACCTGGAAAATACCTAAAAATGTCTTCTAAATCCTAAGGGTTTTCTGAAAAACATATGTTTCTATATCAGTGGTGCTCAACCTTTTCATGTCAAGGAACCCCTAGAATGATATGTATTTGACATCTGAACATACCTATGTTGTTCCAGGGACCAAGAGAAAGAAAGATGTACATTGCTAATGTTTGCTTTAAAAACACATTCAAAGATTTGCACACATTTTCAAGGTTTTCAAAAAATAGCAGATTTGCTATTTTTTAGTAGTTAAAGCATAATGTGAGGTTAGATATAGAGGTATTGACCAATTCCATTTATGGAGATCTGGGTTATGATCCAGTCGTCTCCATGTATGGATATCCAGGGTTACCCTACAGTACAGGTCACACACTGGCCACTGATATTATGTAGCCAGGGTCATTCCTATGTTAATTTGCACTACACTTGGCAGACTTTGTTAGACATTTGAGTGGTTGTCTTTGGTCGTGACTTGAGATTAGGGATGCCATGGTCACACAGGCACATCCGTGCATGTGCGTTTGTATCAGGTATGTGTTATTGTTCGAAGTAAGTTGACCTCAGTCTCACACGTACATGCCTGTGCATGTGCAGCTGTGGGCACATGTGCAGCCCTGTGGAGCATGCGGGCTGCTTCCGCACACTTTTGAGGATATACATATATAGAATATACTGAGAAAAAAATTATGTATGATTAAAAGTGCATAACATACTCCTTATGACAAAGGGATACATACAGATTTGAACAGAGCCCACTTCGTAGTGCCCTGTTCTCAAGTGCCCGCTATGCATGCATAGTGGGCACTTTTGCAAAGGTGTTTAGTTCTGTATTCAGGATTATCTGTCAATAAAATATCCTATGAGTGTTGCCCTTTTCTTCTTAGCTGACTGACATATCTCTCTTTCTCCTTCAGACGTACACAGCAGTTTATTATGTTTTCGCTGACCTGTTGATGCTGGCAATGTACTGTTACTACAAAACAAGGAACATGGACCACACCAGTGAGTTGTCATTTCACTCTGTTCCTTCTTGAGCACTCAAATGGAAACAATCTCTGAGTCTGTAGCCTCTGCTGCATGAATTGCATGCAGAAGTAAAACATTTTTCATCTACAGGGCTGTTTTGAATACCTTTTTAATTTGAGATAAACCTTTTATTGGTCCTCGGAGGGAAATTCAGGTGTCATAGCAACATGGTTGAAACACAGGCAGGACAGAGAGGAAGGGTACAATAAGCAAAAAGTAAGAACATAAGTAGTACAAATTATAATTACAATGATTGGTATTATCATGAATGAAACGTTACACAGATGATTATCAATACAACAACAGCAGCATGGTATAATTATATCAGTGATAATACTTAAGCTGTGATCCTAAAGTCAAGTCTAGTACTTTTGTCAAGCTTCAGATATTCAGCACCCTTTCTGAACTAGGGCTGTCACAATTATTACATAATCGTCTAATCGCGATTATTTGACATTATCGCAATTATTTTGTCATAATCGTCATAATCGTGAATGTTGAAAAATGTCCGAAATAGTGGAAATAGCAGATCTACAAGCTCACAACGCGTCACATCGCGACGCGTTGTGAGCTTGTAGATCGGCTATTTCCACTATCAAAGTTATTTTTTAAGTAGTAAGTTGTCAAATATGTCAGTAATTTCGTTGTATATTTAGGTTATGTGTCATATCTACCATGTACAACTTCAAAGCCTAAAAGCCAAACAGAAATGTAATTATCAACGACAAAAACACAATTAAATCGTTAATCGCCAATTATTTGAGTGACAATTAATCGTCATGTAAAATGTCATATCGTGACAGCCCTATTCTGAACGAATATCTGTATTTATTTCAAAGGATGTAGTTAACAAACAAAGAATGTAGATAACAAACAAAAGGAGCCTCTTTACACTTTTGTAGTAAGTGCGCTAAGCCAGTGTTTCTCAACCTTTTTTTCTGCATGGGCACACTTTTCATGTCCCAAGAATCCATGGGCACACCAACATAATGCGGGGGTGTAAATATCGTCACTGTCGGGAAGAAAACTTGTATCTCCAAGTTTCAAATTTGTACGTTTCTTTGCAAGTAAAGCCCTGCTTCATCATACAAGGCTGTCGCACAACAGTAGTGAAAACAGCTGATCTACAAGCACACAACGCCTCGCACCGCTTGTAGATCGGCTGTTTTCACTAGTTTAAATCATTTTTAAAATGATAAATACAATACTGGCTTTCAAGCAGTTTCAAGGGGCACACTTGACCCTCCTCAGGGGCACACCAAAGGCCCCCAGGCACAGTGTTTGAGAAACACTGCGCTAAGCCGTATCTCGAGGGCCAGTCACATCATCCAGCATCCAGACTTCACTTGTGTCTTGTCTATGTGAAGTTGCATAGTATTTGATAAACTATTCATGTAAACATAGTTCGGTGAATCTTAGTTACACCAGCATTGTTCTTGTGAGGTCGTTTTGTACTTATATGTGAAGTCGTTTTGAAGATCGCTAGGCATATGTCAAATTAGAGAGACATGCCTACTGTAAACGTGACACTGCCTTGCACAGCAAGCGGAAAATGGCAGTAGTGATCTTTATAAATGCTTCATCCCAAAAGTGCTCCCGAAGAACAATGTTTGTGTAAGAGATTAGCTGAATTACCTTTTCGTGTGTGTGACTGTGTGTATTGGCATGCATAGATTAACTATACTCTGCAATAGCGTCTTGTCTCAAAATGAAAGTTAAAGTTTGTTCTTTTGAACATTTTATTTTACTTGGAAGTGTTTGTAAAGGTCGCTATGATAGATAGATAGATAGATAGATAGATAGATACCTTTATTATCCCAAGGGGGAAAATCAGTTGTCCAGAGGCAGCACAGCACTATAAGGTTATTTACAAAGTTACAGAGAAGAGCAAGGTACATCAAGAGAGGGAACAAATAATAATATGATATGACTCCCTAGACATTCCCACAAAAGCCCTTGGAAAAACACCCACATGTGGCCAGCAGCTGATTAACATGCGTGCAAATTGAAATAATTTATCCTCCACATCAGCTTTGTTGGAAAAGAGAGAAAAAATAAAAGTGTCCACCTCTTTAGTCCACAAACCAGTACATTTTTTATATTTTATTTTCAAAATATTATATTTAACCGGCCACAGGATTGTGTCATAGTCCAGGAAGCTTCAGGGCAACGTGATTCATGCACAAGATCTCTTTCTTTCTGCTAACTGTCTGTGCTGAGCTCCCCTAGATCAAGAGTTAATCCCTGAACCCTCTACCAACGTGGTGTTGTTATTGTTTTTGTGCTCTTTGTTTGATTATTGATGATCTTTGCTCAGCCATGTCTTCAAATATTGACAGCAAACCTATATTACAATTTAGGCATTTAGCAGGCACTCTTATCAAGAGTGTCTAACAAAGTGCAAGATGGAAGTAAATAACGACCCTAGTCAACAAACGATCAGGAGTGTCAAACCTGCAGTCCACAGGCCACAATCCGGCCTGCCAGATGTTTATAGAAAATTAATGACACTGTTCAATGCACAGCACTGTGATAAGTGATCAGCATTCTGATGAATTGAGAATAAATTATGATGTAATGAGAATGATTAATTTTGGAGTTTGTAGTTATAGCAGGTACATTATTCTACTTTTATGTCTGCTTACCGGTATGTTCAATTTCAAATGGTTTATTAATCGAAAGGTTGGGGCTCCCAGAACAATAACTAGCATAGGCCTGTGGCCCAAAATGGAACCTGAAAAGGTTTTGACACCCTTGGGGTAAACGGTCAAGTAAATGGAGTGCAAAGCAAACAATTGAGTGCTACAAAGTAACTATGATACCAGATAAACAAACTAGCATCAGTCTAAATAATATCATTAGCATTTGTGGTCAAGCAGGGAGTATGTCTATATCTACATGACCCCAACTTCTGCTCCGCTCCCCAGGTAGGATTCTGAATGTGGTGGCTGTGGTATGCGTCCTGGGCTTCAGCGCTAACCTTGCAGTCTTCCCTGGACCACTGCACCTACAGGATGAGACGTCCTCCGCGTTCAAAGGTCGTGCCTTGCTATCCGTCTCTGGCAGCGGTTTTCAAGTTAAAGTGAGTGGTCTCTTAGCCAATCCTGACCTAAAATTCATTCAAATTAACGATTAGCGTTATTTTGGTGTTTACATTTGTCTTCCACCCTCTCCCCAGGCTTTCACCACCAAGGAGATCGTAGGCTTCTCTATTGGCTCTATCTCTTCAGTGCTCTACCTCTGCTCCAGACTGCCCCAGATGTACACTAATGTAAGTATTGTCAGACACAGGAGAAAGACAGAATAGGATTAGTATTTACAAGAAGAAGTCAGAAATCTACAAGGGGAAGAATGCCTCCCAATAACGCTCGCCCCATTCTGGCGGGTTACTGTTGCCAATACGAACGGCCGTTCGTTCGTTCTTTACCTTGTTTGAGCACTGTAAGCAGATGAGGGGTCGCGCAGGTTTGTACAGTAAAAACAGCTCCTGTAACACTGCTCTCAAATCTCGACCACACATAAACAACAATGGAGGTCGAATTCACTTCCTGGACGTTTTCTATGGACTGCTTCTAGTTAATCAATTTCTATGCTCAAAAGTACTGGATAAAATGAGGGACATTTACACCCTCATTCATTGCATTTGGCTGCCCCCTGCAGTCAGGATGGCTCGATTACAGCTAGGTCTGAGTGTTCCAAAAGAATTTGTTTTAAAATAATGGATGGATAATGTTTTATAACATCGCAAAGGTAAGCTACTTTGATGGCAGTGACACAAATAAATAAATAATAAATAAAGCAGCAAAAGAAAACTGATTAATTTTTCCATTTGATTTCTTGTCATTTCTGCGGCAGCTCCTGCTGAATTGGCACAATCCTGGTTGTATAAACAATAGCACAAATGACAGCTCTACATGCTCACACACAACATGTCTCTATGCCTAGTGAGCTTGTAGATCTGCTATATTCGCTATTTCGAAAACATCTTTTGTTGAAATCATTTTATAGCTTTTGAAAATATGCCCAAAACGGGGTCGACAGGATTCATTTGATAAAGAAAATCCGCAAACAACACCCTGGCATTTACAGAATGCTGAATAACGTGGAGGACTTCTGACTTTCACCTAACAAAAGTGTCCTTTGTGCCTGCAGTACAAGAGGAGGTCAACTGAAGGTGTGTCTTACTTCCTGTTCGCCCTGGTCATCCTGGGTAACACCACGTATGGCCTCAGTGTGCTGATGAAGAACCCTGATGACGGCCTGGGAGAAGGAAGCTACATCATTCACCACCTGCCATGGCTCATAGGCAGTCTGGGCACTCTCACTCTGGATGTCTTGGTAAGTTTGGGGTTCTCCCCAGCACCACCTGCTGCTTATGCTTATCTTCTAAGGCAGGGGTTCCCAAACTTTTTTTGTCTCAGGGCACCCCATAAATATGTTTTTTAATCCGAGGCACCCCTACATTATAATTTTCACTCCCAGCACCTTATGTTTATAGCATATCGTCGTTGTCTGGTGGAAACCTTGTATGTTCAAAACCGCTTTGTATTTATCATCTATAAAATTTACTAAACTAGTGAAAACAGCAGATCTACAAGCACACAAGCTTGTAGATCGTCTGTTTTCACTAGTTTTGTGCGACAGAGGTTTCTGCCCGACAGTAATGAAATTTTAGTGATTATGTTGCGAGGAAAACGTTGAGATAATAGCCATTTTGGTTAGAACTGACTGAAAATAACTTTGTACTTCAAGTTTATAATGATACTAAATATTTTTTCAAGTGTCCAAATAAATTCTAAATATTATCAAATGATGTTGCGGCACCCCTGGACTGCCGTCAAGGCACCCCAGGGTTCTCCGTCACCCACTTTGAAAACCCCTGTTCTAAGGGAGCTATTATTCTATTGATTGATTACTTTTTGTCTCCCTCAGCCTTCGTGGAGAGTATGTTTTCGCCCCTGTCCGTGCGTGCGTCCGTCCGTGCGTGCGTGCGTCCGTCCGTCCGTCCTCCGAGTTTGTTACCAGCTAATCTCCGGCACCGTTGGCCTGGTCGCTGCCAAAATGACCACACACACTCCCTGGATGCCAATTCAGAACCTCTGCCCCACATTTTTCAGATGGCCCTGTTCTAGCGCCACCATGAGGCCGATGTTTGCAAAACACATTTCTGTACACTACTCCTACAGATTTTGTCCAAAAATCACGCAAATCGGTAGACAGTATCTCTACAGTCATGTGATCGACATGGATCTGTCTGATTGTCCATATTCCATCCTGATTGGCTGAGATTGGCTTTCAAAGTTTGTAAGATTGGTCCGTTTTGGACAAAATGCCTCAAATCACAAACGCAGAGTGCAATTAACATGAAATCGCACACACACATTCCCACTAGGCCGAAGAAGAAATGCCACTTCAAAAATTTTAAATCAGCCTCATGGTGGCGCTATAACAGGCCAATTTGTGGTATTACCTATAACTCCACCGATCAGTTTCAAACTTTGTAAGCGCACTCCCTATAGGCCAAGGAAAAAACATTTCCTTGCATTTTTCACATCAGCCTTTTATAGCGCCACCAGGAGGCCGACTTATGTAAGACACATTTTTGGATATTACTCCTTCAAATTTTACCCACAATTAACACAAATCAGTACACAGTATCTCTACAGTCATATGATCAAGACGGATCTGACCCGTATTAAATATTCCATCCTGATTGGCTAAGATTGGCCTCCAAACTTTGCAGGATTGATCCGTTTCGAACAAAATGCCTCAAATCAAACACAGCGTGCAATTGTAATGAAATTGTGCACGCACATTCGCAAAAGGCCAACAAAGAAATTACACTACAAAATGTTCAAATCAGCCTCATGGTGGCGTCATGAAAGGTCTAAGATTGGTGAAGAACACATGCCACCCTTTTTACATTTGCCTATTATAGCACCACCAGGACGCGTGGCCTGGTGGAGACATGTGCTCGGATGAGCACTTCTTCTAGTTTATTATTTTTTTTATTGATCAAATAAACGAGAAGCACATCTATCTATAAATGCGACAAATCTCTGTCTGTTTGTTTGTTTGTAATCCGCGTATCTCGAGAACCATTCGTCCCACCGGCTTCAGATTCGGCACGCGCGTTCCCCGCCGCCGCGCGGAGTGCAGTGCCGGGCCTCGACCCGACCCGACTCGCGGTTTTCCGAAACCGGCGCGAAACGTTCGGAATCTCCTTATGCGGAGCTGATTGTTGACATCAGGCTGTTCCGGAGGAAGCGCTGACTCATTGTGACATCACTTCATAAAAGGCTCTGACATCACGTACGCCACATGAGTCAACAAAAAATCTCTGTGAATGTGTATGTATGTATGTAATCCGAGTATCTCTAAACCATTCTTCCCACGTTCTCCATATATGGGCATAAAATGAATGCCCGTATGCGGAACTGATGTCTGACATAAGAGTTTTCCGCAACCAGTACTGTGTGTGCAGAGATCTCCATATATGGGCATAAGGGGTATGGGCATAAAATGAATCCCCGAATGCGGAGCTGATGTCTGACATCAGAGTTTTCCGCAACCGGTACAGTGTGTGCAGAGATCTCCATATATGGGCATAAGGGGACAATGGCAAACAGATGGTCAAAACGGGTCCTATGACAACAGGTATATTGGGGTTTGCATTAAAGGGTGGGGACAAAGGCTAACAGAAGGCAAACAGATGGTCCAAACGGGTCCTATGACAACAGGTATATTGGGGTTTGCATTAAAGGGTGGGGACAAAGGCTAACAGATGGTCAAAACGGGTCCTATGACAACAGGTATATTGGGGTTTGCATTAAAGGGTGGGGCAGGCATAAAATGGACGCAAATAGACAGATATCTCCATATATGGGCATAAAATGGACCCAGAACTATATCTGCAGTGATCTCCATATATGGACATAAAATGGACGCCGACAGACAGACAGATACAGATATCTCCATATATGGGGAACTGATGTCTGACATCAGAGTTTTCCGCAACCAGTACTGTGTGTGCAGAGATCTCCATATATGGGCATAAGGGGTATGGGCATAAAATGAATCCCCGAATGCGGAGCTGATGTCTGACATCAGAGTTTTCCGCAACCGGTACTGTGTGTGCAGAGATCTCCATATATGGGCATAAGGGGACAATGGCAAACAGATGGTCAAAATGGGTCCTATGACAACAGGTATATTGGGGTTTGCATTAAAGGGTGGGGACAAAGGCTAACAGAAGGCAAACAGAGGGTCCAAACGGGTCCTATGACAACAGGTATATTGGGGTTTGCATTAAAGGGTGGGGACAAAGGCTAACAGATGGTCAAAACGGGTCCTACGACAACAGGTATATTGGGGTTTGCATTAAAGGGTGGGGCAGGCATAAAATGGACGCAAATAGACAGATATCTCCATATATGGGCATATGGGCATAAAATGGACCCAGAACTATATCTGCAGTGATCTCCATATATGGACATAAAATGGACGCCGACAGACAGACAGATACAGATATCTCCATATATGGGCATAAATGGACACAGGCAAACAGATGGTCAAAACGGGTCCTATGACAACAGGTATAATGTGGTTTGCATTAAAGGGCGGGGCATTCATTCTCTATTTACATCGTTCCCGAGTTGGCCAGGTCGCCGACTAGACGCTGGGCCGCCCGAAGGGCGGCCCAGCTTCTAGTTTTTATAATAACCCAAAAAATGTGACTTTTTATAATCTACTAAATTGATTAGTCTGATTAACTAGCCTACTTAATCCAAGTTTTTGCGACCATAGGTCACAGTTTATTGTCAGAACCGGCACAGCTTGTCCGTTTTACGGACGGGCAACGCCCCTGACACTGTGGTTCCCCTTCCCCCGACACATCACTGACATCACTGTGATGTCACAGGAACCAAATCCCTTTTATTGCCATATATGGAGATCCCTGTGAACCAAATCCCTTTTATTGCCATATATGGATATCCCTGTGATACCACGTGAACCAAATCCCCTTTATGCCCATATATGGAGATCCCTGATGTCATCATTATTAACCATATCTGCGAATGCCAATATATAATCACTGTGATGTCAGGGGAACAAAATCCCTTTTATTGCCATATATGGAGATCCTTGTGATGCCAGGGGAACCAAATCCCTTTGACCAGATGGCCAAGACATGGCGCGACCTGAGGCGTCGTACTGGTATACTTTGTCATACTACAGCTTGTCGTGCAAACATTGCACTCATAGTGACAGTATTTCTCAGGCCGTTACCCTACAAGGAATATGTCACTTTTTGCCTTGAGTGTTTCTGGAATCACATTCCTTTTTATCTGTGAAAAGATTCAGAGACGGCTAGTTAGGTTTTCAACATGGGATGTTTTCAGTGAAACATTCTCATACCTTGCTACATACAGTATGTCTTTTTTTTTGTGTGGAATACAATACGAAGTTTCTTGCTGGTATCAATCCAGCATGCCAGCACATCCCCTTTCAAACCGACTCTGTGTTATTATTATTATTATGAATCTATTTATTTTAAATCTGTATCGCTTGTTGGAGCATCTTCCTACAGGTTTATGTATTTTACCAGTTTTTCTTAAACATTTTCATTCACTCCCTGGTTCAGATCTCCTTCCAGTTCTTGATATACCGCAAACGTCCACAGCAAGAATATGGCACCTACAACGAGACCTCTGCACTGCTGGGCTGATAAGACCAGAACCAACCACCTACACACATCTACACTCACAATCCCAACGGAACCCCTCCAAATCATTCCTTACACATAATCACAGACAGAGACACAGGGGAAAAGAGATTTTAGTGCAACTGTATAGATTTATTTATTATTTTTAAAACGTTTCTGATCTGTTAGTTTCTTTTATGTAATGGAAAGTATTTGGAGAATTCCAGTTTATTTTTTATTTTTTATGGAGGTGCGAGGTATGCTGTGATGTACACAGCAAAGTCGTCACCATACTGTTTTTAATTGCTCTTAATTTGCTTTTGTTTTAAAGGGTTTCTTCCCTCCTGTCAGGTAGCTGAATGTTCTCTATTGGTTTTTAGTTCATGAATTTTAAAATCTGACGGTAGATGTAAGGAACCTGTTGGGCTGCCTGGTTACTGTAAGTAGACTGTACGCAGGTTTCTGGAATATCATTCCAGTGTTTGTTAAGTTGCCAAACGTTTGACAATGATGATGACACTAGCCACTGCACAGACCTTTTGTGATGAATGGAGAACTGACTTGTTTACAGGAGTTGAGAATAATGTCTAGTACTGTGAATCACGATGACAGTATGTATAATTGTATTTTAGCTTCAGATGTTAAAGCAGTCATGTGGCTGATTTTGAAATGTATAAAAAAGGGTTGTAAACTGCATCCGTGTAAATCTATGTCAAGTATGATAACAGTATGTTCAAGTACTGTTTTAATTGACTGATTACACAGATGGCCTTAATCGGTTTGTATTATGTTTTATTTCTTTTAAGATTATTTTTGTCAACCTTTTTGTGCTTTATTTTGATATTGACAGTGAGTAGAGAGACAGGAGGGAAAGAGGGGGGAGGGGGGGGGGGGGGGGTGATATCCAGCAAAGAGCATCGGATCGGATTTGAACCTGGCCTGGTGCGGGAAGGACATGGTCATGACATGGTACCATGCGCCTCCCTTTAGATATTTTTCAATTGTAGATATTTTTTATTTTGTTGTTCTGTTATACTTTTAAACAGTCGTTTAGTTTATATGAATGTGAGTTAACGGTCACATGCTCACTGTACTGCAAAATTGAGGGTGAATCGCATGCAGTATCTGAGGTAATAAACCTTTGAACACAGATTATGTCCATATTCTCGTCATTTTATTCAGCACCAAAAACCGGTATTTGTGTTAAATGTTGAATCTCTTCAGGTGGCCAGTTGGAACCTACCATAAATCAGCTGTGAACACTCAGGTATTTCACTCCATTCCTTCTGTTTTATACAAGCCAATTCTGTACCAGTGTCATTTGAGGGAAGCACTGATGTGATTTTAGAAGCATGGCATCTAATGTAACCAGGGACAGTGGTGGAAAAAGTACTCAAATGTTTTACTTAAGTAAAGGTATCAATACTGCAATATAGAAATACTTTGATAGGCTGCACCCACACCAAAGTACCTATGAGGGTGGATTCCCCATTCCGCTAATGTGTTTCAATGAGTATGGAGTGTTTTTTGCCGAAATCCTCTACTGGCATGAAACCGCTCCGTTCCCATTGAAATACATTGGCGGAATGGGGAATCCACTATAGGTACTTTGGTGTGGCTGCTTACAAGTAAAAGTCTGGAATTCTAAATTTACTTGAGTAAAAGTACAAAAGTATTGGTATCAAAATGTAATTAATTAGTACCAAAAGTAGAAAGTAGTTCAAATAAATATAGAGGAGTAAAAAGTACAATATTTGTATTGGAAAGACTCAAGTAAAGTACAAATACCTCAAAATTGTACTTAAGTAAATGTACTCTGTTACTTTACCCCACTGCCCAGGGATCAAGCACAGGACTTCTCTGCTGGAAAAGGCGACTAGCGATGCGATGTCTCCTTTGTGCACTCCACTTTCATTTTTCAAATCTGTTGAGGCCAAGTCCTATACTTGACTTTGACCCCTGACCTTTAGGTCTGTGTTGGACCTCCTTGCTGACCTGTTCCTGGAAAGGCCATGACGTTATTCTTCTTCATTAGTGGATTCAGTGTTCTAGCTGTCGCTGGGAATCCCTCCCTTTTTACACACACACACACACACACACACACACACACACACACACACTCATTCCCTCACACTTAAACATGTACACACGCAGGGGTGTCACAAGGGGGAGGAAAGTGGGACTGAGTTACTAGGGCCCAAGGTGGAGGGGCCTTCATTATTTTATGCTTTAACTATTGAAAAATAGCAGATATACGCCTGTGCAAGTCTATATATATATGTATTTTTAACATTTCTAACAAATATTTTGCTTCATGGGGGGTCCCTGGAACTAAATGTTTTGAGAAATACATATAATTTTGGGGCTCCTTGAAATGAAAAAGTTTTTTCAAAAAACATGTTTTCAAAAAAAAAAAAAAAAAAAACATTTTCTTTTCTTCAAAAAAACTTTTTTTCAAAAAAACTTAGAAGGATTTGAAATATTCAAAGACTTGAACAAATTTTCAAGATTTTTCAAAAATAGCAGATCTACAAGCTTGCAGCGCGGCACTTCAATGGTTAAATCACAAAATAATGCGTTCCTAGTCTAAATGGGTTAAACCCCCTCCCCCTAGAACATACATGGGGGGCCCGCAGTGAATCCTTGTACCCAGGGCCCAGAATTTGCTGCGACACCCCTGGCCTGTACACACACACGCTTGCACATAAGAAACATTAAGGGCCCACCCAGTGAGGAATCAAGGTCAGAAGAAGAATTATCATTGCGAGGTTCAACGAGGAGATCCATGTGCATGGAGTCAGGGGCGTCACACCAAATTCTGGGCCCTGGGTACAAGGATTCACTGTGGGCCCCCCATGAATGTTAACTATTGAAAAATAGCAGATATACAAGCTCACAGCGCGGCACCGAGTGCCGCGCTGCAAGCTTGTAGATCTGCTATTTTTGAAAAAATTGTGAAAATGTGTGCAAGAAACCCATGTTTCCATGTCAGTGATGCTCAAAACGTTTTCATGTGAAGGACCCCCAAAATGATATGAATTTGGCCACGGCCCCCCATCTCAAAATATTCAGTTCCAGGGACTACCCCGGAGTTACAAATGTTCGCTTAAAAAAATACATATTCAAAGATTTGCACACATTTTCACGACTTTTCAAAAATAGCAGATCTACAAGCTTGCAGCGCGGCACTCGGTGCCGCGCTGTGAGCTTGTATATCTGCTATTTTTCAATAGCTAAAGTTACTAGGGCCCCCTCCACCTTGGGCCCTGGTAACTCAGTCCCACTTTCCTACCCCTTGTGACGCCCCTGTATGGAGTGCACCGTTGAGAAACAGTGGCAGAGGGCTTGTTAAGCGGAGCAGGGGGTGAGCGGAGCAGGAAGAGACACTGATAGGGAGCAGCCATCCATCACGGGGATGAACAAGAGGCTGTTTATAAACACACAATACTGGGAATGTCTTAATGAGAAGACTCCAGCTAGCAAACCCCCTGGCCTAGGCTCTCTTCTTAACATGCCTGTCCTTCTGCTGACGTCTTGGCCAGTCGTGTATTACAGTAAACTCGCCGTGCATTAGTTCATTTTCATATCAAATCGGTGCTTTTGGTCATTCAGTTGGTGCTCTCTTCTACTGTGACTTAACTTAGAGGGTGAGATGGTATACTGTACATCTCAACACTATAAGCAGCTAATAGCATTGACCAGAAGTTACATTAAAATTCAAGATTTAATTGTATACATTATAGGCCTACATGCTAATTAGACCAGTCTCCTGACGACCACACATAAGCTCTTAAGCTGTATTTTTTTTTTTTTTTTAATTATTACTATTGGTTTCATTCCCATTTTTCCTATGGTTCCCTAATTCCTGGAATTAAACACAAAATAATCTCAGTTCCCTCTTATCACTTTAAAAGTTTAATTGGGAACTGTTTTTGCATTAACAAATCATCAGTAACATAGCTATACAGTATACTCACCATGTGGTATCGCATACAGTATTATATGCACGGGTTCATTCTGAGTAATTGTCTTGTGCGTGCGCGCGTGCGTGCGTGTGTGTGTGTGTGTGTGTGTGTGTGTGTGTGTGTGTGAGAGAGAGAGAGAGAGAGTGTGTGTTTGGACATACATGTCTGTATGTGTACACATATTGCAAGTTCAGTGTGTGGGGCTGGAGGCTGGACTGCAGTCAATAGTACAAAATGTGAGGGGAGGGTTGAGCCCAAAACTATATCAAGACACGCAGCAGGCGAGACAGACCACCAGCAACACTGGTAAGTCCATATCAGTGCATAGAATTGAACATTGATTTTTATTAAAGTTATCCTTTAAGATGCAGTGGATGTCAGAATGATGTACTGTATGTGTCTTCTGTCCTAACTAAGGTCACACTCGATACAGTCCTCATTTATCTGGTGGTATATTTGTACTCAGAGTAAGACGTGACTCAGGGAAATAAGGACGAAATGGATGAATTAACTGAGGATTTCAATTTGTGTACAGTACCTGTCGATTAAAGTGTAGATCTTGAGATTAAAACTAACTGGTTGGTGGTTAAAAAGACATGGGGATGCTGCCTGGGACATTGTTACTTCAAAAAATGAAGATAGCTCTGTCACTGGAGAAGTGCAGTTCTAGTTTACTTACAGTGGGCCGTTGTGACACCCTTGCTTTACATTCCACAAGTAGACAGGAGAAACGTGAGGCTTCCTAAGCTGGCTTTGATTCATGATGACATGTGTTTCTATGGGATGTTGTTTTGTGGGCAATTGAGTGTATTTGATCATTGGCATTTCATTGAGCATTACCTTGAATTCTAATAACAATTGTATGTTGGATTTGAAAAACGTCTTGTTTTCACATTTTCAAAATCTGATACTGTGTTAATGCTTTGGCCCTTTTCGTATAAATACATATATATTGTATGTCATATACCGGTACATACATTAGATCTGACATTAGAAATTGCATGCATTACTCATAATTTGAATAGCTAACATCATTATTGATAGCTTAACTCGCTCCCACCAAAATTCACACACGCACGCACGCCCGCGCACGCACGCACGCACGCACGCACACATTACACACACACACACACACACACACACACACACACACACACACACACACACACACACACACACACACACACACACACACACACACACACACACACACACACAGACACACACATGCCTAGACAATAGCCATGGACTTTAACCGCAAAATCCTTTGCAGCAAGGCCACTCTAATCTAAGCGCCTGTTTCCTGTTGCCATCAGTAAACAGTGCAGGCCAGGCAGCCGCTGTGAGGCTGTGGCGTCCAGCACACACACAGCTCTCTGATAAAGAGACACAAGCTGGACATTATGTATAAGAGACCTCGTCTAAAGGATTTATGGAATGCTTACTGCTCACAAGTGAATCAGGGCCAAAGAGGTTTTAAGAGTTTCAAGTCCGCTCTCAGACTCCTTCCGCCTCCCCCTCCCCATCTCTTCTCCCCCTCCTCCTCCTCCTCCTCCTCCTCCTCCTCCTCCTCCTCCTCTTCTTCTTCATCCTGTCTTGTTGTGACAGAGCTCTCCCGTCCCTGTGGGACGAGCCCGGGCGTCCAGGCCACTGTCCAACAACAATGTGACACCTCCGCCACAGCGCAAGATCCATGGTGACATGCATGCCCTCCTAAATACTGTCCCCATCTATCAGTGTCGGATGGTTAATAGCTGAACACCACGAGCTGCATGGCCTGTCAGCTCAGCGTGCTCATCATTGGTGCTCAGCTGCTTTCTTTCTCAGGCTCCCCCCCCCCCCCCTCCCCCTCACCCCCTTTCTTTAATTCCTCAGAGGTCAAGGCCAGTTTGAGGGATGGCGGAGGGGACACATTAGGACGTGACACATGGCTGTGTACGAGGGAAGTTAACCAGCTCTTGTTCATGTGTACGAGGGAAGTTAACCAGCTCTTGTTCATGAGTTGAGTCAGTAACAGTAACAACAAAGTTGTCACAGTGAGAATGTGTTTGTGAGTCAGTAACGTCTAAAAACAAATGAAGTCATGTCAATGGACACCAAATTCCTCTACTGTATGTTGTCTTATGTTTTAAAATATCCAAAAAGACTTGGGTCTATTTATAGGTATAAATCTCACAGTATGTTTAATTAATGCCAACTGTGCAGCAACAATGGAACACAGGGGGAAACACTCACCTGTCTGCTGTTCCACCATCATCTCCAACCCTGCTCACTTTGGGGCATTTTCCACCAAAAGAACCTTGGTTCCAGAACCAGTGCCAGTTCAACTTTCTTGGAACCTTGGTTCGTTCTTGTGAACCGGCTTGCGTTTCCACCAGATTGAACCATGATTCAACCAGAGGAACCAAGGATTTTGTGGTTCCCGTTCGGAACCAACTTTTACGGTTCGGAACCAACTGCGGTTCTCGGTGGAAAAGCACACCTCTGGTTCATCCCATATCCGAGTCTCAGTAGAGGACGTGTCGTCAGTAACCCTGTTTACTACGTGGCTCATTAGACTGTGTGTAGCCTACTTTACCACCAGGGATGCAAATTCCTCTACGGACTCGGGGGAACTGACCATATGATCACATATCCGTAGTCAAGCTCGACTTTAGCCTGGTGGACTTGGAAACTGATCCCGGTCATATCTCAGATAAAGAACTCTGCTTTTTTCCCATGACTGATTTAACACACTGAAGTGAATCTAGTAGCCTACAATGGCTCCTACATAGCCCTAAATCCCAGTTCTTTGACTCGAGTTATGGTGCAAACTTACTTTCTTTCTGTTTAACAGTAGTTTTTGTGTTGTACATGTACGTTTGGAGGCTGATGGTGTCCATACGCTTCTAAAAAGACATACCTTGTTACAACTAAATTCACATGCCTGTCTGGGTCTCGCCATTGAGAGTGTGGCTGTCCCCTGAGCCAGTGCTATCTAGTCTTAAGCCTTGCTTTGGCATAATGAACCAGAGGGGCCGGGAGTGTGATGTGCTTTGGGTGGGAGGACACCATTAATCCTGGGTAAGCACGCTGTGTGTCAAACCCCCTCCTGATGAGAGATAGGGACCAGTGTTAGGGTCACTTCAGCCCTCCAGGCTGTCCAGGCCCCAGCGCCTTCTCTCTGACCTGCAGGCGAGCACAGAGTTCCCTCATCATCTCCCCGAATCCTCCTGACCGCTGTCCAATATTAACTGCAACACAAACAGAAACAGTGGCAAACAAGAGGCAGGGTAAACATACTCCCAGGGTTCACGCGGGACAACCACGGTCTCGCTCACATGGCCACTTTTACACTCGCTGAAACGCATCGTGTTGTTAGATGTTAATTGCAGCGCGAACGTACATTGATACAGTTGGGGGAATGGGCAGGGGAGAGGTTCCTGCATTCAGTGGATGGAGAAGTATGAATATCGAGCCACAGTCCACACGCACACACGCACGTACACACACACACGCACGTGTCACAAGAGACCGGAGTCTCGTCCCTGTAGGGAGCAAGCTCTCTCCCTCTCCAGCCACATCCCTCCATCCCATCATCCCTCCATCCCACATTCTGCTCTGTGAAGTTCCAGCCAGGACCAGCTGCTTGGACCGGGACTTGGTCCCTCTCTCGTCTTCTCACACTCATCCTGGCCATCCCCTGACTGACTGCTCTCTCTCTCTCTCTCTCTCTCTCTCTCTCTCTCTCTCTCTCTCTCTCTCTCTCTCTCTCTCTCTCTCTGGGGGATGGCAGGACCTCCATCTCCATCTCATCAGCCCATCCAGAGCTCAGCTGCGCTCTTCTCTTCTCCTCGCCTCTCCTCTGTTCCTTGGACTTCTTGAGCCTTGGTACTGCGGGGCCAGTGTTTGTAAAAATAGACTGGTATTGGGACAGACGACCTCAGAGACTTGCATGCACCAGTATCTAGTCTCAGAGCATCCCAGATCCCTTGTAACCCTCTGAATCCTGTGTGTGTGTGTGTGTGTGTGTGTGTGTGTGTGTGTGTGTGTGTGTGTGTGTGTGTGTGCGTGCGTGCGTGCGTGCGTGCGTGCGCGTGTGTGTGTGTGTGTGTGTGTGTGTGTCCGTGTGTGCGTGCGTGCGTGCGTGTGTGTGTGTGTGTGTGTGTGTGTCTGTACGGTTGCAGTATTACTAGCCAGGGTGAGAGTCGATCTGTCCAGATGAGAGAGTGGACTGACTTGGACACGAGCATGTCAGCCGGAGGGTACCTTTCGTCCTCGGATGGCTACTGTCCCACAGAACAGCTCCAGTACTATGGTGAGAGCATGCAGCACTTTACTTTCTACTACACAAGGTCACGTGCACTTATTTAGACGCACACCCATATTGTCCATATTGAAGGAGTCAACATTACAATGCCCTCTCCTACGTAGAGAGATACATATTGAAATTGGACTGAAAGGCATTTGAAAATCATTGCTAGTGACTACTACTTTTTGCTGGTATTGTCAATTCGCTTTTACAAAATATAACTACGTATGTGGTTAATATTTTGTATTTGCTGTAATAAATAACATTTTGTGAAGTTATTATATTATATAGTTATTATTATATATTAGATTAATATTATAAAAAAGTTGAGTGGTTTGAACTGCATTCACTTCGCTGACATTTGATGGATTGATGAAGTTAAATATACTTGTCAAGTGAAACAATAGAGACAGGAAAGGCTTTTGAAATATGATAAAACAAAGTGAAGGCGTGAAACCAAACTAGTGGCCTCAATTGATCTCGAACATAATAAGCTACAGTGTTTAGGTTTCTATATTATTCTTTTTCTATTTTGTACATAGTTAACATTACTCGAATAGACCCTCAGGTGTGGTTATAATATGCAAATTTGTCTTCTTTGTGTATTTTTGGTTACTTCCTGAAAGCTGAAAGCCTCTGAGTCAAAAGGCCCAATTGAAATACACCGATTTAATGACTTCATAAAATCATCCCCTCCCCTTTTTACCATACAGCAACACTGTGGGTGTGGCTAACTTCAACTGGGTCACCACCCACCTGAAAACCAGGTATACTTAATGAACAGGGTTCATTAAACAGGAACAGGGTGTGGGTGTAAAAACATAACACTTTCTGTACACTTTTTTGAAAAGAATCTTCCTCCAAAAACCCGATGATTATGTTGTAGGGGGGAAAAAATCACGGCACCCTGTTTCTAAGTGAATCACAGTGTGAGTGTAGTTGCTAGCCAGGCTTCTGTCCACTGCTTGCAGTTTATATGTGCAATGTAAACCGAAAATAGCAGATCTGAGCCAGTAGAGTAGATTGTCTATTTTCAAAAAGAGTAGCCAAGTATAAGCCAATCAGGATGTGAACGTAACTGCTATAGTCAGGCTTCCGTCCGCCGCTCGCGGTTTACGTGTGTGTTGAATCGCCGCGTTCACCATCAACATTGATGAATGTATGCTAAGGCTTTTTATTTACTGCTCTTGAGTACTCCATGACATGGAAAAATTCTTCCTAGGAAGTTTGGCCGGCTTTCCAAAACACAAGGGAGGCTGAGAGTGTGTTTTTTGGATAGGCTATTTATAATGGACAGTTGAGACCCCGTGTAAAAAAAACAAAACAAAAAGCCCTCCCCACTGTGGGGGGTCAGAGCGGACCAGGCACCGCTGGGGGTCTGCTAGCTAAGAGTTGTTAGCGTAGCGTGCGTGGGACAGATGGGAGGTTGAGGAGTGTTTACACAGTGCTGCAATGGTTTACAAACAGTGCTCTTCCACGGATATGTCACACGACTGAGAACCACATAGGACACAAGCACACACGCGTGCGTGCACACACACACGCACGCACGCACGCACGCACACACACACACACACACACACACACACACACACTAGTTGGGACAGGAAACATCTGGAAAGAGAGACAGCGGCTTAGAGCGAAAGACAGTGAGAGGAGAAATTATGAAAGAGGAAAGGTTTGGTCAACTTCAACTCATTGATTCTACAGTTGATGCATGTGTTTGCGCGCACACTCCCCCACATGCACACGCACGCACACACACACACACACACACACACACACACACACACACACACACACACACACACACACACACACACACACACACACACACATGTGCAAAGACACATTTTCCTTCTGAAACACGCACTATGCAGTGCATGTAATTATCATTTGCGACACGTATTGTGAGCGTGTAGATCTGCTATTTGAGGTGACTTGTGCACATGTCACCAGGTGGACCTGTTAAGGCAGCATCAGCCAGGTGCTCCTTGTTTCTAATTAAGGGTGGGGGCACAGGGTATAAAAGGGCTGAGCTTCATTCATTTAGCGGATCCACCGGCTGTAAGGATGGCATTTGTATCCCCTTGCTGTAAGGATGGCATTTCTTATGAGGACAAGAGCTTAAAGCCATGACCTTTTTAAATGTATCGGCATGAGGCCGTCTGGTAATTTAGTAGGGCCTAAGTATAGTGATGCTGGTGTGCTCCTTCCCCTCTTCTGTTGGTGTAGGTGGTGTAGTCAGCCAGGTTTCATTTAATGATATTGTGTGTTTATTTGTATATCCCCTTCCAACCGCATCATCTTATATTAAAACTTCCTTAAGGGAGGACCGCCCAGCCATAGTCATAGAAAGATAGACACCTCCATCAGCTCTGGGGCATATGCATCGCGGAACTGAGGGGATGGTGTTTTTTACTGGTGTTTCAGTCCGAGTTTGGGCAAAGGGTGCGTTCGGAAATGCGCACCGGACTGCGCGGGCGTTTATCGTGGGCTTGCCCAGGCCTTACGGCCTGGGCATAAATATAACGATTGCATTCACCACGGCTTCGTAACTCGCGCGGCGCTCCGCCGGCCGCGCGGCCCTGGCCCGCTCTTCGCAGCCACTCGCGCCTGCGGCGCTCGGGGGCGAAGAGCAGGACCAAGGTCCGCTGGCCTTCGCGCCGCTTGCAATGTCGTGGACAATAAAACGAGCGCACCCTTTCATACACTCTGACTGAATCACCAGTAAAAAACACTCTCTCCGGAACTGAGGGAATCTGCATCGCTTCCGCGTGCAACGCTTCCGCGTGCGTCACACATACAGAAGTTGGTAGGGCGATCAGAGGCAGATGGGGGCGGGTCTTTACGTACGCAGCCTCTAAGAACAGCTGAGCCGCGCAACATCAGGAACTGGATGGAAACATGCCAATAAAGCTCAGCTGAATTGAATTGATAATTCCCGGAAAAGACGTACTGTGATTGGCCAGTAGTCACTTTGACTGGCAGTGATCCCTCAGGTTTTCGGTGAAATCTTGCTCTTTCGAACGACTGTCATTTCGACAAAGGAGCGTCGGGAGGGTTAGCGACTCACCCCACGGAGGTTAGGTTTAGCGTAAGGGTTAGAGTTGGGTGTCGAAAAGATGAGTAGATGACACGTTGTAACAGCAAAACGCTCCCCAGTTTTTCAAGACCCAGTCCTCGGTAAGGGTAGATGGTTTGCCAAAAGCTTATGAGCTTCGTGCAGTAGGCAAAATTGTCAATGGAGAGTAAGGAGTCCCCACACTGCATTATGTAAAATAACATTTTATTCATCAAAATAAGTTGCAGCTTTAAAACAGTTCTTTATCTCTCAAATTACATTACTTCCTATGGAATCAGAGTTCATGCTTCGGTCTTGCCAACGATAGGCCTACGATTGAATTCCTGTCTCAAAACCATGCTGCCATTTGGACATGCTCTCCCTT
The DNA here is from genome assembly GCF_963921795.1 of Nannobrachium achirus. Lineage (NCBI taxonomy): Eukaryota > Metazoa > Chordata > Actinopteri > Myctophiformes > Myctophidae > Nannobrachium > Nannobrachium achirus. The sequence continues at coordinate 47,806,829 of NC_137818.1, forward strand.
TAATCAGGGACCCGTTCAGCAGTGATTTAACCACATGAACCCTCCCTATATTCTGCGGCAAACATTGGCAAAAATGTGATCTAAGCTCACGACTGACACGATGTGTCATGTGTGCTTTTATATTGGCTGATTTAGGCGAATAGGTTTGGTGTAGAGGAAAATATACAGAGCAGACCAAGTTTATAGAGCCCTGGGGGAACCTTGGTTCCTATAACTTTTAGCTTTCACTACTTCATGTGTGACCAAAACGTGTATTTCAAAACGAGTCAGCGACCCCCACATGGGTCCCGACCAAGTGTTTGGGAAACAGTGGTTTGTGTGGTTAAGAAGGGGACTGATCATACGTCCGACCTCTCAATAGTCCGACCAGGTTAACATTCACCAGGTTAACATTCACCAGCGTCGGCAGGTTAGCATTCACCAGCATTAGTTTTACTGAGGTTAGAGTTAGGGTTAAGGTTAGGTTAGGTTTAGGACCTAAAGTTTAGGTGGTCGGGTCGGAGTAATGGTAGGTCGGAACTATGACATGGCACCGTTACGAATACACTAGTGGCCACACACGTTCCCTCTGCAGAGCAATTAACATGCACACACAGAACACAACAAGCCACAAGCTGCTGTTCCACACTCAAAGACATTTCCGCCAGGCACCGCGACAAAATACATAACCATAAAAGACAACGTCCAGAAGAATTATCAGCTGCATCCTGTTCGTGGGGTTCAAACAAGTTGACGAGGTCTCACACTTTTTTATTGTGTCCCCTCGGACCAATAAAAAGCACGAGGTCACAGATGAATCACGTCAGATGGTGAACAAGGATCACATTCCAACAGTGCACTTTGTCTTTCTACAGCAACGTGACTGTCACAATTGCTCTGTATGGAATGTTCATTCACTTTCTGTTTTGTCACAACTGCGCAAGTGGATTCCCCTTAGGCCTATTTTAATTCATGATCTATTGCAGTGTTTCTCAAAGTGGATTCCAGGGACTCTGTGGGTTCCTTTAGGGGAGTCTAAATTTACCCATACAAGTCTGTAACTCTGACAGTGTACCAATGTATTTTGTATTTGTACACTGTCAGAGTTAAGGGGAGACCATGAAACATGAAGGTTTGAGAAACACTGATCTATTGCACAACAGTGTCGCTTGTCGAAAAGGAACGGTTCCTTTCGGCAAGCTACACCGTCGTGCTACAGAGTCACTGACTCACAGGACCAAGGCAAGGAACAGCGAAATATTCTGACCAATATATTAATTTAAGTCCTCCTGAGTGAGTAAAAGGAAAAAAAAAAGATAATTATGGCAGTCTTGATTGCATAAGTGTGTGTCACATACTGTTGTAGGCCTACACTGAGTTAGGCACAGCACAAGGCCAAAACGTTGTACATCTGTTTATGTAATTAGTTGATTAAATAATAAATGAAGACTGCAATCAAGTGAGTGTTCTCAGGGGTCTCTTTTTTATTATTGTCTCCGCCAGGTTTTTCTCCTTTCCTTCTGAACACAGTTTTTGCTACTCTCCTTAAAACTCACGCAAACCGGTACACATTCGCTCTGCAGTCATGTTGTAAAAATCTATCACTCAGATTTTATTCCATTCCAATTGGCTATGACTGACTGGCCCAAATTAGCAAACCCTGGCTAAGCAACCCCTTTCTCTTTCTTTCTTTCTTTCTTTCTTTCTTTCTTTTTTTTTTTTCTAAGTTCTTGTAAAGGTGCCGAATGACATGTTTGAAGTTCCACACTACATTTTTCAGTCCATTGGTTCTCAGCAGTTGGACTGCTTGATGTCATTAAAATGTATTATGTATGGTAGTGAAATAATCCAAACAATTCCCCCCCCCCTCTTCATCCATCCCACCCCCCATCCCACCCAGACATGCTGGGTGACCCTCTGGGCTTCCCCTTCCAGGACCCTGACCTCCAGGCGCTCCCTTACAGCCAGCAGCAGTACGGCTCCATCAACCTCCCCTTCTCCCTCTATGGCTCCCCATCGTCCTCCTCCACCTCCTCCACCTCCTCCTCCGCCTCCTCCCAACCCTACCACCCCTCCTACTCTTACAGTCCTCACTGCCTGGAGGCTCCGTGCGACCCCAGCCCCGAGCCCCAGTGTGTGGGCCTGGGCCTGGGCCTGGGCCTGGGCCTGGGCCTGGGCCGGCCCGTTGGGATGGGAGGCCTGGGCCTGGGGCGGAGGAACCGCCTGGGGCCTGGAGGAAGGATGAAGGTGCAGGACGAGCTGTGCGTGGTGTGTGGGGACAGAGCGTCTGGGTATCACTACAATGCTCTCACCTGCGAGGGATGCAAAGGTAATTTAGTCTGTGGCTGGCTCATAACATACCGGTAGCTTGAGGACATTTAGGCATTAACACTTTTTAAAAGTTGACACTTTATTTTATAATTTTCATGTATTTAATAATAACAGGTAATAAGCCATCAAATAATTGTTTTGTCCAGTTTGTTGCTTTATATTGATAGTAATCATATGCTATAGTGTTTGTTCAGTAATTGGGGTCTCTGCATCTCCCCAGCTCTAATAGTAAACAGAAAATGCATGTTCAGAACCCCACAAAGATCATTTATCAGCTGTAATTTTAGTGTTCCAGTTCCAATTTTGTCGGCAAATTCTTAGTCTCATCGACCCCAATTTAACTTGTTTATCCTGTATGAGTTCTACATGAGGTGAACAAACACTCTAGCAATGATTGCTATATTGAGCTATTTAACACTTATTTAGAACAACAACTCCAAAAAATGACTTATACACAACATTAACACAATGGCGGGTTTCTAAACCGTTTCAGGTTTCTTCCGGCGGAGTGTGACCAAAAAGGCGGTGTACCGCTGTAAGAGTGGCGGCAGCTGTGAGATGGACATGTACATGAGGAGGAAATGTCAAGACTGTCGGCTGAGGAAATGTCGAGCTGTGGGCATGCTGGCTGAATGTAAGGACCTGCCGCTGCCTCTGACCTCCCCACAGCGAACACCGCCCCCTTAATGGCCAGTCAAATCATGTGTAATAATTGAATAATGAATGATAATGACGATGATCAAGTTAATTTATTTAACTTCATTTCACCTTGACTGGGAGTGTCCTGCTGAGAGTAAGAACCCCCGCCAGTAAAATCGAATAACTCACAGATTCACAGAAGACATTTAACTAGAAATACTGTATTGTGTGTATGCCTCCGCCAACCAGTTACCATTTACATCCACGTCTGTCCAGATGTTGTGAAGTGAATGAAGAAGGAATGAATTTAATGAACTCATCTCTGAGGTCACAGTGACCTTGAAGTGACCTTGACCTTTGACCTTTGACTCTAATCCATTCATCCTTGAGTCCAAGTTACTTGGACTCAAGATGGAGACAAATGTTCAAGGACATTTGTGTCAAATGTCATAAAGTTCTGACATCAAGGTGATCCTAAGATATTGTTGTAGCTGATGTGGGCAAACTGGGCATTTAAAAATTAGGGATAGTTCAGGTTTTTACAGTGATCCATGGTTCGGAAATCCCAAGGTTCTTGCCAAATAGTCAAACACCGTTTTTAAATGGGCACTATGGTTGCAGAGAAATATCTACTGGAAGCTTGTTAGCATTTTGCAGCAATGCTCAACACATATGGGCATAGTTTAGTTTCAGTCAGTATTGCCAAATTCACTAATTCTAATAAGTTGGTTAGAAAAGCATGAGTTTGAATGAGTGGTGGATGTGTTCCCATGCAGGTCTACTGACAGAAGTGCAGTGTCAGTCCAAGAGGCTGAGGAAGGGAACCAAGGCCAGGGGAGTAGGCCTACAGGAGGAGGAGGACAGCACAGACTGCAGCCGGAGGGTCAGCTCCACCAGTAGACTACAAGGACAGGTAGACCTCTACACTGAGAGCTGAGCAGGGCTTTTAGTTTAGTTGAGTTTGTTCTTATGTTTTCATTCCAAGGGCTCTATTTTGATTGTCTTACGTAACAGCTCTTATGCCTTAACTTCAAGGCCTGTCCCGAATTAGAGTTCGGAAAGATACATGCCGGAAAGTCGTAACTCTCCAACGAAAAGTTTGGCGGTCGGAGACAGTATGGACAGGCCTTTAAGTTAAGGCATAAGAGCTGGTACTTAAGACAATCAAAATACAGCCCCAAGTCTCTTCTCTTCTCTTCTCTTCTCTTCTCTTCTCTTCTCTTCTCTTCTCTTCTCTTCTCTTCTCTTCTCTTCTCTTCTCTTCTCTTCTCTTCTCTTCTCTTCTACTACTTCCTTTATACATTTACACAGCATTTGCACCTTGTAACAAACGTAATAGATATATAATTACATAACTGCTTGTAATTCTGTTATGCATTATTGTGTGTGCGTGGGTGTGCGTGCCTACTGTAGGTACTATCGGCCAGTTTATCCAGGGAACAGAAGCTGGTGTTGGACAGAATGGTGGAGGCCCATCGGCAGTACAGGGCACAGAACACACACAACAGGGTGGGTCGCCAATTCATCACCACTATAACCAGTGACATTCACCAATTCAACACCACTATAACCAGTGACATTCACCAATTCATCGCCACTATAACCAGTGACATTCACCAATTCAACACCACTATACCCAGTGACATTCACCAATTCAACACCACTATACCCAGTGACATTCACCAATTCAACACCACTATAACTTCACACACTCACTTCCCTGAATGAAAGTATTACAGTAGGCTATATGCTTATATGCATTATAGACATGGGAGTGCATAGCAAGTGTTACAGTTTTTAGAAATGTAATTGTAATTCAATCAGGAGGGAAAAGCCATGTATCACCTTAAATTTTCATAGTTTTCCAGTTCTAAAGCTGTGTGATCATGTTATTGTTTCATCATTTCCTGGTATCCTGACAAAAAGGGAGACCCCTGAACACCATATAGCAATGATTACTACGGTATCAGATTATAGAGCTATTTAATACTTGATTTAACAAAAATAAAACTTTGAGCTGCTATGTGCATTTGTACAGATGTTCGATTGGCCGTGTGCTGAAGATGATGAAAATGGACTGTCTGAAGTAATGCCACCACACTTAGAGAGACTACTGCAGTTCTCCAGAACAGTGCCGGGTAAGAAGGACCACTAGATCAATGCTTTCCTGTGAACACAAAACCCTGCTATAGATTATAAAGTGGTAAATATCCTTGTTTTCACACCGAAGAGGGAAGGAGAGGAACGCTTAGTGATGAGTAACAGGTGTTACTCTGTACATGTTCAAGAGTTCCAAGAATCAACTTTAATGTCACATCACAGGTTTACAGGTGAAAAGTGGGTAGAATTCATTTTTGCACAAGCTCCATCAGAAAGTGAGAAGAAGAAAATGCAGGGGGCGTGGAGAGGGAGAACAAGGAGAAAACTCTAACAGTAGAGAACAACTTAAAATCTAAGATATCTACATATATCTATACTATAATTTTTAAACGAAACGGGTATTTCATACATTGATGCTCCTACATATTATCATGCAAGCACCAGTTAAAGTTACTTTCCATCCCTCATATACTGTATGCACAGTGCACATCCCATAACCCACACACTGCACATCATTTTGGAGCTCATATCTTTGAACGGGTAAGGGCTAGTTCACATAAAACCAGCAGATACAGTATGTTCATGAGGTTAAACACAACGGTAGATCCACACAGCAGCAGGTATACATTAGGGTTAGGGTTAGATACGGTGTAAAAAAGAAAGAGAAGAAAAAGTATCAACACATCGACAGGAATGGAATAGACCATAGTAGTCCATATCGGGCAGACACTTCACAGGTAAAAGTCCACATGGCAGGTCCACAGGGAAAGTAAAGTCTGCATAAGAGAGGAAAACAGTTAGTTTCAAGGGAAGTGTTCCAGTTGACATGCCTGCCTGATGGCAGGCGGTGATCAAGCCTTGTTCAACAGTCTGATGATAACCGGTTGGAAGCTGTTCAGAAATGTGGTGGTCTTGCTCTTGATATTATGATAGGCCTCCTTGCCTGGCCATGGTCGTAGTAGGGGTTAGAACAGTTTGTGTCTGGGGTGGTGCATGTCCTTCCTTGATGATATGGTGCATAAACTTGTTTGGCTTCAGAGTAAATTGGTAAATTGTATCATGTCAGTATCATGGTCAGTATCATGGTCAGTATCATGCCAGTATCATGGTCGGTATCTTGTCAGTATAATGGTAAGTCAGTATCATATTAGTATATCATGGTCAGTGTCTTGTGAGTATAATGGTCAGTCAGTATCATGTCAGTATCATGGTCAGTTTCAGTATCTAAGTGTCATAGTCAGAATAATGACAGTATCATGGTCAGTATCATGTAAATTGTTGATCAATCTGGAGAGACAAGATGTTTGAGAATTTGATTTTATTGAACGCAATTTAGCGTTAACCCCATCACAGCCATGTTAAAGTTTTACCTCATTGATTAATTAATCAGATAATATACATCCAGAGCATATTTAGGGTAGTATTGTGGCTAGGACTTTTTTTTAATTGTAACATTAAATACAGCTCAGGATGTCTTAAAGCTGCAGTACTTTCAAATTACCAAATTGCTCTTGTGCTGAGATGAGGGCATGTTAGGAATTCAACTCAAAACACATCTTAGAATGGAATGTCTAATGAGCAATAGACTGTATCTACTAGAATCAGTCTGTGAAGAAATATGTTGCATGCATGCATGATGTCCCTGATCTAATCTTTTTAAAATACACTTAAAACAATAAACATAAACATTATTTGCCTGCTGTTAAATAATGGGCTGTGATGATATATTGTATAAGACAATATGACAGGGTTTAATGAGAGTTCCCTGTGGATCTCTGATGTCATGTTGATGATGGCATACTGATCACTTCAGTCTTGCGTATTAATATGAAGAGTCTTGCCTTTCTATTTTTAATTGCTATTAACCACACACAAGAGACTGTGATTGTATCTGTTGCCAATTTAACTGCCTCATTTTATTGCTATTTTTAACCATGCACCTTATGTATATATTTGACATTGCTCATATACTATGAATATTTTGCCTATCTGACTTGTTTCTTTCTTTCTTACTAATCTTCTTGGTGTAGCTTGTACGATAAAGATAAAGATAAAGGTTAGCGGTTTGCCAGTTTGCCTCAATTCATCATAATGGTAAAGATTTGAAACCAGCAAGCAGATGACGTCTGCCTTGTCTTGCAGGCTTTGACCTCCTGGACCTTTCGGACCAGTGCACCCTCCTGTCCAGCTGCTCACTGGAGGTCATGTTCCTCATGTCAGCTCAGCAGTTCTCCCACAATCCCTCAGCAACCAGCTCAGGTAAGCCCTCTCTCTATCTCACACACATCGTGTTGGGAACTTGTAGATCTGCAATTTTTAATATAAAAATCAAACCAAGTTTGAAGTGTGTGTGTGTGTGTGTGTGTGTGTGTGTGTGTGTGTGTGTGTGTGTGTGTGTGTGTGTGTGTGTATGTGTGTGTGTGTGTGTGTGTGTGTGTGTGTGTGTGTGTGTGTGTGTGTGTGTGTGTGTGGGTGTGTGTGTGCGCGCGCGTGTGTGTGATGCAACAGTGCCACTTTGGTCGCCATCGGTATTGCAGGCTACATACCCAAGCTCATACACGCACACATTGTAACCCAAATAGTTACACACACACTCATGCTAAGGAGACGGTGTACCACCGCTCAAAAAGGGGGAAACCCTTTGCCCCATGTTATAGCATTGTGGTCCCCTGATTTCATGGTCCCCTCTAGTGACTAGAGTCTAGGATCTCCCTCAGCAAGCAACAGTAGGTGTTTTAAGGTCTTATTAAGGTTTGTTTTGGAAGGCATTTCAGTGCTGTGTTTCCTATTAGCAGCCCTGCAGCCTTTCAGTATCTCAACGCTCGACTGGCCGAGGAGCCTGGAGAACAGGGAGAAGCTCCATAGTGGGACATCCTTCAGTTCAGGTGAGACGTTGGAGCCACATATTTAAACGTTCATAGACTGAAGAAAATTAGAAGGTTATTTACTGTGAGCAAGACATTTGATGGTATTTTTAAATGAGTTATATACCTGTCAGTGGTGTAGTGGTCAAGAAATATGCTCACTTCTACACTTCCTCTCAGTCTGTCGCTCATACATGTCTCCCTCTCAGCTTTCCTACTGCCTGTATCTCCTACCTACACTGTCTCCTTGTGAGCTTTCCTGTCTCTCCTACACCGCCTCCCTCCCAGCTTTCCTACTTTCTGTCTCAATATAATACAAAAAAGTAATAATAAAAGATACATTCTTTTGTAAATGAGTTATTTTCTCATTGTCTTCCTTGTCTAGATGTCAACGAAGATTTTCTAGGGCCGGTGTTTAACTTCTTCCACAGCATGATGGCGTTGCGAGTGACGGAGGCCGAATATGTCCTGCTAACTGCTACAGCCTTGCTTTGCTCAGGTCAGAGTCAGTCAAGTCTGTCATTCTCTATGTTGTGAGCAGTGATCATTTAGCCCTAACTTCATTCTACAACAAACAGCAAGAATAACCAATCTAAATATAATTTATTTTCCCTATTTTTTATTTAAAAACATTCTGAATATTTTTTCACCTATAATGGGATGCCCAAAATAGGGATGCCAGGGTCCCATTTGCACAAATAATGACTAAAGAATGTCCCTTTAGTTCAGATACAGTGATGCCCAAATGATTCTTGCACAATGATTAACTCAAGCCTATCTCAGCAGTCCTTTTTGGTATAGCCCTGGTTATAGATTTCTGCTCTTTGCAAGGACAGGACATTGGATCTATTTCAGTGATAATACTGCTCTGCGCTCAGATGTCACCGTTCTGCAAGGCTGAAAGTACAGTAACACAAAGTCACAGTCACAAGTACAGTTTGTTTTATTAAAAACCTAGATTTAACTAGGTACAAAAAGGGGGAGGGGTGACTGGGAGTCTGTACTTCTTCATAGTAGACCCTTTGGCCAATTTCTAATTATCTGTTGGCAGAAGGGTTGCACTAGAAGAAAAACCATGATATTACAAAAATCAGTAGGGATTCATCTTGGAATCTGCTCATAAGATTGTAAGATACTGTATATTGAGTGAAGAAACGTTGATATTTTGTCCTTAGGGTGGCACGAGAGCAAAGGTTATAAGGTTACTCAGATAGATAGTGTTCATCTTCTGGGGAGAATGAATGTGCTCAGCAAGTTTAATGGTGCCAGAGGAGTGTTTTTATTGTCTTTTATCAATCTCATCTTATTCAACTCACCAGTCAAATGAGGCATGTTTTCTGATTTGTGTGTAGTTGCACGTTTTGTTTTGGGATGATGGTGGAACATTGTCTAGATTTGTAAGTGTTGAATGGGGTTTGTACAGGTGGAAACATATATGTAAAGGCTGCTGAAGCCTAATTTATACGCCGCTGTATGACGGTGTTGCTTGCCCGAAAAGAAACATTTACAAGCCAACAACCTGATCCACACGATGCAATGCGTTGTTGGCATGTTGTCGGCACGTGCCAGGGCCTGACAGGCCTGTTACAGGGCCGTCATGTTAACATGTTATCATGTCACTGTGTTACCATGAATCATGATTACATGTTAGCAGTCAACAGGTGCACGTGCACATCCAAACATTTTGATGAGTGCTCAAACAAAATAAGAGAACTGGCAAGACGGTGTGCGGTCACCTTCTCCTTCTTTTACATCAGTGGTTCTCAACCTTTTCAGGCCTCGACCCCCAAAATAATCATATTTTAACTGGGGACCCCCCACCTTGACGAGCACTAACTAGAGTTGAGGCATTACATTTTGTATAACACGGTTCTATTGTGAAAATAGCAGATCTACATGCTCACAACGCCTCGCAAAGCGAGGCGTTGTGAGCATGTAGATCTGTTGTAGAGCATGTAGATCACAATGTGGCACATTAAGTTAATCATCTGGGGACCCGACCTGGGGGTCCCGACCCACAGGTTGAGAACCACTGTTTTACATGATGGCCCTGTGACAGTGCTATCAGGCCCTAGCTGTCACATCAGCCCCCTCTTGTGTGACAAGGATGTCATGGTACTGGTCATTGTGTCTCCATGGTACTGGTTGTTGTGTCTGCATATATGGTTATTATCATATCAGTATCATGGTCTCCATATCATGGTCATTATTATCATATCAGTATCATGGTCAGTGGTATGTCCCTGACATGATACTGACCATGATACTGACATGTCAGTATCATTTCAGTATTATGTGACATGATACTGAAATGGCAACGTGGTAACATGGTTATGACAGCCCTGCCATTCAGTGCTGTGACTGATGTGACAGGGTCAGTATCATGGAAAGTATCATGGTCAGTATTATGGTCAGTATCATTGTCAGTATCATATCAGTATCATTGTTAGTATCATGGTCAGTATCATGGTCACTATTATGGTCAGTATCATGTCAGTATCATATCGGTATCATTGTCAGTATGATGGTCAGTATCATGGTCAGTATCATGGCCACTATTATGGTCAGTATCATGTCAGTATCAGTATCATGGTAAGTATTATGGTCGGTATCATGCCAATATCATGGTCAGTATCATGGTCAGTATCATGCCAGTATCATGGTCAGCATCATGTCAGTATCATGGTCAGTATCATGCCAATATCATGCATGGTCAGTATCATGCAAGTATCATGGTCAGCATCATGTCAGTATCATGTCAGTATTATTGTCAGTATCATGCCAATATCATGGTCAGTATCATGTATCATGTATCATGGTCAGTATTTGGTAATACGGTGAGGTCTTTAAATCCACCAAGAGATATTGGGTCCGTACATTTATTTGTGACATGAGTAGAGTGGTTGTTGTCGCCAGGGTTGATGTGGTTATTCTAGCAAGTGGCATACTGTATATTCAACCCCCCCCCCCCCCCCCCTCTCTCTCTCTCTGTGTGTGAATGTAGACCGAGCACCACTGCATGTCACCAGCTGTGTGGAGAGCATGCAGGAGGTGGTCCTGGATCTGTTGTCCAGGGCGTGTGGCTCCCAGGGCGGAGGGGGACCCCAGCGCTTCGGCCGCCTGCTGGGGAGATTGACGGAGCTCCGGACACTCCGCCACAACCACCTCCTCCTGCTTCAACAGCAACCTTGACACAGACTCTGATGGAGGGAGAGAATAGAACAGTGGTTCCCTTGTAAATCTAATGTCTGGTTTGCTCAGGAAGCACATTTGACTGGATTGAGGATAGGAAACCTTGATGGAGAACCGATCCCTATAACCTCCACATTGGTCGTGCCAAGAACCTCCACCTGCTGGGAATGTACCAGAATTGAGCATCTGGGAGAATTTCCCCAAAATTACAAACACACACAGGGTTCAATTTTCTGGGAGGATCCGGGGGAAATCCATGCCTCTGCTACTGGTTAGACTGAATTTCGGTAAATACCTGATATTTATGTTTGACCTAATCACAATTTAACAAATACATAAAAAAGGTATGTTAAACCCTGGTGTCTCTATTTTGGGCACATTTCAAAATATTTAAAAGACTTTTAAAATAATTAAATTAATAATTAAAAAAATAGCAGATCTACAAGGCCACCACACATTGCGATGCAAATGCATTGTGAGCTTGTAGATCCGCTATTTTCGTTAGTGGTTGTACGACTAAAGTATAGGGCTTAAGTGGTTAAGAAAATGCCCCCCCACAGTTTTTTGTTTCCCCAAATAACTTTTTAACTGGACCCTAAAGGGAACTATTTAACTCTCAAAATGTAATTACCGCTCCAATTAATTGGTGCATAGAAAAATCACATTAACAGTTATCCTACTGTATTAACAGAACTGAGATAAAACCTTTGGGTCTCAGGGCCTATTTTATTTTTTATTTTTGTTGTGTTTTGAGAGGCCAATGTAATTTTACAGGTCATTTTATATGGGCTACACGTTTATGAGAAATAGCCTTTGGTATTACTCTGTATGTCAAAGATGTAAAACATAATAAATAAATAAATACATAAAAATGCTGAGCAACAGATTGTGTGCTTATTATAATTTCTCTACTTTATAATATAAAACGACGCGCCGGCCCCATCAGAAATCACATACTATATTCAGTATGCCAAATTACTTTATTATGTCCGACTCCGAAGTGAAACCCTACTGCTTAGCAGGCTGAAAATAGCATGCCGTGTATTAGTATTAGTACCGGTATGTGGTCTGGTTTCAGAGAAAACCAAGGTACTCTTGCAAAACATACAAAATGGTTACTTGAATGGTGGTTAAACCATACGCCACCTTGACAATTCAGTTAGTTGACTTGACTGACATTATATCCAGAGCTTTGGAAGGCGAATGGAAAACCTGGGTTCCCGAGGCTAGTGCTTTGGTTATCTATTTATTTCAATGACTATTAAATAGTTCTAATGTAAGAATTTCACTTTTTTTTTTAAACAAATTGAATATAATGTTTTTTTCAGTTACACCAAGACATGTTTTGCCATTATTCCACCAAATGGTGCAGTTCCCATACCAGGCGGTGTTGCCACTCGCCAGAATGCTCTCGATGGTGCTGTTGTAGAATGATAGGATGCGGGGGTCACCCTGTCCCTGTATGATTTTACAAAACAAACAACACATTTTTAAAACTAGGTGTTTTAATCAGGTTTTTACCCTGACCAAATCAGATCAGAAAACACATAGATAGACATCAGTTTGATCAATTCCATTTACTAATGCTAATTTAAATATGGTACAACATATCAAGCCTTAAAGGTTTCATGACATGCTGGTCCTTCAAACGTGTATTAAAAGGTTTTAACTGAAATATCCACTCCAGCAAGTGGATGTCCACTGTGACCACGGGTCAGTCACAGCACTTTTCTGAGCCTAATTATTCCGAAAACCGCAAACTGAGTTGCATTGCTTGATTTTGTGTAACTTATAAATTATAGTTAACATCACCTAGGTGTTCTTCTGAATTTACTGTAGGTTGATTTAGTACAATATACCAGTAAGACTCCCTAATCAGGTCACATTTATACACAAATAGTCCTGTAAGTGCCATTGGTTCCTGGGTGGGTGGCAAATGTATTGCTTACCACTTTGCGTGATTTTAGGGCAAAATCTGTAGGAGCAGTGTCCAAAAATGTGTTTTGCAAAAATCAGCCTGATGGTGGCGCTAGAAGAGGGGCATGTGAGAAATGAGGGGTGGAGGTTGTGTTTTAGCAGCCAAGGAGTGTGTGTGCAAAGGTTGGCATGGATAGGGGCAACGGTGGCTGAGATATGAGTAGGGGGAAAAGTGTGACGTGATGGACAGACTGACGGACATTTATTTGACAGTTCTTCTTCTCTATTAAAATATTGTCTACATATTCTGTCTCTTTCTAATCTGGCAGCAAACGAGCAGTTCTTGCTCACTTTACAATAATAAAGTATAGAACATTGAGGGTAACGAGAGGCTCAAGGTCTTCATTAGTTCAGCTCGTTGGATGTAATAATTAGCGTGGTTGCTATAGGCAACACACTATTGTATTCGGTCCCAGGTTTTTTTGCCATCAAAGCGAACCTGTGTTTTGTAAAAAGTTTGAGCGATGTTATCCGGGTTGTAAGGCTGCACAACAGAAAAGTGACGCTTTTGGTCATGCTTCACTTAACATCACAATATATAATATAAATGGTAAGACGAAATTCGTTTCTCAGAGGATTCCTTGCGTTAGTGCAACCACACTTGCAATTTACCAGCGTTGCACCATTCTTGTTTGAATTGATGATGTAAGACACGTGAATCTGACCACAGAAGACTATCTTGGTCTAGTCTGTTCCATGGTTTGCCGTTTGTGACGTCACAAGGTGACGTTGCGGCGTTGATGAGTTTTGTTCTTAAAAGGCATGTCACAGCTATGTTCTCAGTGTGAAGCAAAGATTGCTGTCAGAAAGAAGATATTTGTACAGTTGCCGATACCTTCAAAGCGTTTATAATGATTGAGGATAAAGAATATGCTTGCAGAAAAGCCTTCTTTGGTGAAGCACAAACAATGTTACCACCCAACCCCGAATCTGCTATTACTGTAGCCGTCTCCCCCCGCACCTTGTTCAACATGGTAGAAGAAAGGAAGATTTATGAGACCGAAGGAGTAGAGAAATACATAGCCTATCAAGTGGCGCATGAAAACGATGTTATGATGCCAGGAGATTCGTTTTCATTTGTCAAGGCATTAATGACAGTCAACTCGAGGCTGAGGGAACTCTACCCAGACAGTGAGGAGTTGTTTGACATTGTCCTGATGACTAACAGCCATGCCCAAGTTGCAGTCCGATTCATAAACAGCATTAGTCATTACAATTTGGCCATAGAGAGATTTTGCATGACTGGAGGACAGAGTCCCATTAGCTACCTGAAGGCCTACAACACCAACCTTTACCTTTCCAAGGACCCTGAGAAAGTTACAGAGGCAATTGAAGCAGGCATTGCTGCTGCCACAATGTATTCACAGGATAGAGACAGAGAGTTTATCGACAACCAACTTAGAGTGGCTTTTGACGGAGATGCTCTGCTCTTCTCTGAAGAGTCTGAGAAAGCCATGAAACAAGGAGGCTTGGACAGGTTCCTTGAGTACAAGAGGAAAAATGAGGGCATTCCACAAGCACAGATTCCCCTTAAGAACTTTTTGGAGGCTCTGGGCAAACTTCAAAAAAAGTTCTATGCCAAGGATGAGCGTAAAAAATGTCCCATTCGCACTTACCTGGTCACCGAGCACAGTGCGGCCAGCTCAGGGGCCCGCGTCATTAAAACATTTAGGAGCTGTGGCTTAAACATCGATGAGATCCTCTTTGCAGCTGGGGCACCCAAAGGGCCACTAGTGAAGAAAATAAGACCGCACATCTTATTCAATGATGAAATGTTCAATGTTCAGCAGACTAGGGAAATCCTGGGAAATTGACCTTACTTTAAGAACGCAATGGTCGAGCAACACTAAATGCAACAAGGTGAAATTCATAAAACTGTATTCCAAACCTGACTGCTTTAGTGTATTATTTGGTTTTATTAAAGCAAAATAAAGTCATTTATATTACATTAGAGATGCTTTAATGAACATGAGCCTATGACCCCTGTGAGGAATATGAAATGACAACCAATAATTGCCCGTGATCCATCTGTCTGCTGGGAAGCATTATTTCATAAACAAATGAGATTGTTTAAGTCATGCAAGTCTGATGCATGGAGAGTATTATAATAGCGATTAAGGTTTCTCCTGGTATATACAGCCAGGTTCTGTATGGGTCAATCATTGAATTGTCTTAAGATACCCCCTCAGATCATTTATATCATCTGCTATTGGTAGTAAGTTGTGGTAGTAAGTGTATACATTGAGGTGAGCAATAAACTTGCATGAGCGCTGATGTGCACCTGTGAACTGATGGAGGAAAACACAAGAAGGAACCAAAGTGAAAAAAGAGCAGCAGACAATTCCTTAGGAGTCTGAGGAGCTGAAGAACGCCACAAACGTAAAAGGTTCAAGCACAGTACCGTTGAGCAGCTTCGATATATCACAGAGGACCTGACCTGGAGTATGCATCTGTGGCAAAGAAGGCGATCTCAGACACCTAAAATGTCAAAATCTTGAAGTCCCCCAGAGCTAAGTGGCAGGGATCATCACCATTGGGTATGGAAATAGGAAGGTTGTGTGTTCGGCTGAGCGTGCCATAGGGAGCCCCTGACGCCGTTGTTTGATTTAAAATAATTGTGAATCGTGGAAGCCAAGCAACACCCTGAAAACTGGCTGTTTGAGATGATGTGGACTGAGAAGCGCTTGAGGTGTCTCAAAGCCCAGGGCTCTAGGCTTGGACAGGGACATGGAGTAGAGACAAAAATATAAAAAATATAAATAAAAGATTAAAAAATAAGAAAATACAAACCACACAAGGAAAAATAACAAAACATTAAGTGGGTTGACGCCGAGAAGCTAATCTTGTACTGTGTGATCAGCCCAACATCGCACAATGTTCATATACTGTTGAATGTTAACCGCTGCTATAGTATAAACAATACAGGGAAACTGTTAATATATAAATACACAGTATCGCGCACATGGGTCATGTTTATGTGACAACTATTGTGACTACTTGCTACTTTTAGTATATATATTAGGTAATGTTACAATGGTTGCTATTGTATATCTAGCATACAGTACACGTTTTCAAAACGTTTTTCAGTATATGCTTCATTTATATACATCCTTTTTTTCTCTCTGCCCTTATTATGTTATGCTGAAGTGAATACTGTTTAAGGCTGTCTATTTTTTTATTTGTACCATAGTTTTTCTTTTATTATTATTACTATATAGATTGTCACTGTTGTCAGCACAGCAAAGATCTGATCTTCATTGTCATACAGTTACAGCTTTGAGGTCAGCCGACCAGTTATTTGCTATTGGATATCCCAAATTCTAAACAAAACATCAGGCCTTTGCTGTGGCTCCCCCTAGGCTCTGGAATAACTGGTCCAGTTCAAAGAAAAATAAATAAAAGTCTCCTTAAAACTCTGTCCTCTTTACGTGTAATGTGCTGTAACAATGTTTTTATTTTGTTCATTTGTGTAAAATTCTGTCTTGTTTTTCTCAATTGCAATGTTTTTTGGCTTATTTTTTTTTTATTATTTTAACTTGCCTTTTCAAGGAAAGTACAACTCTGGTCCACAGTTTTAAATGTGCTGTTTGGAAGAGCATGAGAATGGTCGTTGCCTAACCTAAAAAGTGTGCTCCTCTGAGTGCATATCACCACCAGGCCAGGTTGCTTACCCAGGGCTGTGTCAGTCGTGGGGTACAGCCATCAGGACACGAGGTAGCTATTGGCAGATATGAATGACCTGGAGTTTTGGAGGTGTTCTCTGATAGGCCCCTCAACATGCGATTAAAATTTGATGAATGGTTGCATTCATGATGTACAGTATAGTGTTTTTTGTTGTTGTAGGAAATAGGCCCTGCCTACAAATATTTCTAAATATTTTCTAATAAAAAGTCATTGTCATATGGCCCACAAGACCATGTTTTGCCTAATATGGTGGTGGTTATCACATTTTGTCAAGAAAAAAGTAACATTTTGTATTTGTGGCACCCCTATGGCTATGACATCCCGTTTGACTCTTCTCAGAGGCCCCTCAAAGTGTGAATCAAATTTGGGGCAACCGCACCAGACAGACACGCACACAGAGCGAAAACATGATCCCCACCCCTGGCTTTTCCGGCCTGGAGGAGATCATTTGTCAAAGTTTACTGGAAGCAAATCATGTTTGATAAGTGGTGTGGCCTCTTATAGAGCCACCATGAGGAAGAATATGGAATATGGTGTGGAGGTTCGTCCTTGGTCAACTGGGGGTGTGTGCGCCAGTTTCATGCCGGTTGGTCCAGCTGTGCCAGAGATTAGCTGCTCATGCCCTGTATAAAGAAGATGGACAAATGGACAAGTGCAAAAACATAGTCTCCGGGCTTTCGGTCGTCAGGCCTGGCTGAGACAATTAAACCATCAACTGTTTATCAGGTAGGTTAGCAGCACTGAGTTAATCAATCATGTTTTACTTCTGTATATGTCATAGGTATTTAGTTTAACATTTAATAAAGATGATGTACTTGAGCAATTAAAGGCAATTCAAGTGGGAATTCCCCCTACCACAATGCTTTCACCTGACAGAGAGTTTCGTGAAACCCAACTGAGAGTGGCCTTTGACGGACATACTATCCCAATGAATCTGAGAAAGGCAGCTTGGACAGGTTTTTTGAGCATGAGGATATTACACTTTCCCTGGGTCCTCTTAAGGGTTTTCTGGAAGCCTCATGGGGAAACTCAAGAATTCTATGCGAGAGAACACTGCCCTACAAAGGCAGAGTGCAGTAACTACGTTTTGGGACACACCGACTTATTTGTGTCGCCCAACGGTCAAATTAGCCTTCTTGATATTGGGGGATGAACAATTACCTCAAGAACAGATGTACAATCAGTGTAATATCTTTTATATCTTTATCTCATTTGGCTGATAAGCTGTAACACTTTTAAACCCATTTTTTGGTGAAATTCGAAAACGTAGTTACTGCACTCTGATTGTCCCAGAATTTGTACCTCGTCACAGAGAACACTGTATCCAGCTCATGGGCTTGGAGATTGACATGTGCCTATTTTTCATTTTGCTGTTCAGTTGGGGATTCTATTCTGTATTGGGGTTTTTCAGGCCAAGGACCCCTTAACTGGAAGAGAGATGAGGCAGGGACAGCACTTCTATATTGTATCTTATTTTTTTTTTGCCTACCATGAAACTCGATAAGACGCATTCAAAGCTAGTATAGGCTACCATAGCTTATTGTCTCATCAATGTGTGTTGACCGTTGAGAGAGTTGAGACTAGCTTGGAAGTATCCTGGCTCCAGCTCACCATGCCCAACCATAGAGTTAGTTGTAGCGGTAACAAGTCTGTTCGCCCTCACGGCCGTTCGCCTTAATTTTTTCCACTGTTCTCACACTCACTGTGCAAGTACTGTACTTGTACTACAATTTTGAGGTATTTCTTTTTTTTTATTTTTTAATATTTGAGTATTTCCAATTTGCAATACTTTTACTTCTACTCCATTAAATCTCGGATCCAAATATTGTACTTTTACTTCATCTACTACGATTATTTAAAAACGTAGGTTTTAACGTTACGTTTTAACATTACACCAGATAGACGCCTGAGGCAAACGGCCATGCAGGAGGGCGAACAGACCTGTATTCGTTATAGCTACTGTATATAATATATCTAGATGGCGGACATCCCTGCCCAAACCTATTTATTTCAATGAAAGTTGCTCACCAGACAGAGCATGAAGCACTCGGAAGAGCACTGTACTTCCGCATTTTTCTTGATTTGGGCACAGATATAAAAAGCTAAATACCTCCTCCGCCGCTGCAGTTCATTGGCGCGATTGGTAAAACAGGACGGTAGACACACGCGCAGTAGAGTTAACGTATGGTGCAAAAGCATGGGGGAACCCAAATCTCGAGCCCTGCCTATGTTTCATGCATATTCTGGTTGTGACACAACATCTGCTTTTAATGGAAAGGGTAAGAAGTCAGCTTGGCGGGCCAGGCAAGCCTATGATGCTGTGACAGCAACATTTGTCCATCTGGCAAAGCATCCCTTCCAGCAACTAGCTGTTGACTGCCAGCACTTCCGGGAGCTTGAAAGACTGACAGTCGATCATCCTGTATGACAAATCCAGTCCTTTGAACTCCATCAACAAAAAAAGAAAAGAACTCTTCTGTGAAGAAAATCGAACGATGGAGAAACTACCTCCCACCCAGGATGCACTCCTCCAGCATGTGAAAGTCTACCAAGCGGGCATCTAGGCCACCAGCACACAAAGCCACCAAGTGATTCCTTCTCCAAAGAACTATCTGGATGGGCCAAGGAAGAAGGGTCGTGGGTGCCAGTTTGGCTGACCATTCTCGAGGTTTCCAGAGCTTGCAGAGAACTGATCAGATGTGCCTGTAAAGGTGACTGTAGTACCTGCAAATGCAACAATGCATATTTGGACTGTTCCCCACTTTGCAAATGCAATTGTGACAGCTAAACAGAATGCACAGCTCTATAACATGTTTCAAACTATGATGCATATTCATTTGTATTCTTTGTTGCAATAAAGGTGTTATTGATGATACTTCATGTTCTGTGACATTAACAATGTCAAAATAAGTCAACTTTATCACATTTGGAAGTAATCTGATCATTTTATGATGTATATAGTCTGAAAAATACTACACGGATTTTCACATATTTCATTGATATTGATAGTCTTGCAATTTGATATTTAAAATAGATATTTGACAAGGGCTCCTAGGCTAAAAATCCTTTTGTATGTCCTAAGGAAGCCTCATACTAAATTTGGCGATTTTATCCGCAACTGAATGATTCACCTAAAAAACATGCACTAAGCCTCTGCACTATATGTGTTTTGTCAAGTTCCGGAAAAGACTCGCTGTGATTGGCCAGTACAGGCACTTGGCACTTGGCAGTTGTGTCGAATTCTCACCCAAAAAAAATATTTACCGTATGAGACAGTGCTGGCTTGTATGGGACAACCAAGGCATGGACGTGTTTGCAATGACAACAAATAACACATTCATGAAAGAAATTGAAAAAAAGAAGAAAAAAAATGTTTTTGACCGCAAAAGATTTCGTAAAAGCGATATGCTTATGAGCTGCGCTCTATGCTAGGAGGGCTGCTGGGCAAACTGGACGATAGGGGCAAAGCAATTCATTTGGGATAAATATAAGTAGGCAAATGAGCCTATGTTATTTAGTCTATTTAGGTGCACCAATAGGTCATATATGGCCATGAGTACAAAAGGCACACGTTGGCACAAGTCCAGTTTTGAAGTCAATATGTTCAGATTTTGAGTAAATAGATATTTCTTCTATTCGATAACAGTTGTGTGGGGCAAGTCTTTTATTTAAATATAGGTAATAGGTTTAATACTTACTACAGATGAGGTTCACACAAAGTTTGTCAATATTTCATCATTAAACAGTACAGTACATTCTTAAATTTCCCAATTGCACATACATACCTACACTAAGTAAGCAATACATATAAATACCACTTGCATAATACGCATAGTAGTGCAGGGCTCACAGTGACCCAACCCCACCTCTGTCAGAGACAACACCTTTTGCTAATTGAGGGGAGGGCTGCACTGTATTTTCTTCTTTCATTGTTTCTAAACCAGAAACCAAAAACAAAGGAGTGTGAACCTCTGCTCAGGTCAAACCGATATCTCTGATGACTCGTTGGACTCGATCACTCTGAAGACTCCCACCTTCTCCAGCTTTGAGCTCCTTTTCTCGTCCAGCAAGTCACTTCGATCCAGTAAGTCACTTCGATCCAGTAAGGTCTCCAGGTCCTTGTCACTAATCACCTTCCCCTCTATACTTTTCATCTCCTTTGCAGTGACCCTGATTTTTAACATTTCTATCAGCTCAACCAGATCAATACAGCTCTTAGGCTGGTTCAAGTCTGTCCGTGCTCCTTTGAACTTGTTCTTGTGAATGATCATCTGTTCCAGCTTTCTCTTGGCCGAGGCGCGCTCCAGAATGGTCTGGTCAACGGTGCCTGCTGTCAGCAAGCGGTAGACTACAACAGGCTTGGTCTGTCCGATGCGGTGGCAGCGATCCTGGGCCTGCAGGTCCACTTGTGGGTTCCAGTCACTGTCAAATATGATAACGGTGTCTGCAGCTGTGAGGTTGATGCCCAGGCCTCCTGCTCTGGTACTCAGCAGGAACAGGAACACCTCTGGGTCTGCGGAAAACTTGGCCATGTTCTCGTCTCTCTCTACGTAGGACGTATTGCCATCTAGTCGGCTGTACTGGAATCCTCTCAGGGAACAGTAATCCACCAGGAGGTCCAAGATGGATATCATCTGACTGAAGACCAGCACCTTGTGGCCTCTTTTCCTCAGCTCAGGCAGCAGCCTGTCCAGGATGAGGAACTTCCCTGAACTCGTCACCAGCTCTTCGTCAATCTTGAACTGCTGCGTAGTTGGGTCCAGTGGATACTCCAGCAGGTAAGGGTGGTTGCAGCACTTTCTCAGCAACATGATGATGTTATTAAGTTTCAGGTTAATCTCGGCATCCAAAGGGGTCTGCACCTCCGCTACAGGGCTAAAGCTGTCCTCGTACTCCTTGCAGGCCTTCTCCAGGTAATTCTCCATTTTGCCGTTTGCCATATTGTGGTTCACCAACTTCCAAGTTTGACGCTGTGATCTGCCACTACTCGTCAGCTCAGCTGGTTTCTCTTGTCTGAGCATCTTGGCAATAGTTTTGTTGACCACTGCTGTGTAGAAGGTCTCCTGTTTGACTGTCAGAGGAGCATAGACAATGATCTCCTTCTTCGGAGGAACATCCAACGTCACATCTGACTTCAACCTCCTCAGGAGGAATGGAGTCAGAATCTGATGGAGCATGCTCAGTATGTTCTGCTCCCGCTCATTGGCCACTACATTCTCCGCCTCTGCCCGGATAGTGTCGATGTCGAACCACGACTCAAAGCTCTTTAGGTCATCAAAGACCTCAGGCAGGAGGAAGTTAAGGAGGGACCAGAGCTCAGCCAAGTTGTTCTGCAGTGGTGTGCCCGTTAATAGCAGTTTGTTGCTGGCGGTGAGAGACTTCAGCTCACGCACCAGACGGCAATTCATGTTCTTGATCCGGTGACCCTCGTCTATGATCAGGTACTTCCAGGAGTAACGCTGCAGCATCTTATTGTCATTCATGGCGATTTCGAAGGAGGTGATGACAACTGGACACATGTGGAGGGGGCCCTGAGGCCTGCCGATCTGCTTGAGGAGTTGAGCCCTGTCTTTCGGGTTGCCGTGGTAGAGCTGTATTGTCACCTCTGGTGTGAACCGCTTGAACTCGTTGACCCAGTTGGGCAGGGTGGAGAGTGGAGCCACCACCAGGAAGGGCCCCTTGACCATGTTCTGGATCATCATGGCGATGTGGCCAATGCATTGGATGGTCTTTCCCAGACCCATCTCATCTGCAAGGATCCCGTTGATACCGTTCTGCCATAGCATCCTCAGCCATTCGATGCCGTCTATCTGGTACCACCTCATCACCCCTCCAGAAAATAGTGTGGGCTGTTTGGCAGGAACTGGCTGGCCATTCACTTTCCTGTCGGAGCCCAGGGAATGCTTGGTGTTGTCTGGCATGGTCTCAGAGTGACAGACCTTGATGTCATTGTTGGAGTTTGTTAGCTTCTCTATATCCTTCACATTCAGTGACATGGATGCAGCAGACTTCTCTTTGTCCTCTGTAGTAATTATCCTCTTTGCCTTGGACATGATTTCTTCTTTAGACATGACATCAGCTATTTTGTAGTTGTCATCTCTTTTCCGTTTCTTATTGTTGACATCCTTGGCTGCTGTTCCGTCAGTGCTCCGTAACTTGATACCTTTCTTCTCAAGCCTCTTCTTCTTGAGTGTCTCCTCCTGCTGCTGCTGTTCCATTTTGCTCAGCAGGTAATTGGAATAGATTTTGCTCTTCTCCAGAAGGTGCTGCAGCCTCTTGAAACGCAAGTCATGAGACTCACCCTGCAAGGATTCCTTCGCCTTGCCCATGAACTCCTTCTCCTTTCTCTCACTTTCCTTAATTAACTCCTCTTCTTCCTTTTCCATTTGCTTGGTGATAACTTCTGTCCCCTCAGATTTCACAGCGTCATTATGTCTCTCCATAGAACGTATACTTCCTGTCGCAACACTGGCACCGTGGCTCTGAACCTTGCACTCTTCCACATTTTCTGCAACGATGGTAGAATGCTGGCTGCCTCGTTGGAAATAACTGGAGTTAGTTTCACCAATTTCAGCCAAGTGATTTGCTGATGCAGTCTCCATGGCTGTACCAAGAGGCTCCACCAACTTGTCAGGTTCGAAGCATTTGGTGAATGCATTTTGAGATTCATGCTTTACACAGCTCATAATTGCTGCCATATCCGAAAGTCAACAATATGAAAGGTAATTTGGCTTTCAATAAAATGTATTCATTCAGGGTGCAGTTCTTCTTACGCAAGATAAGGCTGCTCTCCCTCATTGTGCAATGTAAACTATTTTATGTTAGCAGTGACCTTTATTCTGACTTTGCATTGTGATTGGTTGAGAGACATTGTCAAAGTCTCCAAATATGGAAATATACAGCTTGTTTACCTTTCCTTTCTTGATGTCAGCACCCGTTGTCAGAGTACTTACTCTATGTTGTGATGCATCAACTTGGAGGCCAAGTCTATGACGTCATCTATCCTATATAAAGATTGACTTAAGGGAGGGCCGTTGGACCTCTGACATCACCATGTCACCATGACTCAGTCATAACCAAATAAGGAGTTCCCAATGCAGCCACGCCCAACTATGGAGTGTGTTGTCTAACCTTAATGTGTCGTCATGGCATCAGGTGCAAACAACTCAGTCAGCTCCATATATGGGCACAAAAGGGGGCATTCCCATATATGGGCATATACTGATGACATCAAGGATCTCCATATATGGGCATAAAAGGGACAACAACAGACAGATGCAAAGATCTCCATATGGGCATATACTGATGACATCAAGGATCTCCATATATGGGCATAAAAGGGACAACGACAGACAGATGGCCTACTGGTCAAGGCGTGTGTGTGTGTGTGTGTGTGTGTGTGTGTGTGTGTGTGTGTGTGTGTGTGTGTGTGTGTGTGTGTGCACTGTGTGTGCGTGTGTGCGTGCCGCTCAAAAAATAGAAAACACCAACATAAAGGACATACACTAGAACGACTGAGTATGTGCGCCTAATGTGCACAATGTGTTCTCCTTGAAAATGTCTACCATGCAGCACTACGATTTAGCTTAGGTTTTCGGACACATCACTGCATGTTGTATGAGAAGGTTAGTTGTTCATCCTTGCAAAATTGTAGAAGGAGGAGCATTGGTATCATTTTCTTTATAAGGCTACTGCCTTCTTACTTGTGTTCTTTATTGACTCTTAGGCCCACTATAGTGTTTAACCTGAGATCTGATGGAAAGTTCATATACAAAATTCCCACATCTAATAGTCTGTGAAACCGTTTGTGTTTGCATCATCTTGGTGTAAGCTATAGAATCTTAAACTCTCTTGCCAGCAGGCTGTTTTTGAGCGGTGAGTGGCTGTGCGTGTGTCTGTAGCCACTTTTCCTCAGCGTTTTGCCATAGCAATGTGTTTTCCTCAGCATTTTGCCAAAGCAATGTGTGTGTGTGTATAGCCTGTATTACATCACCAATTACATCCTAGACCTATCTGTAGCCACTTTTCCTCAGTGTTTTGCCATAGCAATGTGTTTTCCTCAGCGTTTTGCCAAAGCAATGTGTGTGTGAGTAGCCTGTATTACATCACCAATTACATCCTAGACCTATATCCTAGTCTGAAGACGTTATGACGTCTCATTGCTGGGCTTTAATGACGGCTGTCCATTCATCATTTATCAAACTCAAAAATCCAAAATCTATATGCATAATATTGTGATATGAGGTGGCAGTCTTTACAGACAACTATATTACTCAAAAAAATAAATATATATATATTGACTAAATAATGAAATAATTAATTTGAAATGTACTTCAAAGCAGCACCATAACCCATTTGAACCAGACAGATCTCAAATGCCCCTGAATTGTAAAATGAGTGTGAAAAAAGTACTGATATAGGCTAGTAAATTGACTTTACTTTACTTTGGCCCCCCAATGCAAAGTGGACAGACTTATTATTAGAATGTAAAAACAAATTAAACATACAAACAGCTTATATTTCCTTTTTGTTATTTAATATAGGCCTACTTTTGCTGCTCCTGTATTGATAATCTCTTGTTGTGCATTATGTCTTGATTTGAAGAATTTAATACAAAGGACCACAAAGGTTTTTTGTGTAATCCTTTGGCATTATGACGTACCTTTGGCAAAAGGAAATGGTTAATAGATTATTCAATCAACTTTACTTTACTTTATTTATTTATTTGGACAGGACAGTACCAGTTAATGGACACATTGACATTGACATGTTGCATAATAAATACAAACATACAAAAATCTCAGTGTAAACCAGCCGGAGTTAGCTAAATTTCATCCGTTGTCCTCACATAAAACAAGAAACAAAACAAGACTAACAATAACAAGAACAGAACAGTACAGGGCGAACAAAACACAACTTGAAATACTGTTCCTACGAAACCTTGCATGTAACACCATGTATGGGCACAAAGATCTACCCTTTGGCTGCACCTCATTGGCTAAGGGCCCTGCCTTTGTACTGTCGAGGAGAACTTGACTGATAGATAGATGCCTTTGTACTGTTGAGGAGAACTTGACAAATTGTGGGCTCGCTTTCAGCGAGCCCAAAATTAATCAATAGGTGCCCCTCTTTTTTGATGATGGGATCAACTTGCTTTGCCATTTTGCATATCAAGTGCAGAGAAAATGGTAGAATAAACAAGAATGCTTCTTTATTTACTGGTCTTTTTTGGGTCAGATCTTTGGAATTAGGTCATTGGAATTGATGACGTAAGATGGGTGGGTCTGACCACATGAGACTCGATATTATGAATGCCACAACTCGCCATTTGTGACGTCATGAGGTGACATGGGTGGTTCATAAATTTAGTCCTTACATAAAAGGCACATCACAACCATAAAGTTCACAGTGTGTAGTCTAGTCTCCAACGTACGGAACAAAATAGAGCACAAGAACAGTAAAGGTTTTTTACAGCAACCTTTCAATAGGTTAAACGATTTGTAAAAATGACTGAAAAACCATTTTTCCAACTAACTAACTGCAATGATGAGAAACAAAAATCACCGTTACCACCTGACCCAAGAAATGCTGTTACTATAGCCATCTCCCCGCGCACCTTATTCAACATGGTAGCAGAGAGCGGGATTTATCAGAATCAAGGAGTAGAGAAATACATAGACTATCAGGTGGAGCACGAAAATGAGATCATGGGACGAGGAGATTCTTTTCCATTTGTGAAGGCATTAATGACAGTCAACTCGAGGCTGAGGGACCTCTACCCAGAGAGTGAGGAGTTGTTTGACATTGTCCTGATGACTAACAGTCATGCCCAAGTTGGAGTCCGAATCATAAACAGCATTAATCATTACAATTTGACCATAGAGAGATTTTGCATGACTGGAGGGCAGAGTCCCATCGGCTACCTGAAGGCCTACAACACCAACCTTTACCTCTCCAAGGACCCTGAGAAAGTCACAGAGGCAATTAAAGCAGAAATTGCCGCTGCCACAATGTATTCGCCCGACTATGAAAGAGAGTTGAGTGACAGCCAGTTGAGAGTGGCCTTTGACGGAGATGCTGTGCTCTTCTCGGATGAGTCTGAAAAAGTCTTGAAACAAGAAGGCTTGAAAAACTTCTTTCTTCACGAGAAGATAAACCAAGACATTCCTCTTGCCCAGGGTCCCCTGAAGGGGTTTCTGGAAGCCCTGGGGAAACTCCAGAAGAAGTTCTATGCCAAGGATGAGCGTAATGACTGTCCCATCCGCACGTTCCTGGTCACGGCCCGCAGTGCAGCCAGCTCCGGGGCCCGCGTCATTAAAACACTAAGGAGCTGGGGCCTGGAGATTGACGAGGCTCTGTTCGCCGCTGGGGCCCCCAAAGGGCCGCTCTTGAGGAAAATAAAACCCCACATCTTCTTTGATGACCAAATGTTCAACATCCAGGGGGCCAAGAAGATGGGAACCATCTCTGCGCATGTACCATATGGGATTGGACAGATTGGACAGTCACAGAGTTATCCGCAGCACCCATCGCAGCACCCATCGCA
This sequence comes from Nannobrachium achirus, assembly GCF_963921795.1. NCBI lineage: Eukaryota > Metazoa > Chordata > Actinopteri > Myctophiformes > Myctophidae > Nannobrachium > Nannobrachium achirus. Next base: position 47,834,141 of record NC_137818.1, read on the forward strand.
GCACGCATCGCAGCAGCAAAGTGGACAGTCTTATCAACAGCAGCAGTCTGGACCAACACAGAGTTATCAACAGCAGCAATCTGGACCAGCACAGAGTTATCAGCCATCACAACAGTCTGGACAGAGTTATCAGCAGCAGTCTGAATCAAGGCAGACTTATCAGCACTATCCCACGCATTTGTCACAGTGAATGAGCAGCTTCTCCTGAACACTCTTTCTGACCTTGGCATCACTGGGGCAGCACTCAGGGGCAGTCTCCTACCCGACTCTTCAGACCTACCGGGTTTAATGGGAAAAGGTTTGCTTTCGTTGGCACGACTGGTCGTCGACCTCCCAAACCTTTCACGTCTCCCCCTGTTCTGTTCCTTTCATTGGATTCGGGTTGCTGCTCCCGTCCAGTACAAAACGTTGGTGTTGGAGTACACAGCAACCCATTACCTTCAAGATATGATCAATCCAGCTCTACAACACTTCCCGCTCCCTTAGATCAACTAAGACTGAATGTGGAACTGCACACTCACTCCCAATTTTCCACCATAGGCAGAAGACTCCACCTCACCCTCTAGCACTTATTCCTCCTATCCCTTTTTATCAGTTTAGTTCAATAGATGCTAGTTTACTATATTTTTTGTTTAGTTGTTTTCAACAAGTGTTAAGAATGTTATTTAGAAAGCACGTTGTTTAGACAGATGCCAGGTTCCTTTGTTCACCTGGACTTCTTTGAGGCACTGCATTGTTCTCTGTGCACTGTACTAATTAATGTACTTTAGTCACTAAAGACTAGAGTTCATGCTTACGTAAATTGTTATTGTAATTACCACTTGAGTATAGCCAAAGAATGAGAAGTTATCGTCCACTGGAGTGAATGCATTACCTGCTGAAACGGGACTGCCCCATAGGTCGAACTCCCGTTGGGTCGACTGAGGTTAGGGTTAGGGTTAGGGTTAGGTTTAGGCATAGTTTTACTGGGGTTAGGGTTAAGGTTAGGTTTAGGTGGTCGGACCCAAAGGGAGTTCGACCTAAGGATATGTTACCGCTGAAACTTGAAAAGATCTGAAAACACTGCTGCATTAGAAAATACTTTTCAGTTTGTATATTATTATTCAGGAAAAGAGAAAAGAAAAGAGAGGAGAGGAGAAGGGCCCTTTGGGTGTGGTGGAGAACAGTACGGTACCGGTTCTCCACTGTAGAGACTTTATTTTTTTACTGAACTTGATGAGACGGAAATGTACCCCGTCCACTGGAAGGGTTACTTGGGCAATAACAATAACCCAATGTCACGAGCGACAATGACCAGGAAGAAACTATCGGTAAGAAAGGGGAGGCACAGGTGTGCACTTACCCAGCAGATGCCCTCTTAGCCAAAAAGGTCTTGTGTATATGCAGTCAATAAATAGAACATATGGAAAAACATCCATGCATTTTGTCACATTGTTTTTTTATTGAACTTTAATTTTTATAATCAAAGTCAATAGGGGTCACATTGGTCTGTACTTGTCCACATTTGGAGAGGTTTCAGACCAATATGGCCTCCATTGAGCGGTATAGGACAAACCTGAAAGCTCAGTATCAATAATGGTGTGAAGGTTTCCTTTGGCTACATTTTTGGAATTCCTCAGCAGGATGCACAGAAAAGATCTGTGGTGCGGTTCGCCTCAAAGTGGATGAAATGAAGACAAGGGCAAGCAGTGCCCCTCAGTGAGGCTCTCCCCACTATACATGGATGTATATATGCTCTGGATGTCTCTGTGATTGTTTATTTGTTTGTCTGTCCGGGGCCAATCCCACAAACTGCTTTAGCGATCAGCGCCATGTTTCTTGTGAATACTGTCAATATAGGCCAATTAAGGGAGTGCCTTTTTTCAATTTGTTTAGATATTTTTTTGCCAACAGAAAAATGTATAATGAAATGTTAACCCACACACAAATAATTCACATTTTTATGTCAAAAGAGATGTTTTACTAAAGTGAGGCCCTAGGCTACCGTTTCGTAATTTAAATGTTATTGTATTAATATAGATTTTTCTTTCTCTTGTGTAACTATCATGTGAATTTGTTGGCCATTTTAAAATGAAATGGAAGAATTCTTGCCCTGATTTGGGGTATCTATGTCATACTGTAGATAACTGATGTCACAGACTGGCCACATGAAGTCAGATATCCACATGGGGGCCATCCATGCATGCCGTTTCTTAATTTTGAGCGGTGGTAAAGAGTGGCTGTGCGTGTGTCTGTAGCCTTTTTCCTCAGCGTTTTGCCATAGCAAAACGTGTGTGTGTAGCATAGCCTGTACATCCTAGACTCAAATCCTAGTCTGAAGACGTTATGCAAGCACGACCACCGCTCACTTCACATTGGGTGTGATTTTTTGTTTTTACAGCGGCTCTCTGTAGGAGGCAGATGGGCCTGTGAGTGTGTGTGTGTGTGTGTGTGTGTGTGTGTGTGTGTGTGTGTCCTAGGCTGATCTCGCAAACTGCTGTACCTGATAAGCACCAGGTTTCTTGTCCTTGTCAGTACGCCAAGAAGTACCTCCACACGTTTCTTTCCCCACATCTGTGACCAAATGCCACCAATCGATTGTACAAAACTTTAGAATTTTTGTTTTATTTATATAAGTACAGTCGAAAGTAGTAAGTAGAGAATTATAGCTATATCACTTGCATTATTATTATCTAAGCAACCGAATGGACCAAGGTACAATTCCACTATTCACACTTTAAGTGACAGTAAATCTATGAGATTACATTGCATGTCAAAGCCATATATGATATTCCTGAAATACCTTCTTTTGTCTCCACGTTGACTTTTGAGCTGTGCTGCGCTGCATGCTGTGTTACACCAACTACTACATTTTTATTTGTACGCAACCACAAGACGCTCATGTAATGACAAAGGGACAGGAAAGTGTCTTGGGAAGACCAACTTGAGTAGACATTTAAAGTGATTTTTGTTGATTTTTGTTGAAATAAGTGTTGAATAGCTCTAAACGCTGAATAATCATTCCTATAGTGTGTTTGTTCAGTAACGGGAGTCATCCCGTCTCTCCAGCTCTTTAGTGGAAAATGAATTTTCAGGTCCAATAAGGAGAGGGAACTCATACGGGATAGAGTAGGCCTATAGTCCAGGGATCTTCAACGTTTTCAGGCCAAGGACCCCTTAATTAAGCGAGAGATGAAGCAGGGACCCCCACAACCTTTTCATAGATTCTGTATAGTTTCATTGTTTGACCGCACAATCATCAGTGTATTTTGGATTCATGTCAATGTGTGTTTTCAGATATTTAAGCACTTGAACTGTCAATACTTAATAAACTTGACCTTTCAGTCTGCTCTTTTTCCCCTCTAAACCAAAGCTCTTTGCTAAAAATAGCTGATCTACAAGCTCAGAGCTTGTAGATCTGCTATTTTTGGTTAAAGTTCTCAGAATATGGACACTATAGGGTTCAAGTGGTTAATATAAAAAACGAGAAAAATCACTCAAAGATTTGGAGGACCCTGTTCAAGACCCATGGAGTAGTCTGAACTCTGAATACCAGCGCACACACATTAAAGAGAGCAGTGGGTGTGATTTTTTTCTCCCTCCTAACTTTTTTAATCACCATGGCATTGTTTTAAATCATAATAAGGTTTATTTGGCCAGGAATGTAAGTACTGCTAATATGTATGATTATGTACATTGTATAATCATAAATAAACTTTAACTTGTTTTAGCTTTGAAAAACAACTGTTAATGCTCTTTTCCTTTCGGCTGTGCCATTCAGGGGTCGCCACAGTGAATCGTCTGCTACCATCTCTGTCCTCCACCTCCTCTTCTCTCACAACTAACACATACATGTCCTCTTTCTCTTCATCCATAAATCTCCTCGTTGGTCTTTCTCTAGGCCTCCTGCCTGGCAGTTCCAACCTCAGCATCCTTCTACCAATATACTCACTATCCCTCCTCTGTACATGTCCAAACCATCTCAGTCTGGCCTCTGGCTTTATCTCCAAAACATCCTATCCATCCAACTTCCAGCTCTGCTTGCTGTCTTTTCCTCAGTGCAACTGTATCTAAACCAGTGTTTCTCAACCACTGTGCCTGGGGACCTTTGGTGTGCCCCTCTCTCTCTCTCTCTCTCTCGCTTCCAGTCATCCAGGTTCTCCATACGGTCAAGTGTGCCCCTTGAAACTGCTTGAAAGCCAGTGTTGTATTTATCATTTTAAAAATGATTGAAACTAGTGAAAACAGCAGATCTACAAGCACACAGCGCCTCGCACCACTACTGGTGTGTGACAGCCTTGTATGATGAAGCAGGGCTTTACTTTGCGAAGAAACGTACACATTTGAAACTTGGAGATACAAGGTTTCTTCCCGACAGTGACGATATTTACACCCCCGTATTATGTTGGTGTGCCCATGGATTCTTGGGACATGAAAAGTGTGCCCATGCAGAAAAAAGGTTGAGAAACACTGATCTAAACCATACAACATAGCATGGTCTCACCACCGTCTTGTCCACTTTTCCTAGCTTCACGTTGCCAGACAGAAAATTGCCCTGGGCACGCAGTGTGATACAGTCGAGGATACACTTTCCCTTTCATTCTTGCTGATGCTGTCCTATCACGCACCACACCTGACACTTTTCTTCACCCGTTCCAAACAGCTTGCACTAGTTTCTTCGCCTCTTTTCCACACTGTCCACTGGTCTGGAATGTTGACCCTAAGTACTAGCCTGGTAAACCACCCGGTCGCGGAATTCTATTTCATTTTCAGCTGAAAATTAAATTAGATTTCCACGACCGGTTTACCAGGCCTATTTTATGCTTTAACTATCTTTGCTTCTGGGGGGTCCCCGATACATAATATTTTGAAATGGGGCCAAACACAAATAATTCTAGGGGTCCTTGACATGAAAAAGTTTGAGAACCACTGATGAAAGAAACATGAGTTTTTCAAAAAGGATTTGGAAGACTTCCACACATTGACGCTAGTACAGTATGTCACAGGGACTTAACCCCAATCCAACCCTTGATGCTGAGTGCCAAGCAGGGAGGCACCCGGTCCCATTTTTCCCGGCCGGAGATCGAACCCTGACCTGCCAGGCTCAGGTTGGACACTCTAACCACAAGGTCACTAAGCTGGTTAACATTTGCTTTACTGTACTTAAGTACAGTACTTATGGCCCTGTTTTGTCGTCTTGCTTTGTATCAGTGGTTCGCAAACCTTTTATGCTCTAGTACCACCTTTCCTTGACTTCTGAATCCAAGTACCCCCTTTTAATGGCTACATTTAGCAAGGAAACCATAGCTGGCATATGATACTATGAATGAATGATATAGCCCACTTCTCAACAAACATCAGAACTGTCTCCATAAAATGATATAAAAAAGATTGAGTTTTGATGTCAATATCTAAATTATGAGTACATATTGCTTCTTCTTGTTATGACCCTGGGTCATATTATGTGTATATTCCCCTGTGTGGTGTTGCCCTGTGTATTGTATTTTGTCCCTCAGTGGTGTGTCTATATTTGGAAACATTGACAATGAATGTCAGCCACTCTGAGGTCAGAACTAATTGTGACGTCGGCCCTGATATAAAAGCTGCTGATGGCACATTCATATCATTGAATTCCTTTGGCTTGATTTTTGCTTTTTTATTTGGAACATTCCATCCAATTTACGGTACCAATCGAAGGAGTAAAAACAGCACCATTAGAAATGGTGACAGATGTACAGCTGGCCATATTCACCAACATGCTGGCCGTGTCATTATTTATGTTGGTTTTCATATACCACTACTTTGCCAACCCCAGGAAAGAGCGTTTTGGTTCAGGTTCCTGGGTAGCGTTCCTGGGTTTTGACGTTCTATGTCTTTACTATGCCTTCTTATCATCACGCTAGGTAGACCTACTCTGTTAGAGCTATCTCCGCCAGTCCGGAAGTGGACATTATGTTTTTACACCTGTCCCGTCCGTGTGTGGCGACTGCTGGACTGATTGGCCTGAGACGTTGCACACTAGTCTTAGGTTGATTAGCAGGCCATGGAAGAACCTCCACCCTACTTTTTTCTAACCGCCACTACATCCGGCTTTGTGTGTATGTATGTATGATATGAGCACACAACTCCATGTATGGAGATAACTAAAGTCACGGACAGAACGGCCCATACAAGGAGATATGCATGTGTGTCGTGTTTGATACCATGTGAAGTGAGCCGCACAAGTGCATTTTTTCCCATTATCTTCCTTATGGTGGGGCACTATAACAGGGACTTTATGTTTTGGACTATATCTTGAACTGTAGGTTGTATGGGGGTAACAGGGGCATGTAGCACTTGTAAGAGGGCACCAAGCAAGCTACAGCACGTACAAATGAGCAATACCCCCAGAGTCTCCCAAGATGAGGGGAGGAAGAGAGACTCACTAGGATGGATTCAACTGCAACAACGAGGACAGTGACACAGATGCAGAGAAGGCTCTAACAAACTAGCCTGGCGTTGCCAGACCGATGGCGTGGATTCGCTTGCACGTTCCTCCGTGTTGTCGGTCTGGGCCTCGGGCCGTGGGCGGAGAGTGTGGGGGGTCGGGGAATGGCCGGGTCGGTCAGGGTCTGCTTTTCACTGTTGTACGGACAGCAGTTGGGACGTGGTCACTGATTGGTCCGTCGTTTTCTGGTTTCTCACACTCTCTGCCTATGGGCCGGGGTCTGGGCTGGTGCCATGGAGGGCCGTGTGCGTGGATCCGTGTTAATAATACCATGCTACAAACAAACCACCAATCAAACCATAGTCCTAGAGACCTCTCAGTGCCTGCAATCCCCCAAGCATTCACAAGGCAGAGAGAGCCTCCTGTTGGCTCTGGCATAGGGGAGAGGACAATATGAAGCCTGGAGGAAAGGGGCAGGCCAATCACTGCTGACCCGCCAACTGGAGTGTTTTGTGGATAAGGGTCGAAACACTTCAAGAAGCATGGGGATCACCTGATGACCTCTCTTCCAGGCCAAGGCTTTATCCATTAGAAATGGATCATAATCGCATCTTTGATGTATTTACAAACTGAAACAATCTAAATGTTTTCCCTGGATGCCATGGATCATGATGCCATACTCATTCCGACCTGACAAGATCTTTTTACTACTACGATTTTGTCCAAGACGCACACAGATCGGTACACAGTCGTGTGATCAAGATTTAACCCTTCTGATTGGCTACGGTTGTCTTCCAAATTTTCCAGAACAAATCGCCCCAAATCCTGAACCCAGCGTCCAATCAGATCCAAATGTTAATCACACACCGACGGGCCTCTAAACAACACAAGGCCGGATGCCATTTCACCCAGTAAGCCAGATGGCTGCACCCCACATCTGACACAGCCCTGGGTAAGCAACCTGTCCTGGTCCTATGCGCTCAGAGGAGTGCACTTTTCTAGTTGAGCACTTGGTTTAATGGGTGGTTTTTATTTTGACAGTTAATGTGGACAAAATGTGGAATGTGACATTACAGCTAAAATGGCTAATTGCATAGGCAGGCAAAATTAGCCTCACTAACAGAGTTGGCAGTGGTTACTGCTATGATACAGCTATAGGTAAAAGGGTCAGAGTTCTATATTTGGAGCCAATAATAATGCGAGTTTAGAACTAATTGTGACGTCACTACAAATAATATAAAAGATGTTGGTAATGGAGCAGCGACAGTCTTTTGGTGTTTAAAACGTCTTTGATTTGTACTTGTTTGTATTTATTCTGGATTTATCCAAGCTGTTCCTTCAGTGTAAACAGTCAGTAGTTGACCAATTCTCTGTTTGAATCTAGGCAGTACGCAGGCCCTTTGTTTTATACCTTTCATAAGTATATACACCCTAGTTACAGTAACTAGTTGAACACCATTCGTTATGCTTGTTGTCATTGCATTTATTGTTGCCTGTGTGCTGTACATGATTTGTACTCGTGCCAAACCTCTGAACCTGAATGGGGCCCACGTTGTGGTGACTGGTGGATCTAGTGGAATTGGAAAATGCATTGCTATGGAGTGCTACAGACAAGGAGCTTTCATCACTTTGGTGGCACGGGACGAGACCAAATTGATTGAAGCAAAGATGGAGGTTGAGAAATGTGCTATAAATGATGAACAGGCGGTGCTATGTGTATCTGTGGATGTTTCCAAGCATTATCGAGAAGTGGAGATGGTGATAAAACAGGCTCAAGAGAAGCTGGGCCCTGTCTATATGCTGGTCAACTGTGCAGGAACAGCCATTTCTGCAAAGTTTGATGAAATGGAGGTTGATGGCTTCAAAAGACTGATGGAGGTGAACTATTTTGGCAGCTTATACCCTACACGGGCCGTCATACCCACCATGAAGGAACGCAGAAAGGGAAGCATCGTGTTTGTGTCCTCGCAAGCAGGCCAGATTGGCCTCTTTGGCTACACTGCCTACTCCGCTTCCAAGTTTGCTCTCCGTGGCCTGGCAGAGGCACTGCAGATGGAGATAAAGCCGTACAATATCTCTGTGACTGTTGCCTACCCACCTGACACAGACACTCCAGGGCTTGCTGAGGAGAAAAAGACAATGCTTCCAGAGACCTGTTTAATTTCTAAGACCAGTGGGATTTGGGAACCGGAGCAAGTGGCCAAGATTATCGTCAGGGATGCTTTGCAGGGCAAATTCAATAGCTCTATGGGCTGTGATGGCTACATGCTTTCAACACTCACCTGTGGAATGTCACCTGTTACTTCTATCATCGAAGGCCTCACTCAGATAGTGACCATGGGACTGTTTCGGACCATCGGACTCTTCTACCTGAGGAGTTTCAATAGCATTGTGAACCACTGCATGATCCAGAGAGAGCAGTCCAAAGCAGACGATAAGAAGGCATGACATAATAATATAAATAATAAAACTTCCTGCCCAGACCCAACCGCTTAGACTAGGGGGTTTGAAACCTCTGGGTATCCAGCTTGACCGGCTGCTCCAACCAACACAATTGCCCATGATTGAGGGTAGGAAGTCACCAGGTGGAAGGCGATCTCTGTTGCTGCTCGCCACTTCTACAGATTGGTCAGGATGCGTGCATGTTCAGCAGGTAAGAGGAACCAAATTGGTTGACGTGTTCTGCATGTGTTACGCCCCGGCCCAACAGGTGAAACTCATCACTGTCAGGTGAGAAGTGGCTGCCAACTTAATGCGTCTTGGACACACATGCTCGTCTATACCTTCCAACATGAACAACAACTCTAGAGATTAGCAGCAAAAGGGACACTTCATTACACCAGCTCCCCTCCTAATCTATGCACACACGCACGCGCACGCACACGCACCAGTGCTCACTAGTCCCTTCCTAAGATTTTTGTTTCGTTTTTATTTGTTGACGAGGTTGTCAGTACACTTAGTCATCATTTTTAATCTAGTATTAGTTTTCGTCAGTGAAAAAAAGGTAGCTGACTAACATTTTTCGTCTTTAGTTGACAAAATGAACGAGTCAACAGGCTACCTGGAGTAAGAGAAGTTTTCAGATGAGCATAGAGTCTGCACACTGGTTACGCTCCATAAGTTTATTGCTGTTCAACGTTTCGATCTTAATAGATCTTCATCAGGATTCATGTCCTGATGAAGATATATTAAGATCGAAACGTTGACCAGCAATAAACTTATGGAGCGTAACCAGTGTGCAGACTCTATGTCCTTCTTGATGATTCTGCTTGTCTAGCACCTGGGCCACGGATGTGCGTGCTCTACTTTCTTCATAAGTTCTCAGATGAGGGCATTCCTTTTGCCCCATTTGAGTCCTTGAGGCAGTGAAGTAATCCTTAGGATTCACTATTCAGCTTGTACTTTTTGGACACGGTTTGTGGCCCTGTAAAATACCTCAAAGATTGGCAGGGTTGTCCTTTGGGATGAATGTGATGAAACCACAGGAGCACATATTAGCAGCAGAGATAAAAGCAGGCTAGCATTGCTGTTGAAGTGCACGGTAGTAAGCAGAATCATATCATATCACCTAAACCTTTGTGCAGAAACAGAGAGTAAAGCAACAGCAGCTAGCTGAGTGAGAGCTTTGATTGGAGTATGATGGTGTGACATAAAGACCAGCAAATATGTGAATGAGGAGCTGACTGACAGCTGACTACTGCTGGTCCGGGCAAGACTCTTGTGTCCTGCATGGCAAGACTCTTGTGTCCTGCATAAACTAACGCTGAAGCCTTCGTTGTGTAGACAGTAGACACCAGTGGCTCTTTCTTGTCATGTAGACACCAGTGTCTTTTGTTGAGATTCTGAAATCTTAACTCCCCAGGGTGACTTTGATTGGTGCAGGGCTGAGCATGGATCAGATTGTAAATACCATCATTTATCTATTTCACTGCAGATTAGGTTATCATCCCTAACCCTTAAATTCAACAAATTCTTTCAATGGAATAAAAGGGCCCCTGGCATTTGGCCTGACCATCCAGTGGTGTTCTGGTCTATCCTATATGTAACTGCTACTGGTACCATTAATGCTCACTGTCAAATAAGGGCTATTATCTTTTAGACTATAATTAATCTAGAACAGGGTTCTTCAATGTTTTTCAGGCCAAGGACCCCATAGCTGAGAGAGAGAGAATTGAAGCAGCCCCTGCTACATATTGTATAAAATCATGTTCCAGATTAAACATTTTCATAGATTTCATACAGATTCATAGACTCGTTTTGACAGCACTATCATCAGAGTTGTGTAAGTTAATGTTTTAATCTTTTCTATTAATAGGCCTATGTTGGATTAATGTTCATACGTATTCAACCCATTAAGCCCAGAGGCCGATTCCACAGATGCTTTTTAAATAGTTAGTTGTTACACTAAAAAGATTCTTATAAAATCTTCAAAAATAACAGATATGGATAGCCAACACAAAAATCGAAAATGACAGCTTTCCCATTATTATTATTATTTTTTAATATTCGTTTTTGGGCTTTTATGCCTTTTATGCCTTTATTGATAGGGGGAGAGACGGGGAGTGACATGTCGTAAGGGTAGTCCGGATAGGGAATCGAACCAGCAACACCGCCAGACATCCATGCCTATGTGACAATGCCTAAGTGGTATGCGCCTGGAGCATCCCCAGATGATTAGCTTAATATGCAACATTGTTTTCTCAAATATTACAAAAGAAAAGAGGTAAACATTGTTAAAATAGCTGATCTACAAGTTCACAGCGCCTAGCTCGCAGTGTGAGCTTGTAGATCAGCTGTTCACAGCTTCTGTCGGAACAGAGTCAAACTACATTTTACACTCCCACAAATCCAATTGTCTGTCAGGGTGGGGGTGGTGTCCCCCCAGTTCAAATATGAGTACTTTGGGGGGGTTGTAGACTTAAATGTTTGGGAACCCTTGTTCTACCCTAAACCACTTCACAGAAATAGGCAATCTACAAGCTGGTTAATGAGAAAACGATTTCCTACTGTATCACACAAAGATAGTAACTTGGAGGAGACCCCCTTAACAATGGAGTTTTTCTTACAGATGCAGTTCACCTGTTGAACATAGTGAAATGTAAAAGAACGTAATTTATGTTGAACAATTAATATATTGTCACTTGGCCTGGTTAAAGAAGGAACAATATTGACTGGTTGAAATGTCTGCTGAGATGAGCTGGAAAGTTTGCAAGTATTTGAAGCGCCTTTGTGGTTATGCATTTCCTGTGTTTGAAGTACATACATTGCGTACATGACATATAGCCTGTATTTTTGAGAAGTTAAGATGCCTTGTTCTGAAAAATGATGCGTACATGCCATGTCTATTTCTATGACCGATCAACACAACACAATAAAGTAAATTGACCATTGTCTTTCACTCATGAATGATGCAGAGAAGTAGGGATGGCCTGGTTAATAAACTAGACCGCACAACACCACCCCCTGACGGTAGTGTGTGATAGCGGCTGGCCCGCTAGGCTAGTAGGGACACTCTTCCACTTAATGTCACACTGCCTTCTAGTGAGAGGTTTTGGAACTACTGTAGGTCATCTCCACAATCAAGCCACAACATCGAACCCCCCTTTCTGTGTTGCCTAGAACTGGAGGATTTATTTTGGGGTTTGTATTGTAAAAGTTCAATATTGAAAATGGGTGGTTCTACCCTTTAAGTACAGTTTGATGCCAATATTTTTGTACTTTTACTCAAGTACATTTTCCAGACTTTTACTTGTAACAGTAGCCCATTTCTACAATGCAGTATTGATACTTTTACTTAAGTAAAACATTTGGTGGTCTATGGCGATAGGAACAAATAGGACATGGAATTTCCTTTATGAATAAATAATTATAATAATGTTTTACGTTATCATACTTTTAGGGTCTGTGGACAAGCAGCACACAGGCCAAAACAAATTTCGGTCAGGCACAAGTCAAAGATCTCCATCCGTAACTGGGGAACAAAGGGATTTGTTCCCCTGCGATCACAGGGATCTCCATATATGGGCATAAAAGGGATTGTTCCCCCTGGCATAACAGGGATCTCTCTCATCATTAATATTGATGACATCAGGGAACTCCATATATGGGCATAAAAGGGATTCTGTTAGTGTGACATCACATTGAAGCCAGAGCGTGATGTCAGAGCGGCAAACCCAAGGTTGATTTGGACATCAGGGATGTGGACTTTCAAACATGGCCTGCGGTAGACCCATCACAACAATCCTACTTTCAGAATGTTACGGACACCTTTTAAGAATGTCAGTATATGGAAGAGCTAGGACAGAGCAGACTACACCTGAGATGCAACCACTGTCTGGCCAAAGAAGACCTGGCAGATGACATAGCACTATCTACAGTACGTGCGTGTGTGTATAATGCAATAGTATTGAATAGGCCTACTACATACAATTATAGCAAAAGGATTTCAAAAAGGTTTCTAATAGCATTTATTCATATGAGAAAATACTGTTTCTTCAGACAAAGTATTGGCGAATAGGTAAAATCTGCAGTTTTTATAAGCTTATAAAGGTGTATCCTATCCATTTGATGAACTGGGGCTCCTAGTAAGAGTTGACAATAAATAAAGTCTGATGGTCAGCTTGTTACATCTGTATAACCAATCATCTAATTCCTGTATCTGTAAAACATTGGCTGGATGCTTTCCCCCCTCTTTTGTTTTAAATAATGTAATTCTCAACTTCAACCAATAAAACTTTATTTCTATAGTTCTGTCTTCCATAAATAAATTATTTTCTCTGTATCAAAAAAAAGAAAGAATTCAAATATAAAGAACAGTGGGTCACTGTATTGCGTGCTTATACACACCACAATGAAATTACATTAAAGACAAGCTAAATACACTCTGCAGCAAATTGGGAGTTCTCTTCACCTCACAAATATACACAGCCTTTCGTTTATCCCTTGCGGGTTGATTGCAATACGCATTTTAAAACCGCAACATTAAATTAAATTGGGTATAATACACATACATATATACATGAAGTGTCTTTACAATATACAAGTGTTTCTTTTCGTAAAATATTTAAATGTAAAAAGCTATTATATAAAAGATGGCAGTGAGGCATTCATAGGTCTTCCATGTTTCATATAAATATGTTGAAATCTCATATCTGACTTATTTGATTCCTTGGCAGTAGCATTATACAAAATAGAAGTAGTCTTATATTTGATCCAGCCACACAGCTCCAAAGTCAGTAATACGGTGTAAGCGTCGTATACCTAACCCGAGGAATTCATGCTAAAAAACAACAACATTGGGTTACAGATACTTATCTTTCCATACCTGAAGTTAAACATCTCAAAATGACACAAAGGCATATTACCACCACTCTTACAGTGAGACAATAGTGGTTTGTTAAAGAGTGACAGTCCAGAGTTCCCGTACCGCTTGCCGCACGCCTGTCACACCACGGCTGGGATCAGTACATTTAACACTGGCAGTAGGATACATCTTACAATCCTTCCACTGCTTTAAGACCAAGAAGAAATGCATAGTGGCCAACTGTGGGCGTGGTGTACGACATCACTGCTGCTCTACAGGAAGCTGGAGGCCACAAAGCCGTGATCGTGGCTGACTCTGCTTTGGTGGATCATGGCGCGGTCGTAGGCCACCTGGACGGACTTGCGGATGCTGGTCTTGCGGCCCTCCATTATGCGCAGCTTGTCGGCCGTGTCGTCGACGCCCAATGGGGTGAGCTTGTCCCGCGGCAGCCACTGCCTGCAGCGATACAAAATATTTGTATTGCAAAATCACTCATCGTTGTCAGTCACAGGAGAAAACCTTGGCCTCACGTTTCAGCCCAAGCGCATTTGTGGTTTGCCGTTGCCACATCTGAATAAAAACTCAAGATTGTGCTTTTAGTTTGATATTTTTTTACGTAACCTACAGTACCTACAATATGTAAGGTTATGTAACAAGATGAGATAGAACAAAGAAATGCAAGTGTCTGCCTGCTGGTCAAAACCATTGAGCTACTGTATATAAGAACAGCAAAATTACGCTCTGGCTTATCGCCGATTTATACATTTTCTTGTCAGGAAAAACAGAACGTTTTGCTCCAAAGATAGCAGTAAATCACACATGCACCGAAACAAGAAATTGTCTTGACTTATAAATGTATCACAAGCAACAAATGTATATCTGTTCACATTCCCCTTGAATCACATTTTATCATAAGTAGAAAAGCCAAACAATTGGTGAAAATAGCAGATCTACAGGTAGATGGCTTATTGGCACTATTTGAGGTACCGTGAAGTAAGTCACAAGTGCTTAAATAAAAGATACAATGAACTTCAGTTGTTTCAACAAGTGGACACAGTGTGCAGTTCCTCACCAAGTCCTCTTGTTGTCAAAGAAGAGCACCAGGTACAGCCTCTCTCCAGCCTCCTCCTGCCTCTGCTCCCCCAGGAGGAGCACTTCTTTGGGAGGAACGGGGATGGGGACGCCGTTGTGAAGCAGCCCATCCTCGGGCATCTCTGGGTCCACAATCTGGGAAGGAGAGAAAAATCGAAACCGTTTCGGGGTGCAACATTTAATCGGACTAATGGATTTAATAGATGTATATATATATTTTTTTTTTTGAGCAGCAGAAATAGTGGTGCTATTTCGGCTTAACAACGTTGTGAGATTAAGTATAAAACAGGGCTTATGTGGTCAATCAATAGTGTTGTTCCCATCAGCCGCGATTAAAGTCGGAAGATAATCAGGGATCGGACCGCAATATCTGAGTCACCACTATCAACCAACCAATCCTGGTATGCCAGTATGCATTGTGTTCAGCAGCAGCAACAATTTCTGCCTGCGACAGCCATGGCCAGAGGCATTATATTTCCAGGTTTCTTCCATCTGTCCCAACATTTTGAACTCGATTGTTGTTTTCTTCTGAAAGTGACTATAAGTGCACAAGGAGCAAGTTGGCACCTCGACAGAGAGCAGTCTGGTTAAATTCCTTCAAAGTCGCCATTCGCTACATTTACTATGAGTCTGAACAGACACTGATGTAGACGGCAATGGTTGATGGAGGCATACAACCACACGTTTCTACTTGGAGCAGAGATACGATAGTTTTCTTTTCAAACTTGTTCATATCTTACAAATAAAATCAAGCTTAGTGCCCATTTACTTCATCCTGCACACATTTAAAAAGGATTGGTTATGTTATCCACAATTTCTTCACTTCGTTCATGCACACTTGAGTTTGATAACATAACTTTCCTCATGGATAGTGGATTGATTGATTGATTGATTGAAGACTTTATTAGAAGTTTGCATAGGAAAAGGTACAGTTTCATGACGGTACAGTTCACTGGTACAAGGTCTACTAAAAGGAGATCCATGAAAAGACTAAGCTTATTTCCACTGGAAACCATTGAAGTATCTCATATAACATTGAATGACAGACAAATAGAACACAGTACTATGCAGTAGATATGTAAAGAAAAACAAAAAAGAAAACAGTAAGTCTAAACAAACAGTATATACAAAGAAGGGGCAGGGGAGGGTAGGGTTGGGCTAGGTTCATTTATTTTTACCAGTTGCGAACGGCTGCTGCCTGTAAGTGGTTTTTCAGGGCAATTTTAAAGGATGCTAGTGATCCACACTCCTTTATGGCCTTCGGTAAGGCTTTCCACATTTTGGTGGTATAGCAGAAAAACGAGTTTGACCCTTTGTTGGTTTTTACTCTGGGTTGGAAGTGATCTGTGGCGCTGCCTCTGGTGTTATAATTATGGACATCCTTAATGTTTATAAAGTATTTTGACAGGTACTTGGGTATCATAGTGGTGTAGTGTATCTTGTACACCAGGCCCATTGCAAGTTGCTGTACTCTATCATCTACTCTGAGCCACCCCACTCTTAACTGGTGTGTAGCGGTGAGGTGAGTCTGATAGGGAAGGTTGAGCAGAACCCTAATTAGTTTATTTTGGGCTGTTTGGAGTTTTGTTTTCAGGGCTTGTGGGGCGTCACGATACCATACGTGGACTCCGTAGTCAAAGAGGGGTTGGATTATTGCACCAGCTATGGTCTTCAGTGTGTTGAAATTGACCATTGATAGCGATCGTACACAAATTCTCCCTTAAAGGACAACTAAAATATGAACCCAAAACCAAAGTTGTCCTTTAAAGAGCAAATTGCACTTATCTGCGAAACATTATGCATATTTTTACCGCAATGTTTTTTTAAATTACACCTTAACATCTTTCAACCTGGTGTCACTATTTTTGGGCATATTATAGATCAGAAATGATTCAACAGATATATACAAGCACCACACTGGTTGTGAGCTGGTAGATGAGCGGGTACATGCAATGCGCAATTCAAGGTGCCATCAGCAGTTGCAATCCAGTTTTCGTACATTCATCCCTGATGAACAATGTACTTACCAGTGCAGGGTAGGAAGGATATCCCCGACACTTAGCCCACACGAGGTCCAGAGGCTCCAGCTCTGTGTCCTCCTCTGAGGACGTTTGGCTGCCGTTACCTACACAGGACAACACATCAAGTGACACCAAATGCACTTGTTAAAAGTTCATCATCTAACCTGGAACCCACAGAAAAATGCATACTGTATCTCTTTGTACAAAACAATCTAAGAGGTGATGCTTGCACTACATTTGTGCAATCACTTGCTGCCTACACAGCTACATTTGTCAACTGACTTGAATTCACCTTCAAAAAGAGAGAACTTATTGCCTTGGATGTCTGAGCTTCACAATACCAATGGTCAGAAACTCAGTATGGAAAAGGTCACGACAATGGCAATTATACAGCCCATGTGTCCCAATTTGTATTACATTTTTAATCATTATAGCAACATTTTAAAGATATAGGATTTAAATGGTTAAATTAACATTAATATTGTAATTGAAAATGCTGTGTCTGTACCAGTGTAATCACAGTCTCCATTAACAATGTCCAGGAAGGGAACTTTGGAAAGTGCTGGTTTCCCCAGGCTTCGTTTGGGCGGTGAGCTGCTGCAAGACAGAATAGTACAGTCAGCCAACAAACATGGGAACCACTCAAAAGACATATAGCAAGGCTCTCACTTAGTGAGACGTTCAAATAATTTTCCTTAAATGTTTATTGGAGGGCATGCATGGTGCCGATATACTGTACATGTTTACCAATAAATATTACAGAGCATAGGGCATAGCTATACTATAGCAATTTTTTCCAATATTACCGACAAAGAAAAAAAGAGAACCTGCCATGTCTTACATTTCTTTGTGGAGAACAGGACAGGGACTGTAAATGCTGTCTTTGTGCTTACTGATCCCATTGGTAAGACCTGAAAAACACAGGTGAAAAGGCATCAAAACCATCACTACTGACTGAAATAAGGAGGCAAACAGTAAGAAGACAAAGCCAGGTGACTCACGGTTCTCCAGGATATGGTTGGACATCTCCAGCTCGGTGTCAGAGCTCACGTCTTTACCGGGGTTCTGATGCTCAGGTGTGAGGAGGTTGGGGGGTCCCTGGGTTTTCTGTGGGGTCTTGGATGGAGTGGAGAAAGGCGTCACGGAAGGGGTGGTTGCTGTGGAGCTGGGGGTTGAGGCGGCACTGGCGGTGGTGACGTCAGCCCCGTGTGACACTTTCCCGTTGGGCAAAGGATTGTCCCTCTCTCTGAAGAGTTTTGCTCCATTCTTTGCTTTCTTAAACAGTACGGAGGTGCGTCGGCCCACGCCGGAGGTGGGGCGTGGCGGGGTGCGGCCCTCCGGCAAGCCGTTGAGCGCCGCCAGCCCACCGCTGTGCAAACTGGGAGGTGGCGACAGGGGCCTCTCCTCTGCTTTAGTGCAATCATTGTTTCCTGCGTTGCTGCCCGCCGCAAAGAGTGCAGCGCCGTCGGAGCTCTCGCCTTCTAGTTTGATGCGTTTGAGGCACGGCCGGTCTGGGGACAGGGGCTCCCCGGTGATGGGCCGCAGGGTGGGAGGCTCCAGGGGCATGTCCCCCAGCCGAGGGGGAGGTGCAGGCCCGGTGGGCTCCAGTGTGGGCGGCGAAGTGGATTTGAGATCCTCTGAAATGTGACAAGAGTGGGAAAAAAGAAAATCAATTTTATTGTGAGAATTAATTTCAAATGAATGTCCATTTAGTATGCAGTGTGATGTGGTGGTGTAGTATTCACATTGGAGAATGACTTCAATTTGTGATGATTTACTTCAGGCACTCTGGAATAACCCTGTAGCTGTATGGAACACGTCATCAACACAAGTGAATCCATACGTTTGCTCTCACAACTGTAAACTGAATGTACACTGGAAACATTTCACATGACTGAACCGTCAGGTTTTCAGCTGCACTGCAGCCACCTTAACCCTGGGTTTACCCTCGACAATGTTGTCAAGACGTGGGATGGTATGGCATGAGTGTACGACGTGGCCGATGGCGGTGGTGAGTCCATGAGTGATGTGGAGAAGAGGACAATAGAGAGCACTTGGAGAAGAGGAGTTGTGAGGCAGCCATGGCTAACAAAATTCTGTGGGCCCCTACTTACTAGACTGGAGACAGTGGGGTGGTTGGGGTTGGTGCATGGGGGGGACCCTGGCTCAATTACCTGAGGACAATGTTCCGTTAGCTCATGTTCGCAACTGGTCGCATTTCAAATAGTGTCTTTTATTAAAGGAAAATGCATTGGGATTTCATGCGGTCAGCCGGTCACCCACCTTTATCGGAAGACGAGAGGCCGTTGTCTGCCTCCGGATCCTTCTCGTCGTCTTCCTCCTCGTCGTCCTCGTCTCCGGCGTGTCCGTTGTGGAGGGCGTGGCGGGGATGCTGGCCCTGCCGGTAGCGGACGTTGTTGATCTCGCGGCGCAGCAGGCGTATGCGTCGTGTGCGCGCGCCGCTACACCGCATCGAGGTGACCAGGTCCAGTTTGTCCAGCAGCGTCTTCAGCTGCTCGTCCACCGTCATGTGCAGCCGGTTGTCTGGGTCCAGCACGCTGTCAACTGGAGGAGACAAACACCCAAGAGTCTGTATTTACCATACAGTGGACCATCCCAGAAATACAGCCTTCTCAAAACGCTTTCTAGAGATACTGTAGAGTACCTCTGAACAGGTGCAGCACAATGCTGCTGATAATCACTTAAGGTTATGGACCCTCTTTAGCCTAAAGCAGGGGTTTTCAACTGATTGGGACTGAGAGACGTCCTTACAAAGAATCAGCCTGTGGACCACTGATGTGTTAGGAGGGGATATGGTTCAAGATTTGTGCTCGTCTTCAGTTGCACATAGTCTGTCTATGTATGGGTATATAGTGGTGCCCTGTAACAATGTTTCATGTATGAACAAAACAAAAGATATGAAATTACAAAAGGTAAGATTTTAATTTACTGTAAGCTCTGGGAATTCTGCCAGACAACTCATCCAGCTCTTTACAAGGGGATGCGTTTCATACATGTGCCTCTTGACAGTGTGTGCGGATAACAAGCTGACCCTCTTCTGTAGTAGTTAACTAAAACTTGTTTTGGAATTGAAGCACAAGCCTCCTCAAAAGAACACTGATAACGGTGATGTCTTTAAATCCCTTTGCCTCATAATCACAAATTACAGCAGTTGTGGTCTGTTGGAATTTGACTGCATGGTCAGGGACCACATATGCAATACCTTCACGGACCAGCAGCTGAAAACCCCTGGTGTACAGAAACATACAACGTGACCTACCATCCTCCCAAGTGCAGCCGTAGAAGTCTCGCTTCTGGGGTGACTCAGGGAGATGCATGCCACTGTCCGGGTCCAGGCCGGCGTTATAGGCCTGTCGCTGGGCATGGCGCAGTATGGCTCCACCTAGGTCTCGGAGGCGCAGCGCGGTGCGGTGGAACACTGTGTCCTTGGTATTGTAGACAAGGCAGTTGGCCACCATCAGGTTGAAGTCGACCTCCAGATCGGCCACTGAGTGGTACGCGTGGGCCTCCAGTTTGGAGCGCATGGTGGTGAAGTCCATGGGTTGGCTGATGAAGTCCAAGTAGTCTGGGACCTAAGGATGATGTATGGCCACATGGGTTATTAAAGGAAAACTGTTTTACCTGTCCTGGTAACATGTATGATACATAAAAAGAAACACGTTTACAAAGTCAAGCACATTCCAAATGATAAAATACCAGGTGCTGGACAGAACATGTGAAAACTGAAAAATAGAGTCCGTACTCTGATCAAGAACATCGTACTCTACATCTTACATGCTTGTACTGTATATGTATATATTTCACTCTACTTATACCAGTAATATTTGAATATCTGATCTGTTTTCCCTTGTTCTTTCTATCCATCTGTTCTTTTTTCCTTTCCTGAAAATGACAAATGATGGGAGCTTGAACAAATAAATATTCACCCACTTCTTTACACCTTTAAACCCGTGATGTGACACAATAAGTTAAAGTTGACGTTACATGTCAAGGAAGTGTCGACAGATGCTGCCAAGCATCTCTTCCACTGGCAAATGTTGACTTCAGGTCCCTCGCTTCATCTACTTTACTGCGATATCCAGCCAGGAACCAATCAGACGGAGCACTGACCGTAACAGTTTATGAACCCAACACTTATAACTCTTACCACGTCATCATCAGTGACTCACTGACTAGTCACATCAGAGCAGTTTCCTGAGATGGAAACACAATACAAAATGTTAACTTAGTTAGTCCTGACCTCTTTGAGGTCGACTGGCTCTTCAAAGATTTTAGCTGTGTCTTTCTCCTGTAGTTGGTCCAGTGTGAAACGCAGCAGCACCAACATGGGGGTCAACTGTATCTCCAGGGCTGCTTGGTGAACTTTTACCTGTAGAGGTGGATTGCACAGAGACGAGGTGAGACATAATTTCAGAAAGGCTTTCTAACCATATACCCAGCCTTTAAATTCCTTAAGGCAAGGGTCTTCAACAGGGGGTCCTCCAAATCTTTGTGTGAAACCTTTTTTATATTAACCACTTGAACCCTAGCGCCCAGATTCTGAGAACTTTAGTCAAAAATAGCCGATCTACAAGCTCACAACGCCTCGCAGCGCGAGGCGTGAGCTTGTAGATCTGCTATTTTCTGCAAAAAGATTTTGTAGAGGGGAAAAAGAGCAGACCAAGTACAAGTGAAAGGTCAACTTTATAAAGTATTGACGGTTCAAGTGGTTAAATGTCTGAAAACTGAAATTGACATGAATCCATAATACACTGATGATTGTGCTGTCAAGTGATGAAACTAAATTATATGGAATCTATGAAAAGGTCCCTGCTTCAACTCTCTCTTAAGGGTTTTTAAACGTGGTACATTTTGCAATGTACCACGACTCCTGAACTGGATTTACCAATGGATCTTCTCTTTAATGAATCGTTCTTATTCTGAGGTGTAACTCCAAGGACTACTAATAAAACATGACTGTGACAGTATTCACCATTGCTTAATTGAGTTATGGATGTACTGTATGTGTTACGGTCATTTGTATGCAACTGTTCAGACACTTTCTAGTCTACATTTTTTGAACTCCAGTGGAGTTTTGTATCAAGCAAGACCATAAAAACAACGCATTGAGTTTCACACAGTGTTCCAGGTTACCTGTTCTCGTTTGAGTTTCTCTCTCTTGCGGATGAGCTCCACCAATAGCCTTGCTCTCTCCAGGTCATGCCTAAGTTTCTGCCAGTACCTCAGGGCCTCTCTCGCTGCAGACACCTTCTCGTCTATCTCAGGTGGCTAAGAAGCACAATGCGTTGCAAACGTAAGACACACATGTGCATTCAAAACAAACGTTCAACAATTAGGTTGTTTTTGTATTTTTAAGGTTAGTGTGCTAATGGGCCTGGTCCGATTTTCCCTCATTTCGGATATGGCAATACTGAAAACCACAAGTGGTCCCACACGGTGGCTTCACTTACAAAACAATTCATTGTAGGTATCAGGTATCTGAATGGTCTGAAAAACTGTCCAGCCACTTGTAGGGTGTGGAGCCACGCTAAACAATCAACAGACATGTTCAATCAACAATCAAGAGGGAACAGAGCACCAATACAGGTGATATGGTTAAAGGCAATAAGTCCATTTATTAAAAATCACAACATAATTTATACTAGGAATGAAGTACAAAGTACAAAAAAGAACACACACAAAAAGTTAAGTAAATTAGTAGAAAGGAGAGGTAAGATCTACTGAGTCAAACATTGATACATTACCCACCAGGACCTATTCACTGTTGTTAGTATCCTGGGGTTTATATCGCCATCATTGTTACGGTGTTATTCCTGTAGGCTGACACTGTAGATCGTACTAACTCAATTCTAACCAAATTTACTTCTAATGTGCTTCATTTCATGCAATCCTCATTCTTCCACCTCTTGATTGTTGATTTGAGTGACGTGGCTCCAAGACTGGACCTTGTCTTCTCTTTGTTCCCCTATCAGTGATGCTATTAGCCCTGCATCCTGCGTCCCTGACGCATACTTTTAAATAAACGACGTATTAAACTAAGCATCACTGCATCCCCAGGACGCATACAACTCTATCCTTCCTGCTATCAGTCATTTCACTGCACCAGCTGAGCTGCATGTGGTGGAGTCTCCACAGCTGTGTGCACTGGCATTATTGATGAGATGATTGAGATTGTCTTGTAAATCCATGCTTCTGTCCTTTATTAACTACATACAAGTAGCTATTTGCTACTATTTGTTTAAATTAACCCATAAAATAATTCTAGAATCCATTTGAATGACCACCTGTGGGTCCCGGGACCCATTAAATTGAAAACCTAGCAACATCACTGTATACGAGTCCATACCCAGGGATGACGGGACATGATCTCACCCTGACAATCAACCAATAGAACCACTGTGTTTACGTCCATCCAGCCAAGGGACTACAACTGTAGGATCCTATAGCCTGCGTCAACGTCCATTCAGGCTATGGGATCATGTCATCCCACATCCTGCGGGGACCATAATCGAGACAACAGATCCCATAGCCTGTCGCAGAAATGCTAATAATAAACAGCTTGAAAATGGGAAGTGTATCAACTTCCTCACTCCCTGCATATGCCAATGACCAATGCTCATGTGGACTTACAAATCAATTGGTCACTGAGGAAAGAGTCGACTGTCAAATGTTTTGTTCATTTAATAGTAGGATGACATACAAGATTTATTTTTTCTCCAATTCCTCACAAACCAGATGAAGTGAAGACAGTGTGCATGACTACTCGCTTTTCAATGTTGGCTACTCTCTTACACACCTGTCTGATGTAAGCAGGTGAATATGGCAATATTACAATTTGGTTATGACCACAGGACTCACCACACAAGCAGTAGGAGATTGTTTTGATGGTAGGACGTTTACAGGTGAATTGTATGCATTCTGGTGTTAATATCAGGTGTAAAAGTGGCCTGTGGTAAAGCTCATTGTTCTGACCTGTTCAGTGTTCCTCTGGGACTGCATGGTACAGTGCAAGCGTCTGACCAAAGGAACGCCACTCCGTGACTGGCGCTTCAGTAACCAATAGCTGTGCAGCCGCTGCATGAACGGGTTCTTCTTCTGGAAGAGGATTCCTTTGCAGATGATGTTCAGCCTGTATGGCAGAGTGGGACGCATGCAGAGGCACTGGTATTAGCTCAAGCAAAAAAATCACACCCGTGTGAAATGAGCGGTGGTTTACCCCCCCCCCCCCTTCCCCCCTGTGTGTGTGTGTGTGTGTGTGTGTGTGTGTGTGTGTGCGTGTGTGTGTGTGCCTGGTCTGGCCTGGCCTGAACAACAGCGCCCCTCCCTTAACATGTGTGGTCATAAAAGGTACTGCAGGCCTGCAGGCTACATACAGACACACACACACGCACACACACACGCATACACACACGGCCACGTATAGGAGACGGTGTAACCACCGCTCAAAAATGGCTATTCTGAACACCCTGGACAGTTTTTAATTTGCTTCATTCAGTATTAAGATATTTGATGTAAATGTTATCAGGCCCTCCCTTCAGAAAAGCCTGATTAGACGATAAAATGACCAAAAGTTGAAATTGAAATATCCCTAAGATGCTCTCTCAGTAATCAGTCGATTTTCTACTTTCTATAATCGCATATCAGCCTCAACTTCAATATCGTGCAGTCCTCATGAAACTAATCTTTTCATTATTTTGGTAGAATAGAAAAAAATGCAGAGAGAGGAACAATATATGCAACACAGGTCTCCAGCCGGAATCGAAACAGGATCACTGAGGTTATATGGTCACATTATCCAGTGAGCTACTGTACATGTGTGCCCCAGAACATTCTCTCTTGCAAGAGTTGACTCTTGTCTAAATCTACGCTATTAAAACAAAAAAGAAAAGAAAAAAGAATCCTACCTCTGTGTTGGTATTTGTGGCACTATTACCACTGGTGAACCACTATTATCTGCAGATGCCTCTGGGCTTTTCTTCCCTTTCTTTTTCCCCTGCTTGGCATCACCATCGCTCTTCCTGCCACGTTTGGGCGTTGCTGGGGTTTCAGTGTAAGCGATGCGTCCTCTATTGGCCCTGGACCTGCTCCCTACTACCCTGCCCCCGTTCTCCTCCTCGTCTGAGGCAGTCTCTTGGGGAGAATGGGCCTCGCAGAAGGCTGTCTTCTTGACGGAGAAGATGGTCCCGTTGACAGTCGTTTCCCGCACTGGGTCGATCTTCATGAAGAGGCCGGCACGCTGAGCACATGTGACGTGGAAGGCTGTGTAACAGTTGGCCTTATGGCACTGGATGGAGGCTCCGCGCCCCTTCTGTTTGCACAAGTAGCAGGTCAGCTTCCAGCGGGCTGGAGGGATGTTATTCACACCTTCCACCGGCTCCAAGAACACAGTGTTGGCGAAGCAGACCTCTGGGATCCAGATGGCGCAGACCACATGCGCCCAGCGTCCGTCACTCGTCTGCTTGAAGGCGCCACCGCGATTTGGACACAGCACGCAGTCGACGGGCTTCTGGGGAGACTGGAGGCAGCAGCGGCACAGCCACTGACCCTCTGGGATGTAGGGCACCCCGTAACACTCCTGGTGCACGGCCAGGTTGCAGGAGTCACAGAAGAGGATGACGTTGCTGTTAAGGCACTCGTCGTCCAGGCACACACAGCAGAAGGCTTCGTCGTCGATGGTACTCTGCGAGGGCGCCCGGCTGCGCGCCTCCCTGTACGCCTCCTCCTCTAGGCGGTCCACCAGCAGCTCAAAAGTGTCCGCTGAAACGGCAGAGTGACCCGCCGAGGTACGGCCCGTGTTGACCATCTCTAGCCAGGCAGAGTCCTCCTCGTCCATGTCGTATTCTGCCTCCATCTCCTGCTCCTCTGGTGAGCGTTCTATGTAGCGATAGTAGGCTGTGGGCAGCGGGGGGGCCTCCACCGGCTCGAAAGTCTCAAGCAGGCGGAACTTTGGTTCGGGGAGGCTAACATGGAGATGGTGCGATGACGAGTGCACCTTATCCTGTCCCGAGTGGAGTCCGGGTCCGTGGCTCTGCGAGGATGGGGGTGACCTGGCTGAGGAGTTCTTAGAGTCTTTCCGGCGGCCTCGTGGTGTGGCAGGTTTTCGTGTAGGGTGGGCGCTGCTGGCCGGAGGGGGAGCCTGCTCCGTGTTCTCCTTGTTGCTGTTGCATTCCGTCATGTCCTCTGCCATCATCTCGTCCTCCGTGATGACAGCCATGGGGTCCAGGATGGAGATGCGGTGGAGTCTGCCGTCCAGATCCACCTCCACCACCTTCTGGGCCTGGGAATAGGTCAGAGTCTCTCTGCTGGGGGACACTTTGAGGCTGTAGGGGGAGGGCGACCGCTGGCGGGCACCCCGACGCCCACCCTGGGCCCCATCGGACTTTCTGCCTCCAGCAGCGCCACCTCTGCCACCAACATCTCCTCCACCACCCCCAGGAGGCTGACTTCTCCGGCGTGGCTTCCTCATGGGCCTCCAACCGCGCAGCCCCACCTGCTGGGGGAAATAAAATAACAGTAGCAGTCAGACTACAACAAACACCACCAGTTAATGATGAAAGTACATAGTTTTAAGTCTGGATGTTTTTATAGAAATCTTTCAAAAGTACAGTAATATGGTTCTAAGTTCTAACAGACTGGGCTATAGATTGATATATATCGATATTGTGATATGAGACTAGATATCGTCTGGGATTTTGTATTATCATAATATTTAAGGCAAAGTGTTAAGTCTTTTCCTGTTTTTAAAGGGTAACTAACTTCTAAGTAAGTAGTAGACCTATGTCCTACCCAGACACAAGACTTACTTCTAAAATAATCTTGTTTACATATTGTTAGAACTCAAAAATAATGCCAACAGTGTGGTTATGCCAGACGTTACAATAGATATGACTGTAAGCATCCATTTCAGAAAGCGTTGTAGACTTTTATCAAGTCTGTTATGACATATTATTGACATGGTTAAGAAACATCAAGGCCAAACTCGTGCAGGTTTGTTTTGCAAGGGGGGGGAGCTCTCTGGCCTGGGGGCTGGGTTATGGACAGTAAGTGTAAACATTCCTCCACACTTGCACATTGCAAGAGAAAAACATATTTGTGTACTTTCACCTGACAAGGTGAGTGTGATGACAGCAGGTGTTGTGTCAAATAGAGGCTACTGTCCACAACACTGATCCAGTGAAGGGAATTGATTGAGTGGACTATAATTCACGACTTTATGTCATAAAACTGTTGGCAACTACTATGAAGTCTGGTCACAACAAGACCAGCTTGGCCAACCAGCCTCCACGACGTTTAGATTGAGTCACGTCAGAGCCAATAGGATTGAGGATTGAGGGAACCCGCCGCCTCCAACAGATCAACTGTCCTTATTTCCACAGTAAAATGTCAGCCATATTTACAGTTCTAAAACATAGTGGAAAAGCTCCACCAATAGTTTTATGAACATGGGAATACTTCTTGCCATTGAGCTCTGACTGTAACCAAGTGCGTTTGGTAACCCTTTCGCCAGTAACACTGGATAACAAAAAAAGGGTTTATAAGTTTAAAGACAGACAGCAGCAGCTTTAGCCTGCTAACTTTGTAGCAGCACCAACATAAGCGTTAAGCCCGAAAACAGCAGATCTACAAGCTCACAAGGCGTCGCGCTAGCTAGTGATGCCAGCTTGTAGATCTGCTGTTTTCGGTAAGAAATACAGTTGAGACACTTCTGAACCAACAACTAGTCTGTCTCTCACGCGTCCCACGAGAGACACCGCATGACCACTTCGTCTCATGTTTACCTGTGATGACAGGGGACTGACACGGGCTCCGGTCGGTCGTGCGCCCCGCTCTGCTCTCACGACTGACGGCTAGTGGTGGTGTCCACGGCTAGCGAGTTAGCAGCCCAGCCGTTAGCTCCTCCGCTCCCTCCCTCACACTCAACACTCCTTGGGCTGTTTAGAAGCCGGTTATTATTTGGCGGTTTTTAAAAACGTGTCCGTGACTTCTCGGCGGCCCGTTCGGGTAAGAGCGAGCACCCGAACCCCGACCCAGAGCACGGCGGGTGGTATGTTGCCCGGGCTTTGAGTCTTATATACAGCAGCCTGGCAGGTCGTGCTCGACCTAGTTTTTTAGTGAGAGGGAGAACTGCTAGCCTCAGCTAGCTTGCTTAGCTATTTGGAGCCCTGAATGTGCGCATAGGGTACTCTGTTGCCTCAAAGGGGATGTCAGCTATCCTCTAAGCTCAATGATTGGATTTGGAGCCCTGCATGTGCAGCTTGTGCACACAGGGTACTCTGTTGCCTCAACGGCTGCTATAAGGCCAAACAAATATAAAAGAAATATAAATACATTTGACATACATTTAAATCACAAGTTTCTGAATGTGTGTGTGTGTGTGTGTGTGTGTGTGTGTGTGACTGTGTGTGTCTGTCTCAACAATTAATGTCTGTCTAATAAAGTATTCAAAACAATCAATCAAATGGGTCTTCAGGTCCAGGGCCCCACAAACAGGGGACTTCAGAGTTAATACAAATGTTTGTGCTGAGGGGGAAAAAAAGTTACATTAAATGTCAGAACATGAATCCAACATATTATTAGCAAAGATAAATGTGAACTACTGAACAAACTCTCTAGCAATGATAATCTTTGATTAACTATATCAGAATATAGAGCTATTTAACAGCTATGTTAATAAACAATATCACTTTCAGCACATTTTAATGCAACAAATATATAATAATATGTCACAATTATATAGCGCTTTTCATAGTACCCCAAATAAATTAAAATAAACAACTTTATTTAGGAGAGAAAAAAGTTAACATGCAAAAAAATTAGCAAAGACTAAAACAATAGGCTAAGACTAAAAAGCAGAAAATGTAGATTTGATATGAGTTTAGGCAGGGAAAGCGAGTCTGAAAAGGTGGGTTTTCTAGTTCATAGTAGAGTAAAGAGGGGAACGGACTAGGTTATTACAATATTATTATGCAATATGATGACACTGATCATTATTTTTTTTTTCTGTGATTTTTTGTAAATTCCATCCGCCTCGCCTGGCTTCCCACCTGCCCACATGGCCAACTCTGTCTGTGTTCATTCATTGGAACGCCCAGCGAAGCCAGATGAACGGTGGAGGATTCAAACCTAATAGTATGTTACATTTTAAACACAGAGTCGATATCATGACATGAGTGCAATTTGGATTAGGTACGCATATTGAAAACAATACTATCACTGCATAATGACAGACAGTCATACAAGTGTATCTGCCTGCCGGCACACACGGGCACACACACCTTTCTCACTTGCAATAAATCATAAACTAATAACCTACTTTAGGCTGCTATGATATCACAATCAATACAGCTTAATCCACTTTATAGCACAAGTTCACAAAGCTTGGGCCTGGCTTAAAGTAAAGTACACATCGAGTATTGCCACCCAAGGGCTTCTGTTATGTAATATGATTTTAAAGCTGAAATCCATAACTTTTATGGCCTTTTGAACACAGGTCTCCCTCATGAGACCACATTTATACCGCTCATTTAAGAGGCAATCCCCTCTTGACCAGGGGAGATAATGCATTTATGAGCTTCAGGCAGTGCTACTTGTCAACCAGGAGGTGTCCTACCAAACACTAGTGTCTACGTTTCTCAGAGGGAGAGACACTTTGAACCACTGCAGATATGCCAGTTATATTTTAATAACATAATCTAATATTACTCTATACAGACAGATTTGATTTAAGAAAATAAGTTCCAGACTGTGTTAAAGAAGTAAAGAAATATAATATTGTTCCCACTCCTTTGGGGTGTTTTTTTTTATCACAGTACATTTGCACATGGGTGAAATTTGTCATCTGCATTTAACCCATCCGATTAGGATCATTGGGCAAGTGCCATTAATACAACGCCCAGGGAGCAATTAGGGGAACAGGACCAGGAATGAACCGGGGACCTTTTGTTTACCATGCCACCCCTCTACCCATTCAGCTATGGCCACCCTGGTTGACGGACTTGTGAAATTTGATGTTTTGTGGAATGTATAATATAAAGTGACATTTCCCTGGACAGTTAACCAGCAACATTTACTATTTATTGCAAAAACAAAAATTCACAGAACATATCCTTATATAGAAAAAATACATTCAGACAGCGATGTGTCACAATAACTTTGTAAGGCGTTTCACTGATAAGGAATAGGGGCTGGGGAGCTGTGTACATCTAATACATGATTGCTCCCTGCTATAACATCACTATTTGAACATTTTAACATACAGTACATATTTGGGATAACAATATACACAGCAAAATCC
This sequence comes from Nannobrachium achirus, assembly GCF_963921795.1. Taxonomy (NCBI): domain Eukaryota; kingdom Metazoa; phylum Chordata; class Actinopteri; order Myctophiformes; family Myctophidae; genus Nannobrachium; species Nannobrachium achirus. The sequence continues at coordinate 47,864,278 of NC_137818.1, forward strand.
TCCTTGTTATTTACACACAGTGTTAAATGAACACATGATTTTACTGTGTGGTGCTCCATTAACAAATTAAGACATCTAACAAATCCAATGTAAAAGAAAACGGATGAAGCCAAGGCTGAGAAAGTTACACAGTAAAATCAGGAGAGTGCACAAATGGAACCAGATGTACCTTTACAGGTCCATGTGGGTACTTTGTACACTTTGTAAATAACAGAGGATTTTACTGTGTAGGTTCTATACTGTTGGCTCTTGGGCAACTCTGTCATGAGGAATAGTCAGCACATTTCTTCTCTTGGAGTCTCGTCGAGGAAACGGCACAAAGCTCTTCACTTCTCTGAAAGATAAACCTGTGGATAAACGTTAAAAGAAGAGCATTATATAGAATATATATAATCACTTGAATAGAAGTCATTATTCAGACAAGAACACCCAGGGTGTTCTTTACTGTGATTATTGGCCTTTGGCCAATCTGTTTTCTAATCTAAAACAGACTCCTAAACATTGTTATACTAACAAACACTGATTAATTTGTCTGTTGAACTAAAAACCATTCATGTGTTATTTTCATGCACATACTCGTCCACTCCTCAAGGGACAGTGTGGCGTTATCATGGCTGTCATCGTATGGCTGTGGTTCAGGCAAGTCCTCCGGGTCTCTCAGGCCATCAAAGAAGGGATGCTCCAGGGCCTGTTCAGCAGTGGGCCTCTGCTCCCCATCCAGCACCAGCATCTTCTCCAGCAAATCCACAGCTAGAAACGTCAAGACCACATGTCAATGTTAATTTCGACAGCTAATTTTGATTTTGTTTTAGTAATACATTTTACATTTAGTTTAGTCATATTTTCGACATCTGAAAAGTTTGAGTCCAGTTTTAGTTGACTGAATATCATACGATTTTAGTCGACTAAACCTATAGTTGATTTAGTCGGCTAAAGTGTATTTTGGCAGGCCTTGATGGCGTCGTAATGCCTGATTTGTAGACTGGTTACTGAAAACAGCTGATCTACAAGATCACTGCTCACAGCGTGACACCCACACACAATCAAGCATAAAATGGTGTCTAGTTCTACTGGATCTCTTCTCCACAAGTCCCTCCCTAACATTTTGCATAAAATGGTGTGTCTAGTTCTACTGGATCTCTTCTCCACTAGTTCCTCCCTAACATTTTGGTCTAATTTAGTTTTTATTTGTTGACGAAATTTTATGCAAGTTGGTGAGAATTTGTCTTAGTTACGACAGCTCTTTCTGTACAGGTATTATTATGAGCTCCTTGACTGTTTGTGACCGTTTGTTACAATTTACAATTTAGGCATTTAACAGACACTCTTAATCCAGAGCGACTTACAATACATCAATACAATAAGCAAGGTAATATTATGTATTGATATACATCAACATCAGTACATCAAATGCACAGAAATATCAATCTAGAAAAAGAAAAAAGAAAAATAAATAATAACGTAGGTTAGCAAGTACATACAATGCAGATATAGTAGTATATAATGTTTTGCTGCTAGGTATTTACTAATTACCGTAATAACTACATTATTAAAACAAGTACTTATAACGCATATAGATATAGATATAGTTATATGGATTTCCTATAGTAGTAACTTGAATACAAAACATTTCATTCACCAATTCAATACATTCACAGCTATATGACTTGACAATTTTGTGTAGATAAATAATAGCACACATGACACGTGATACTAGTCTCACAAAAGAACATTGTTACGGCCCTAGTTGGCCTAGGCATGGAAACGAGGCATCACACATTTAGTACAAGGTTATGCTAAATTGGATAGCTGATCTATAAGTATAAAACAGTTTTTTGTTAACTGGCATATGCAATTCTTTGACTGTGGAAAACACTACTCAAATTGAAATTTAGTTGAACTACCAGCAAAGTAATGACACACACCGGCTGCGGGCGGTTGCGCAGCGTAGCGTCGCAGTATTGGATGTGGCACACGCATAGAAATAGAACAGCGACGTATCTGCGCGGCGGGCAAGGCGGCAGAACCGGTGTGGGTTAGTTCATTGAAAATAATGGGGGCGGCTGCAGCTGTTTTGACGTGCTCCTTCCACGGCCGGTGTGTGTTCCCTAGTGAAGATTAAAATAAAGAGTGGCTCTGCCGCACCTCTGTCCAGGCACCTGGGCTGCAATGACTGACAGCGCGTCGCGGGTTCGAATCCCGATCCTGACCCTAACCTTTGCATGTCACTCCCCGTCTCTCTATCCCCATTTCCTGTCTATCGACTAAACACTCTCAATAAAGTCAAAATATCAATAATGATAATAATAATCATGTTGAAAAAAAGGTCTTATTGCTACAGTTGATCTTACCCTGGGAAGAAGCCTTTGGGAACAACGTTGAGAAGTCCTTTCTGGGAAAACGAGGGAGAGACTTGATGTAACTTTTGGCCTGTTTCAGAAAGAACAAATAACAACAAGTAACGCATCATTACACAGCAGCTCATAACTAGTTTAGTATTTTCAATAACGGGAGCCATGAGGAGCCACCTGACAAGCTGTATGGCTTTTGGCTCTACAGTACCTGCAAATGATATTTATAAACAGTATTTGTTTGTATAGGCTACAGTTATTGGACCAAAGACCAAAAGAATTTGTATACTGTAGTTTTGTTCAAATGCAGGTGGAAGACATCCCACTCATTAACAACCCCATGACAGTTATGTAATATCTTACATCATTTTGATTTAGCTGATAAAAACAAATACGCCTGACAATTTGTAGCAGAACAGTGAAAGAATTACAGGTTGTAGTTGTTGTCGTACCTCTTTGCTGTCCAGCTTCTCTGTGAACTCTGGCCCAGGTACACCCGTCACTTTCATGATCTGTGTTAACTGATCCATGTCTGATAGCCAACGGGTTACAGTTAAAGACACTTTTAACTAGATCTGTGATCATAAACATGCTGTTAACATGCGGTTCAATAAACATGCATTTTTCTGGACGTGCTTGTTAATGGTTATCTGGCCTTCAGAAAGAGGGAATGCGGGCAAAAGACAAGAGAGATGAAAGGATACAGTCCTTCCCTTTGAAAAGGGTTTTTCCATTGATCATCTCTGCCATGATACAGCCCACAGACCAGATATCCACTGGGATAAAAAGAAAAGGAACATCCATGACAAACCAAACAGAATGCACACCATGATAGGCAATGTACTGTAAATAGAAATGGACTTCTGACGGAACCCTGTGTGGTACCACTGTTACTCGGTACACAGTCAAATCTTGTTAATTTATCCATGTAAAGGCCCATTCCCACTGGGCCAGATAACAGATAAAAAAAATCTCTTTCTCCAGATATTTTTCCATTCAAAGTGGATGGTAGATACAGATAAAAAAAATATCTGCCACAGATAAAAGAAATATCTGTGGCAGATATTTTTTTTATCTGTATCTACCATCCACTTTGAATGGAAAAATATCTGGAGAAGGAGATTTGTTTATCTGTTATCTGGCCCAGAGGGAATGGGCCTTCAATCTGAGAAGATTGAGATTGTACAAATGTAATCAACTTTACTAGACCCTTAAGGTTACATTTGTACACTCTCAGAGTTAAATGAATACTCGTGATTTTAGTGTACACACAAATAAGACAGTATTGAGTAGGAATGAGGAAAGAGGGTCTATTGCAGAGAAACCTTCCAATTCCAGAGAAACAAGAATCTATTGTGCCATGTGCTGTAATACAGCATACCGAGTGATTAATGAGGAATATGATCCCGCAAGGGACATAAACTTGCCTGGGTTGCTGTCTGTGCAACATTCCCTTTACATTATTTAAAGCATTATAAGGGAAACAGCATTAATAACTCCCATTAAAGTCAGCTTTCTACCTGCACAGGTACAGTATGTGATTCTAGAGATGCACCATTACCATTGCTATTCCACTCTAAGTGATGAAGAGGGTTTCAAATTAAGCTCATAAGTGCTAGACCTGCACAACTTGCTGATCCTATAAACTGATGTTTGCGCCTTAAACATTACATTAAGGACTTCAGTGATTTAAGTCATAAAATTACAGCACTGACTCCCTCCAGTGGTGATCTTTTGTGGCATAACAGTTAGGGCAATGGCATAAAGCCAACACAACAGTGAGGATCAAAGTGAGAATGTGTAACAGCTATGATTGTCTTGCCGGTCTGCGTGTAGTGCATCCAGTTTAGAATGACCTCGGGCGCCCGGTACCAACGCGTCACCACATAGCCCGTCATCTCAGCGTCTGTGCTTCGCGCCAACCCGAAGTCCAGGATCTGCAATAACAAGAAACTATTTGATTGTGATCCTGGACTTTTTTCTCTCTCTCTCTCTCTCGACAAATCACAGATTTCTTCAGGGCACCAACCTTTAACTCGCAGTCTTGATTTACAGCCAAGTTTCCAGGCTTTAGATCCTGTCCAAACGAGAAGATGAGATGAATCACATCTAGTACAAAGTAGAGTGTATGCCCTGTGCCTCGTTCAAAGTGAGATCTTAATGTTCAGTACTTGAGTGAGGTGATTGCAGTTTAAAACTGTTTTCTTTATTAATAACCTGATACTTTGACAGAGTGCAACAGTAATTGAACTAATCGATTTAATAATTAAAAATATATAATTGATTCAAGTAAAATAAACGGTTTTGGGGGAAATATTTGAAAAAGGGAAATTATTTTCTTTTAGCGAAAATAGCAGATCTAAAAGCTCAGACATTTTTGCATGACATGTTGTGCAAAATGTGGTCAATCAGTCTAATCCATTAAGTTGATTATAAAATATCAATTAGCAGTTTGTGTTGATTTGTTGATTTTAAAAAAAATACGCTGCAAGAATATTCATTTCATATGAAAAGTAATAAATAGAATAATGTCTAAGAAAATAATCGATAGTTGAAGCCCTACTTTGACAACTTTTCATTCAACACTGCGACTCAGTCAAAGGTAGGGAGGACCAGAAAGAAAATGATCAACAACTGTATATTCATATAATGTGAATCGTGATAATTGTGAGACTATAACTAAGTATTTATCACTGGAAGATTTGACATGCTATGGTAATATAATAATAATATTAATAATGTTTCATACTTCCTTTTTGAATTAGGGAAGTCTCACAAATTAAACAATACTTCAATATGCCATGCTACAAGCACAACCGAACCACACACCCACACGTCAACCCACCCACACACACACACACACACACACACACACACACACACACACACACACACACACACACACACACACACACACACACACACACACACACACACACACACACACACACACACACACACACACACACACACACACACACACAAACCTCAAAGATGCACTCCCCATAGACACTAGTAATTAGGTACCAGCTCAGAGGACCATACCAGCATCAATACGTCATTGTCTATTCACAGCTTAGGCCATATATATCATAATAGACATTTTGCTGTAAATGGCTTTACATTTAGATTAAACCTTTGTTAAAATGTTCTCTAAAGTCATTAAAACATCGCCAAACATAGGAGTCAATGATAAACATCATTGCATGGTTAATACAGTAGGTCATGGTCATTTGCATTTTGTTCAAAATCAATCTTTTCTACAGGATGCAATGATGCAACAATAATATAGCCATTACAAAAAATTGGAGTTGGACTACCTACCTACTACTGTATCTCACGCAAGTGTCAAGTCACTACAAGTTACCATAATGAAATGAATGGAATCTAATGTTTCGAACATCAAACAAACCACGGCATGCTTTGGAAAATGGTCAACAGTAATGTCAAGTTTACTAAGAGTCATAGACAATGATCTAAAAATGCCAGACCACCGGTATGGTCCTTTTAACTCAGTTTAGAGGTCCACAACGTGCCAACGCGTCAATCTCTCTGATGTCTCTGTGAGCCCATGACGCGTTTGACGCGTTGTACAGTAAACTATAGTGTACTGTAGCTAGCTACTGTACCAGGCTACCACGGTGACGAAAAACACTCCATTTACCAAAATGCAGCGCGAGATCACATGACCGGGAAGTGCCGTCTCCCTCATAGACATGCATGTTACGCTGCTGCAGAAAAGTGATTTTTTTTCTCCTAATCTAGCTTTTAAATCACCTTCATGTTTAAAATGCGGCCTTTTCTACCGGCCGCTACAAAAGCTCTGTGGCCCGCCCCGCGATTGTTTAAAAATGGTCCTGACTGAAAGAAAATATTATCGTGAAAATAAACAGGACATACTTGGATGACATTTACTCGGATTACTTTTTTGGCAGGACCTCAAAGGTAGGTAAAATGGCGGGTTGCCATGGGCACCTGCCGATTAAATGTTGAATAATCCTGGGCAACCTATGTGTTAGTCTTCCACAACCTATCTACAATATTCCCAACGTATATAACACACATGGGCACTGCTAGTGCAGGACATGTCCTAACTCACATAGTCATAGATCAGAGTCAACTCATCGTACCTGTTAGGGCAGGGTTAGGAATGATTCAATAACAATGACAGATTAAAACAACACAGTCACTCCTGTGTAATGCAAGTAACAGAGAATAGAGAGCTATATCTGCAACACAGGCCAAAGATAAATGAACAAACCCTGGTTAGTTGTAATTTATGGTGCCTGGCAAATGTAAAGCTATTGTGTCTTATCGTAAATTCCAGGTACTATTATCTAGTCAGACTTTTTGAGAACTGTCTCAAAGATGTGAAGACAGGGTTTCCCCCGCATTGATGCCTGGTTTATGCTTGGTTGCGCAAAATGCTCACCAAAGATAGAAGATTTACAAGCTCACAACGTGTGTCAGCGTGACGTGTTGTAGCTTGTAACATCAACATGCAACTTGTATAAATCACCCTTTACTCTCACTTACCCTGTGGATGATGCCAGCCTTGTGAATGTACTGCAGAAAAGAAGACACAACAGAACATGGAGATATGTTTGGTTGTTGGTTGCAGAGAGATTGCCAACATGCCAAAATGAGTACAGTACTTTTATTGTCACTTTCACGGAAATGAGAATTATATAAGCATATTATAATCAAGCCCACTGTGTGCTTGTGGAAAGGAGCACATGATAAAGCTTGCCCACTCCAAACACTAAAATGAGGCTTAGTCACCCTAGTACAGCTGACCAGGTAAGTGCTTGTAATGACACAATGTGACATACTGTAGCTCGGTTTACACAATGCTGTACCCCCTCCAACTGTATATATGTTCCCCATTTTCAACTGTTTTTATTATATTTTGACACTTGCTTTAACAATGTAAACGTATGTTTTCTCATGCCAATAAAGCTCCTTTGAATTGAATTGAATTGCTTGGCTCGAGGACTTTGCATTCACTAAAGAAATATATAAATACATTCATCTATGCACTTTTCTGGCATTGTACAATAATCAAATGTATTACACGGCTTGGTAGAATGCTTGATTCTGATTGGTCAATCGCTGATTTCAGCGGTGTGTTGATAACAGACCGTTGCGCTCTATAACTGCGTGAATTTTGTGCCGTATCCAACATAAAAGCCATGTAAACAAACACACAGTGTCATTTACAACTAAACGTTGCTCTCCAGAACGTTGAAGAAAAAATATTTGAAGCGAGAAATAGACATGCAGTAACAGAAAATAGATTCTATTTGACCAACAATTGACCAACAAAAATGTTGCCCTGGGAGGATGCCCAGTGCAACACTTGTGGAATACTTTCACTTCTGTAAGCAAGAAAATAGTTGTGTTTTTAGTTTTTAGTCAAATTATTATAATTATTATTTTTAATAGGTGTGTAATAAGCGGGATAACGTCTGGCTCAGCGGTCGTTATCGAGAAATAAAAATCGAGACAGGCTGATGATATTCTGTAGCTGATATTACGACATGCAGCACAACGTGCATGCATCTGGTGTGACTGCATCATAAGATTTGTATTAGTTCTAGATTTCCCCCAGAACGTATCAGACCAGTTTTGCATAATGTGATTGTGTAATAGATAAGTATAAATACAATGTGCTGCTTCCGGGGACTTATTGCCTCATCGTGGGCATGTCTCATTTGAGTTTTGTTTGGGTGAGACAATTCAGAGTTTGCCTTTTGTGAGAGGCCAGCTGTAGCAGCTTACCCTGAGTCCACACAGCATCTGGTATACCAGGAACTGAACTCTGTCTTCAGACAGATGTCCTCGCACCTTGGACAGGTCTGTAAACATGTATGGCATAACCAAGTAGCTATGGAGACAGGGTCGAGAGAGAGAATGAGCGAAAGGGACAAAGAAATAGACAGAGAGAGGAAGAGGATATAAATAACCAGAATAAGGAAGGAATGATGGAACCCAGCAACATCTGTCTTGAAGTAGGTGCTGCTGCGCTAGGGTTATCACTAGACCAGGACTTTATGTATAAGTCACAGCATAAATATTAAACAGCAGTTAAATAAAGCTGTCATTTATTGCATAATTATGACACAGAGACCAATAAAGACCCAAAAGCCCATGTGTTCCTCTGTCTCATATACAACCTCTGATATGAGGTCCATGTTATCTGGTGGATGAATTGACATCTACCGGTACTCATTAGTTGGGATCCAACATTCTCTTCCTAATGTACTGACTGTTCCTCCATTTTACAGTAATATGAGAAGTCACAGACAGTTCCTCAACAAATCTGGTTTAATCTAGAATCAGGGTTGGCCTACATGTTGTGGGAGTCAAATATATTCAACTGAACTGCACTATGTTGTCAGTAGAAAACCCATCTCGATTGCAACACCAAGATCCTTCTGCCAAGGAAAGGCTTCACATTCACATCATACTGTAGATCACTGGTTTCCAAACACTGTGTCGGGACCCATTTGTGGGTCACGGACACATTTTTATGAGTCCCTTAATGTTTTGTTTGCCAATTTCCTAAATTAGAAAATGTTTAAGAAGTAGTGAAAATAGACGATCTACAAGCTCACAACGCGGAGCGACGTGTTGTGAGCTTTTAAATCTGGTGTTTTCACTAGTTTGGGTCCCAGTCAAACTTCTCATTTCTTTTTTTGGGTCTTGAGCTAAAAAGTTTGGGAACCACTGCTGTAGATGGTTATAAAACCAATAACACTGACCCAAGATCCCTAGTTATTTCCATTGCTCTGATGAACACTGAGAAGGCTGCAGAAAAGGTAACCTGACCCTGCAGGGGATAGGACTATTGTTTGGCTAGCAAAACTGGAAACCGGCCTCTACTTCAGGCCGATACTATAGCTACATTATCATCAAAGCCAGCCACTACCTCTGCCCGAGGGATTTTTTCTGTCATGGCGTGTTCAACACTACTCACAAGTCGTGGAAATCATCTAGGCCCGAGGCAGGCGTAAACACGTCTAGAAGTCCTATCACCTAGATGGGAAAGAAAAACCAAGGTGAGGGATATTGGGCTGGAGGTGTGTTGTGGCTGTCTGTATCGTACCAGTGGCATGGGAACAGCCCAGGGAGGGGCGAATGTATCATATTGCCATATCTCGGGAGTCAATAAGGATTGCGAAAGTAAGCACTTGTGAAGGAAGTGAGGACGGGAAGTCAGTTAATATAAACTAAAGGTCCATAAGTGTGGGAGGATCCGGTGCTGTGTGATGGGGTCTCTGTACTGTAGCAATGTGTGGGCTACTCACATTTTCATGCTTCATGTGTTTGAGCAGCCTGAGCTCCCTGTAGGCCCTCTTGGCAAAGATCTCGGACTGAAAGGGCCTATGAAGCTTCTTGATGGCCACTTTCTCCTTGGTCTTTTCTTTTATTGATGAACTGAGAGACAAAAAATAGCTCATCATGCAAAGGAGGCCACCCACATGCACTTTGCTTTTGTTTAATGATAATGCTAACTTTATTGATTTGATAGAGTGCACTGCAGTCAGAAGTGCAACTGCAACAGTGTACAACAATAAAATGCATGAAAGAGCCAAAGCACCACATACAGTCAGAGGAAGAAAACGTTTCTTTTCAGAACTTGATAGGGAGAAAATCAGAAAAAACAGTGACATTTAAAACAAACTGACAAAATTATAGCAGAGAGCCGTTGGAAGAACCCCTTTTATGCTCACAAATTGAAACCATATCTCGACCACATCATTTGCACACAGCAAATGCACATAGCCTGCCCTACAGTAAGTAGACAGTCAATTCTACATGCAGCATGTGGCTGTCCGTGTGTGACAGACAGTGATGTCACCCAGCTAATAGTTTACAGCCATTCATAGCAGAGCGGGGGACTGGACTGGATATACATTGTAAATAAAGGCCCACTGTATAAACACTATGCAGGGCAGGCCACTTCTATAGCTGTATATTCCTTCCACTGCGATCCCAACGAAACCGACCCCCGTTTTCAAAAGTGCAACGGAATATAAAGCGACGAACGAACACATAACAGCGACTTACCACACGGAGCCGTACGCTCCCGTCCCGATCTGTTTTAATCGCGTGTATTTCTCCGGTACTTCCCACACTGTCTTGTTGATTTCCTCACGGGAAAACACAGTCTCCCGATCAGCGTCCATGTCTGACATGATATTCTAGCCCTGTATGAAACACACCGCTCGGCACCGACACTAGACCTCTGTCTTTCTCTCCACCTCCCACGCTACGTCTTTTTAGCAAATCACTTTGCTTGAAAAAAGGTCACACAGCATGTACTGTACTGTCTGCGCTCCTGTCACTCAGATAAGAAGACCGTGGCAGAGGGTGACGTGGGCATTTCTACTCTTTCTTTGACTGCAACAAACATCATTCTGGTGTTATCAGCTTCAAGTGCTGGCTGATAAACACTCTCAAAAAGATGTAATTACAGCCCGGGGTGTCGTGGCTCCTGCTCTCAAAACCAGAAATCTCTCGTCTTTCTTGCCTGCTGGAACATGTCAGTGAGTTGTTCACTCCCACACATGGAAGGTAGGTGGTACTTGCTATGAATAATCATAGCCAATAGGCTATTTTATGAATCAGAACAAGCACAGCAGATTGAAAGTAACTGCATGGAACTTTCATTACGTCAATAAGTAGACTAATGGGTCGAATGAATTGCTCTTTAAGAGCAATTAATTTGAACCATTACTTGATTGATGTCATTCCATGTGTGTGCAATATGCTTTTGGCGTGATTGGTAGGCCTATTGTTAATTCCACCAAGCCAACAACAATAGAAAGCATTCCTTTGTGATTTGATTTTGAGGTAGGCTACTTTGGCTCTCAATATATTTGCAGCAGAACTGTAGTCTACCAGATTCAAGAATGCAGTCAAGAATATGAGCTGGATACTGCATTGTTTTGGGGCTACACAGACTAGTAGCTACAATGATTGTATAATTGGGCACCCAATGTAGCAGTTTATTTCAAATGGGACAGAATTCAGTAAGTGTGCAACAACATAACAGGCAAAGTGTCAGTGTGAGATGGTTGGTTCTCTCTCTCTCTCTCTCTCTCTCTCTCTCTCTCTCTCTCTCTCTCTCTCTCTACAATGAAGGAGTATGAATCAACACACTGAACTATGGCACCATCATTGCTATATGATCCACTGAGAATTGAGGGCTTATAGTAAAGCCTGGTGGTCCTATAAAACGCATTAAAAAACTCTTATTGCAGCAGATTCTGGCAACCCACTAGTGAGAGTAAAGGTCTCAGTGAGATTTCCACTGGCATGGCTCCACAGTCCACACCACCCCACCCTACACGCCTACTTGTGCTACCGTTTCCACCACAAGGAATTGGCAGCACTGATGTCTGATGATTCAAACCATCAGCATGTTCCCTACTTGTTTTAACATGGGTGGATTGTCTAGCTGAGCTAGGTCTAGTTGGGTCAGGTGTAGCTGCTTTTAGACCCTTTTAGACAACAATTAGCCCTATTCACGGCCCGCCCACTCAGCAACTTCCTGGTGCTGGAAGTCACGTTTTGAAGGGTAAAACCCTGCTAAAAGCCCATAGAGTTAACACAGAAATCCCACATTTTATGCTATTTCCGAATAGTAAAGTTAAAGTATAAAATACGGCTAGCATGATCAAGAACACAAGATAGTAAAAGGCACAAAGCATTATAATTTACTTTACCGTTCGAAATAATGATTTGTTGGCTTTAAGTCCAGCAATTTCTGTGTTATTTTACCCTTCAAAGCTGACGTCAGCACCAGGAAGTTGCTGAGAAATTTGCTGAGTGGGCGGGCCGTGAATAAGGCTTATTGGTGACCCTTTTAGACTTCCTGTTTTAATGACTAGATTTTCAGGCTGCTATGCGGCCTTCAAACCTAGTCTATGTTGTGAAAATCACATTAGAGGCCCCTGGTGTGGCTATTTTGATGGCAGACCCCTGAACAGTGTTTGTATCAAGTTTGGTGCAGATCAGACAGGGATCATACAGTGCACCTGTGGCAGGGGACCCACCACATGGGGCCCCTGATGTGGCTAATCTCATGGCAGACCCCAACCAGTGTTGGTGCGAAGTTTGGTGCGGATGGGAACAGAAGTGAGCTGCACAGATCCGCATGTTACGTCCCACGGCCCACCCTATTGGCAATTTTAATATAAGATATGTGGGAGTCAGTAGTGGAGGAAAAACTACTCCATTTGTTTTACTTTTACGTAACGATATCACAAAATAAAAAGACTTTGTAGCAAGTAAACAGCCTATATTAAAATTTTTCATCAACATAGTATTAAAGAAATCAAACCCAGTTTGAAGTGAGTGGTGCTTTTGAGTAGTTCATTTCATTAAGCTATACCCTGTGTGTGTGTGTGTGTGTGTGTGTGTGTGTGTGTGTGTGTGTGTGTGTGTGTGTGTGTGTGTGTGTGTGTGTGTGTGTGTGTCTGGGCTGCTCAACAGCACCACTGGTCACCTAGCGGTATTGCAATTTCAAATGGGGGTCCGCGGGCTAATAAGTGTCAGTTTGGGAGTCCTTGACATGAAAAGGTTTGAGAACCACTGACCTATACTTATACTGTAGTTTACAGTATGTGACATGGTGTGTTGCTGTTGAGCAAGCCAACTAGCCCCATAAAAGGCTAACACTATAGCATGTTAAGCAAGTTTTCAATTGATTCATCATGCAGTAACATAAATAATTTGAGTTTTATCTGACCATTGGAAGCTGATGATATAGTGAGCTTTGGCTTTGGTCCCTGTAGATTCTATAAACACAGGCACAGTGTTTATATTAAGTCCGTTTCTCCATTCACTGACTAAGCTGTTCTTTCTTCCATGTGACTCAACATTCAAGAACCTTTATTGATACAGTATAGTGTATCCCATTATATACACATATGTATGTTGTGTGTGTGTGTGTGTGTGTGTGTGTGTGTGTGTGTGTGTGTGTGTGTGCGTGTGCGTGTGCGTGTGCGTGTGCGCGCGTCTGTGTACGCACGCGCGCGTGCGTTATGTTATGTTATGTTATGTTATGTTATGTTATGTTATGTTATGTTATGTTATGTTATGTTATGTTTTGTTATCTTAGTGTCAAGTCATTGTTCATAAGTCTGTTAGCCTGGTGGAAGAAGCTGTTTCGGAGCATGCATGGTCCTCCTGACCATGCATGAGGCTGTGATCCCACTACTTGTACCCGCTAGGTCGCAGCAGCTGAAACAGTCCATGATTGGGGTAGCTGGAGTCTTTCACAATCATATGGCCACATGACCCTCTGCAGTGATTTGCAGTTAAGGGCAGTGAGTGCAGTTCAGGTTATGCTCTCGGTGATGCCTTTGTAGAAGGCCTGTAGGATCTTGGGCCCCAAGCTGAACTTCTTCAGCCACTTGAGGTTAAAGAGGCATAGCTTGCCTTTGGCTTGTGTGCTTATCCCAGGCGAGGGATGGGAAGCTGCCGACTCTACAGTAGAGCCATTGATGACATCGATATGCTCCTGGCACCATGCATCAGATTTTTTGTAAATCTGTGTCTTGTTGTTGATGATGATCAGACGTGTCACTGTTGTGTCGTTGTTGAACTTAATCACCAAGTTGGAGCTGCATGTGTGCCAGCACTCACTTTTAATCTTTTTGCTTTTTATTTAATTCTTGCCCCAGCAGCTGCAGCACAGGTCGGACGTTTCGGCCCAACAGGGCCTTCTTCAGCGTGTATCTCAGATACACGTATCTCAGATACACGCTGAAGAAGGCCCTGTTGGGCCGAAACGTCCGACCTGTGCTGCAGCTGCTGGGGCAAGAATTAAATAAAAAGCAAAAAGATTAAAAGTGAGTGCTGGCATTTCCTTAAAGTACATTTGTTCCCTGAGCCGTGCACCCAAGACCAGTTCTTGAAACTTTATTTGTTGACGAGTGCTCCTCTCTCCCTCCTCTGAAGCTGCATGTGTGGCCATGTGGGAATACATGGAGAGGGGGACAGGGTTTCAGGACACAGCCTTGGGATTCTTCTGTATTGAAAGAGGGCAGAGGTGTTATTTCAGGATCCAGCTTCAGGATCCAGCTGCTCAGGCTGGAGTTGAGTCTTAGGCCCCTGAGCTTTATTGTAGAGTCTGGAGGGTACAGACTGTACCCTCCAGACTCTACAATAAAGCTCAGGGGCCTAACTGTACCCGGTACAGTACTGCTGTACATATTGAGTTATAGTTTTCAAACAGCGTTCAGTTAGATTGTGTTGGCTGTATGGAGTGTTGTGGCTATGGCATCGTTTGTGGAACTGTTTCCCGGTGAGCAAATTGTTGAGGGTCCAGGGTGGGCCGTAACATGCAAAACATTAGCTCTTAAACATTCTTCTTTAAGCATTTACTCACTATGGGAGTGAGAGCAATAGGAAGCCAATCATTCAAACATGTTACCGTGCTTTTCTTCAGCACCGGAACAATGGTGGGTGATTCGACGCAGGAGAGGATTCCCAGGGAAGAGCAAAGGTTAAATGTGTCTGCGAACACACCAGCCAGCTGCACGTGCTCGCTCTGATCATGTCAGTGGCGGACTGGCGGTGGTGGGGAAGGGGGGAGGGGGGGGGGGGTTGCTCCCTCCAGGAGATTGGTGTTAATAACCTTGAAACGGGGGTCAAAACTATTCAGCTCATCCGGGAGGGAGGCAGTGTCATTAGCTGCACAGCTGGGTCTTCCTTTACTTCACCACTTTCAACCTGGGTTTTTTGAGCGGTGGTCACACCGTCTCCTATACGTGGCCGTGTGTGTATGCGTGTATGCGTGCGTGCGTGCGTTTGTGCGTGCGTGTCTGTCTGTCTGTATGTAGCCTGCAATACCTTTTCTGACCACACATGTTAAGGGAGGGGCGCTGTTGTTCAGCCTCAGGCCAGGCACACTCACATTCACACACACACATACACACGCACACACGCACGCACGCACGCACGCACGCACGCGCACACACACACACACACACACACACACACACACACACACACACACACACACACACACACAGCCTCCACCGCTCAGTTCACACAAGTGTGATTTTTTTTATTGCAGACCTATAAGCTCACAATGTGACCCATGCAAGACATGGACCATGTGTGGGTTGCAGACACATATATGGGTCCCTTCATTTTTTGTTTCCTACATTTTGTTTTTCATTATAATTTCAAAACATTAAAAAAAAAGTGAAACAGTGAAAATATCCGATCTAGCTTGTGGACCTCTACAGAGGCCTCCCACAGGTCACGGGCAAGGTCAGGAAGAGAAGGATGAGGCTGGCGGGGCAGTGTGTCGTCAGACACCCAAATGTAGGCAAGCAAACTGACAATGTGGGAGGCTGGGAGCTGATGAGGTGAAACTATATTATTATTTAGCAGCAGTGAATACTTTGTGTTGCTAGATTGAGTTTGAATGCTGAGAACTTGGATGTAAACACCAGTTGTAGATAAGGTCAGGAGGTATCCTATACAGAATGGAAGGTCACAGCTGGCAGCCAGTCAGTGGCCCATTTGTTTTATGGCCGTGTGAAGGAGATATTGGCTTTTTAACTAGCTCTATAGAGAAGAATGTATTATTGTTTTTGCTTTAGCCAATTATGAACTGAGGGTCAGGGTAGGGCAAGGCAGTCTTGTCTTGTGTGTCTTTGGTGTAGGACGTACAGTCTGTACATGTGTGTGACTGTTACAGCACTGTAATTAAATGCTTTCTATTATCTTTTAACATCGTTTCTGAGTCAAGGTTTGCTGATCTTTTGAGAGTTTCAATTCCGCTATTAGACTCTTAGACTGGAGTCCATAAATTAAGTAGGATCTCTACGTCAGAGCCAACCCAAGGCACAGCTAGAAAGGGAAAGAGATGCACCACCTACACAGACGCAATGCAACGCGACAGCGGAGCTAGCAACACTGCTGAGCTCAAGACCCTAACGCTGGATAGGAAGGTGTGGAGGGCAGAGATCCAGGAGCCCAGGCTAGTCTGCGCTCTAGAATCACATCGCATAACATCACGTCCTAATCGGATTTCAAACGCTGTGCAAGTGCCACAATGTTTTTCCTCTGACCTGATAGAGCTCTGGGGAGAAAGGTTATTTTGACCTTCAGGCAGTACCACTTCTCAATGAGTAGAATACCACTATTCACAGTTGTGTTAAGTTTGCACAACATACTCTACATCTACAAGATTGGTCAAACCAACATTTTATTCACTAAACATAGTGAAGCTTATACCAATATTGTATGTACCGGTAGTCCCTGCCACATACTACGTGGGTCATTACCACTTTGCTGTGTGTCACTCTTCTGCTGCTTCGGCTGCTGTCATGGCTCTGACTCTGAAGAGATCCAAACGAGTTTATTTTCCTCTGCTTTGTCTCCTGAGGCCATGTAGGGTACTTAATGAGCAGGAATGGTGAGATTGTAGAACAAGTGCAAGCAATGGTGCATTAAAGTGGCCAGTTTAGCAGGATGCAACTGAGAACAGAAATGGATTCATATTGTAATTGTAATGAACCGTGGGTTCAATAAGTAATGTCGACTCATGATAGGAATAGTCTTTCGGCTCTAGTATAAAGCACACAAAACAAAAGCAAAGCAACTCACTAACAGAAGAACTTCCCCTATCACTCATGGGTTCTCATTTAACACACATACTGGTACAGTATATAAAACAAATAAAGAATAACGACATAACATAGCACATAAACAACAATAAACACATTCTCCTGCACATATTAACTACATAATGTAGCACACCTACAGGCACAGTATATCAAATAAATGAAGAATAACAGTATAGCATAAACTACGATGAACATACCCCGGCCCGCACACATTAACAAAATAATGAACACGATAAATATGAAAGACACTGATTCACCCTGAGGCATGCTGGGAAGTCCCTCCACAGCCAACCAGCAGCCTGGGACGCTACAGTATGTGGGTCAGTGACGTGACGCCCCAAAAAATGTGTTTTTAAAAAAACTTTAAATTGCAGGCATAAAAGTTATTTACTTTTGTTCTACTCACTCTCAACCTTATGGAAATACATTTTGTTTTTAGATATTTTATTGGAATCAGACTTTATTCAGCAGTTTGTTGTACTTGTGCCTAAAATCGTCATATGGTGTGACATGAAAATAATTGTTCATAAAATGAAAATGGAGTACATCTTTCTTAAGTTACTCACTTTATCAAAGTCCTTTATCATAACTAACCAGTGATCCACTATAGGTTTTTGAAAATTAATTATATCTGTATATTTTTTTCATAATCGACACTCTGTGTGAGGCCCATG
>NC_137818.1:47886959-47919459 GCF_963921795.1 Nannobrachium achirus
GGTGGGCGAGCTTGGCAGAATATAAGTACAAATCTCCAAACCCCTTAAACCGGATGAACTGATGTTCACACTGGACGGTTTGTACTAATAAGTCAAGCGGCGTCGCTCCCGAGCCCCTGGTGAGAGCTAGGTGTCAGACTCATACTTTACATGGTCTTTGTGGTTTGCATTCTCCATTCAGACCTAAGGTCTACATTTCTAAAGTAAGGTGCATATCTTGGTCTCTAAAATAAATAGTCGCTGTAGAAAGTAATAATATTCACCAGTTAAAGAGGGTCTCATTGATAGCTCAGCTTTCATTCAGAGAAGTGTATTTATGTTAGTGTTAAATAAGTATATGTAATGTAAATATGTAAATATGTATATGTATATGTGTAATAGTAGGTTTATGCAAATGAGAAAGGTTATAACACCTGTTTGTGTTAACTTAAAGGTATAGTGTAGTGTTAGTGATAGTGTTTTGTTAAAAAAGATCTGGTAACTTCTTGGGCTTAGGACCTGAGGAGGGTTCCGGACGGCGTCGGGGGGTCCCCTAATAGGTGAAGGGGTATCTAGTAACTCGGAGCTCATTACATGGCGTCCCTGGGTGGATTCGATTGATTATTGATTATTGATTAGTAATTAATTTATTATAGGCATAATATTATTGATTAGTAATTGATTAATTATAGGCATAATATTATTGATTAGTAATTGATTAATTATAGGCATAATTGATTGATTAAATTCGTGTCCACTGCCACATAAAGAATAGCCGAGAGACCCTTGGAGTATAGTTATTTACTACAGAAGTAAAGGATAGTTAATATTATCAAGGCTTAAGTGTTTTTTATTCACAAAACTCCCCAGAGCGTCGGAGATTTTGAACATAGTGAAGTGGAGGTCGGTGTGTACAGCCGACGGCCAGTTCGGTAAAAACATCTCCATCAGGAACTAGATAAAATAGCAGTTGAGAACATCTAATAATATTTTAACGACTTTGCGACCAACCTAAGTTATATGGGCGTGGACTCGCCAATCCCACCGCCGCAAATAACTACCTCAATAACTACCTCTTAGATAATGCTACCTCAGGGAGCGGTCGGCAGGGCGAGCCCACATTGGCTCAGCTTAGGTTGGAGAACTCGGTAATAGTACATATTGACCAAGTTCGCAAGACCAGGTGAGCACTGAGAAATGGCCGAAGCTTCGGGTTGTACACCCCTAGTTAGGCATGGAGAGGTTGCGCCAAGGCATGGGACAGGTAACTGTTGTTCTCGTAAGGAGATGCCCTTTGCCTTGGAGTGTGCCAGACATGAAGTGTTGATCTGTGTAGCGCCAGGACGGTCCCCGCCACCTGGGGACAGTGGAGTTGGAAAGAGTGCCAGCGCCGGTTAGGCGTATCCGATGGTGTGGTGAAGTTGGCCAGGGAAGGCTTCACGCAAGCCTCTCCTTCGCCCTGGTGGCGAGGCCTTTACCTTTGGGCCCAAGGAGGGGCCCAGGGGATGTTGAGCATTGGTTTGCCCACGGTGCTACGTCCTGTATGGACTGTGCATCGTCCTGGCAGCCTATCCTGTTATGGCCGCTGAAGCTGTGGTCAGATGTTCTTGCTCATGGTTGGGCATTGCCCTGGCCGAATGCAAATGCCAGAGGGGGTGTTAGGGGTCCTGACTGTGACCCCAAGAATATGGCCCCCTGTCCTTTTAATCCATATGCACTGTTTGTACTGCATAGAGAGAGAAATACATGCTTTTGCACACTGCTGACAAAGCTGCTCTGTGTTCGTGCATCCAGCTAGACAAGGTGGCCTTGAACTAGGGTGACACCTCAACACAGCTGGCCAACACTAATGAGCTGTTATCTCTTATCTCTCAACGTGAGATATATTTCCCGTGGGAAGAGAGAGGAGGAACCCGGAGGGAGGGGCACCCCCTCCCTAGGGAGGAGCTGTGGCCTGAGGCTCTGCATATAAGGAGCTCCTCAGGCAAGCTCTCGTCACAAACGTCTGCTGACCATCATATGGGACACCTCTCAAACCTTTCTATTCTTTGTGGAGAATTGGAACCTGACGACGGCCTAGACATGGCCAGCGAAGGACAAGAGCAGATCATCTCCATTTGCCTGGACGACATGGATGATGACAATCTTCTTGCTAATAACTCTGGAGATACAGGCTGTCCAGGCTGTGTCAGCGGCTGCCCAGCCTGTCCAGATGAGCACATTATTGATTTGCATAATAGCAAACACCCGGAGAACCAGATCTCTGGATATCTCCCAGAGGAAGATCGGAGTGGTGCCTCCACCCCGGCTTCAATGGATCGACCAGCGGAGCCTTCTGTGCCCATTGTGGGTGCCGTCTGGAAGGTGGTGTTTCCCTCACTTCTGGGGGACCTCGCTGACGATGAAGACTCCGAGATGCCCAGGATGCAGCTATATGGCATCAAAGGCAATAAAATCCACGACGATGCCCTGAAGGTTCCTCAAGTTTGGGAGCAGATCGCGGGCATCAGACGAGGACACCTGTCCAACAGAGAGCCGTTCCTGACACCTACTTGGGAAGACTACGTGTTACTGAAAGGCCACTCCATCAAGAGATTGGTGAACTATTCCCGCCTGATAGGAGACAACTGGCGCTCTATCGTGCCTGCATGTGTAACCATCTACAGGGTGATGGTGAGTTCTCTGCGTTACCAGGCGGGCCAAGTGTGGGCCACCATTGAAACTCAGGGATCAGGGCAGAATCGCTTTGGTTGCCTGGAAGCCATGTTGCGACCTCGTATGGAATATGGAAAAACAGGAATCCGGGATGCCTACCGAGATCCTGCAATATACTCATCTGATGCTGTCGCAGCTGCCATTGAGGCGAAAGCACGGGAGGGGAACCAGGGTGCCAGAGGGGGTCTTAGGGGCCCTGGGGCTCCTGCCCGGGACCCCAAGAATGTGGCACCCAGGCTATTCAAGCCGCAAGGCAAGAAGGCCTCGAGAAAGGAGACCCAGCCCAAGGCTGAGACAACTGAGGCCAAGGGTTCAAAAAACGGAGAGCGGGGAGCCACCAAAGGGGCTCCCCCGAAGAAGGCTCCAACATTCCTGCCTGCAGGAGAATGGGCCGCCCTCCCACAGGAGGAGAAGGAGGCAAGGATAGCCCTGAGAGCGGCAGCGAAAGCCGCGCGCAAGGCTCAAGAACAGGACCCACCTGACTCCGTGGTGGCTGCGGATGAGAGGATCCAGGGTGCCAGAGGGGGTGTTAGGGGTCCCGCCTGTGACCCCAAGTATGTGGCACCCTGTCCTTTGAGACCCTATGCGCTGTGTCTGCTGAATAGAGAGAGAGAGACATGCTTTTCACACGGCTGCTGTGTGTTCGTGGAGCTCGATAAGATGGCCTTGGACTGGAATGACTCCTCAGCGCAGCTGGCCAACGCTAACGAGCTGTTATCTTTTATCCGTCAACATGAGATATGACATTCTGGGGGAGAGCGGGTTTCCCAGAGACTTCTGACGTGAGAACGGACGACTCCCAGTTTGGTCTCACCTTGACCGTCTCGATTACGTCAGACTGTGCATGAGAGCGCACGTGAATGTGCGTGAGCGCGCGCCATTGTGTGTGTGCTAAACTGAAGTTCTGTGTGTGTATTCCTATTGAGATGATGCAGCGCAACGTCCTATAAAAGAGCGTGTCTCAGTGCCCCAGAGCTCCACTTGTTTCTTGTCTGTGTTTTTTAGAGAGTGTGTTGAGTTGTTGCAGCTATCCCCGGCCCGTTAGGGGTCGGGGATGGACCTTTTTGTACTTAGTGCAATTTCTGCACCACTTGTTCCTGTACTTAGAGAGACTTTGACTCTGTTAGATTCTCTGTTTTTAGTCAAGTACTTATATTGTACTTCTTCATTATTTCATTGCCAATTACTGTATTGGTGGTTTTATATTTTGTAACTGTTTTTACCAGTAAAGCTTTTTATTATTCACTTTTATCTGGTGTCTGTCTGAACTCATTTTTTAAGAGTTTACAACTTTTTAAGGTCTGACTTTCTCTCCTTCCCTACGGGGAAGGCTGCACTTATGGGAGGAAGGTTTTGAACACCTTCAGGCACTCGAATCATCTCCTGGCTGTGGGACTGAGTGAGGCTTTTGGTAAGAATCAACAAGAGTGTTTTCTTAGGTAAAAGTCTTTTCACCTTCTCAGAAGCCAACTCAGCGCGTGCTGAGTTGGTGGGCGAGCTTGGCAGAATATAAGTACAAATCTCCAAACCCCTTAAACCGGATGAACTGATGTTCACACTGGACGGTTTGTACTAATAAGTCAAGCGGCGTCGCTCCCGAGCCCCTGGTGAGAGCTAGGTGTCAGACTCATACTTTACATGGTCTTTGTGGTTTGCATTCTCCATTCAGACCTAAGGTCTACATTTCTAAAGTAAGGTGCATATCTTGGTCTCTAAAATAAATAGTCGCTGTAGAAAGTAATAATATTCACCAGTTAAAGAGGGTCTCATTGATAGCTCAGCTTTCATTCAGAGAAGTGTATTTATGTTAGTGTTAAATAAGTATATGTAATGTAAATATGTAAATATGTATATGTATATGTGTAATAGTAGGTTTATGCAAATGAGAAAGGTTATAACACCTGTTTGTGTTAACTTAAAGGTATAGTGTAGTGTTAGTGATAGTGTTTTGTTAAAAAAGATCTGGTAACTTCTTGGGCTTAGGACCTGAGGAGGGTTCCGGACGGCGTCGGGGGGTCCCCTAATAGGTGAAGGGGTATCTAGTAACTCGGAGCTCATTACAGTACTCAATTTAGACATTAAATGACAGACAAATACGTTTGCTGTTTGCTATAGGCCTATCCAGGGGAGGTACAGCCAATATGGAACAGCACTGTGACCTCCCCTGAAAAAGTGCTTACATTATGCTGTGTGAAAATATGTGCCATCTGTGAGGTAAGGTGAGGGCTGACTGCCTGGTTATTACAACACTGAGGCCATGTTTCCATGTCTGCAAAGGTTCCGACATTGACCACAAGGTGGTGCAAACACTTAACTTTACATGGGTGCAACCGAAATGTGAAATAAATAATAAACACCAGCAGTATGCAGATTATAAAATGCTTGGTGAGTCCATGGAACGTATTATGGCAGGCCTGTGTATTCAGACCAAGTTTGATGGTCTGACCTGCATTTTTTCCATGATGGATATGGATCAATAACTTATTACAATGAAATGGTGCATGTACAGTATGTAAATAATTCTGCTGATATATGCTGTTCCTTCCATGAATTATTTAATTAATCAGGAGATGGATTGCTGCCCCAAGTTCCCATTCACAATACCAACTAGGGCTGCAACTATCGATTATTTTCATAGCAATTATTCTATCGATTCCTTTATTTTTTGATGAATTGAATATTTGAGAGGTGCCTTTTTTTTTTATACATCAACGAGTCAACGAATTGATATGAATACATTTCAAATGAATCTGTTAGTCTGATTAACCACTTAAGCCCTGTTTCATACTTTTCGTACAAAGGTTTCATGCAAAGACGGCGAAAATAGCTGATCTACAAGCTCACAACGTGTCCCATAACTTGATTAGTTTCGATAAACTGTCGCAACCCTTATCCCAACACATGGAAAGAGGTTTGTTTTGTTCTACTGTAGGGCATCATTGTCCTCTGTTCTTGTTTACCGGTATGTGCAGGCAGAGCAGCATATGTCTGCAGGCACTCACTATAATAAAAGCACAATAAGATGTGTACTAGGTTGGTGGGTTTTCATTCCACAGAACTGTGTGTGGGCAGGGAGAGGGGGCTTTGGGATTCTCATTTTTACACTTCAATTCCTTAAACCAAGTTGGTATAGGAAAATCACACACGATGGCATTTTTAAATCTTCAGTCGGTAGGTTTCATGTCCTACCCAGGATTTAAAACCCAGTGTCCTCCTGGGTGGGAGTCTGGGAGACCAAACATCTACTGCTCATTCAAGAGGCATGCAGTCCCCACTTGGACGTGGGAGATATGGCGCTTATGAGCTTCAGCCAGTATAAGCTACTTCAATCAGTAGGTGTCCTACCCGATACCATAGGGCAGGGGTCTTCAACGTTTTCAGGAACCCCTTAGTTGAGAGAGAGATGAAGCAGGGACCCCCACAACCTTTTCAGATTCCATATAGTTTCATTGTTTGACAGCACAATCATCAGTGTATTTTGGATTCATGTCAATTTGTGTTTTCAGATATTTAACCATTTGAGCTGTTATTACCTAATAAACTTGACCTTTCACTCTGTAATTAGCCTGCTCATTTTCCCCTCTACACCAAACCTCTTTGCCGAAAATAGCCGATCTATAAGCTCACAACGCCTCGCAGCGCGAGGCATTGTGAGCTTGTAGATATGCTATGTTTGGCTACAGTTCTTAGAATATAGACACTAGGATTCAAGTTTTTAATATAAAAAGGATTGGAAGATTTGGAGGACCCCCTGTAGTAACTCTGAGGACCCCCTAGGGGTCCCGAACCCCCTGTTGAAGACCCCTAGTCTAAAGGTCTCAATGGAACAGTAGGGAGACCGCCCCTAACCACTGCAGATCTACTATTGGCTAGACAAGAACCTCTTCTAGAATAAGAGTATTCGATTAGTTGAAAAAAAGTAATCAATAGAATAATCATTAAGACAATAATCGACATTTGCAGCCCTATTGTGCTGTACTTCAGTTACTATTACTACAGCCAGACAGTAATTATTAGGAGGCTTTATCTCCTCATGGGAGGTAGAAATATGGGAATGAGGTTACCCTAGTTATATTGTATTAACATACCCTACCTTACAGATTGGTTAAAATAACATTTTAATTAAAATAAGTTCTGATTTACAGCTTTATTGAACAAATGCTTCTGACATCCCCTGCTGTACAGCCTTTGTGTAGTGTGTGCATTCATGGGTGTGCCCTCCTCATATTTGTCTCCAATCCAGCTACAACATTCCTCCTGAGCAACAACTGACATTTTCAAAAGGTGGCTCAACAGAGGAATTTACCTCGCAGCTAAATGGATTCGGCCAGGCAAGGAGAGAGTGTGACGGGCGGACAGAAGGCTAGCGAGATAGAGAGAGGGAATGAGAGTCGGCAAGTGCATGTACAATGTACAGTAATATGTGACAGAGACAGATTGTGCTGCAGAAGTTACTTTCAAAATGTAATATTCCGGCCCGGGCCGTTGGCCTAGCGGTCCAAGCACTCATGCTCCAATGTAGCCTGACAACATGTTGCGGGTTCGAGTCCTGATGCTGATGGCCTTTGCTGCATGTCACTCCCCATCTCTCTCTCCCCGTTTCCTGTATGACTTCACTTCACAATCAATGAAGGCATAAAAATCCCCCCAAAAAATCTTTAAAACACGGCCGTTGTCCACCTGAAAAATTAGCTAATGTATATATAGCATCAAAATCAGTTTGACCATTGTGACACATTGTGTAGATCAGCTTTTAAAAAAATATATATACATAAAAATAAAAATGTGTAATGTTTTTGAAACATTTTAACAACACAGATCTGGTTGGTATGGGTGAGGGGTCCGTGGCACAAAATATTTTCAGGTGGGGATCCGGGAACAATTAAATATTAATTTGGGGGTCCTTGACAGGGAAAATCTTTGAAAAACACCAAAAACCTCCTCAGGCTCCACCATTGTCATAACCATAACACTCTCCCTGTACACCTTATTTCTTGTCACCTTTTCTTTCGATTGATGCTATGCAGGCACATCCTTTTAAATAATAATAAAAGACTAATGTGCTATATTACAACATTACTTTCTGTGCCAAGTAATGCATTATATTATTTTTGCATTACTGTCACAAAATGGCCTCAAATGAAGTGCAAAAGCACCAGACATCATATTAAATGGCAGAGGCCAGAGGGCAAACTGAATGGAAAAGTTATTGGTACAAAATTGCTATTTTAGCAACCTAATTTCAATGTCATGATAAAACACAAACAACTCTGAAGCTACATTGCCCTCTATCAGTGCCACAAATCAGTGTGTGTGTGTGTGTGTGTGTGTGTGTGTGTGTGTGTGTGTGTGTGTGTGTGTGTGTGTGTGTGTGTGTGTGTGTGTGTGTGTGTGTGTGTGTGTGTTTGTTTGTACTTGAATTACTATACTTGTTAGTGCCATTTTCTGCCAAATGCCCCCACAGGAGACATTGGGACCAAGCACTTTAGGGCCAAATTACACCCATATTTTGATCTTACTGGCATTTAAGTTAGGGTCAGATTCAGCAATGTTTTTTTGTTGGGGATTTTGAAGGTAAGACATAAATATAAGCCGGATTTAGTGGTTGTTATATGGTTGAGGAAGATTTGTGGTGTGTGTGTGTGTGTGTGTGTGTGTGTGTGTGTGTGTGTGTGTGTGTGTGTGTGTGTGTGTGTGTGTGTGTGTGTGTGTGCGTGCGTGCGTGCGTGCGTGCGTGCGTGCGTGCGTGCGTGCGTGCGTGCGTGCGTGCGTGCGTGCGTGCGTGCGTGCGTGCGTGCGTGTGTGAGAGAGACTGTGTG
The DNA here is from genome assembly GCF_963921795.1 of Nannobrachium achirus. Taxonomy (NCBI): domain Eukaryota; kingdom Metazoa; phylum Chordata; class Actinopteri; order Myctophiformes; family Myctophidae; genus Nannobrachium; species Nannobrachium achirus. Next base: position 47,895,473 of record NC_137818.1, read on the forward strand.
ACTGACGTCATCAGGCTTGCTCAATGTGTAGTTCCTCATGGCTCCAGACTGGCCTCCAAGTACTCTGATAGAAAAAGGTTTAAGTGAATATATGATATACTATTATTTAATAAATACCCTTTGTTTTAGCATTTTTCAAATATATATTTTTCACAGAATCAAATGTTTTATGGTCATGAATCAGTTGGTGCCTGGATGGTTTGGTTCCAGCCTCCAGGCTTAAAATATGAAATGATAAATATTTTCAGAAATCTCTTTGTGGAAAATGAATGGGCTTTCGATTTGTGGAACCACAAAATGGCCACCACTGCTATATGCCCTATATAGAGAATGGTGCTCAGACCGCTTCATTAGTGAATAGAATCTGTTAGAAGTTAAAAAAGAAACTATACAGTAAATAATGAAATAATATCACCCAAGGCCTGACTTTTGTAATGCGTTATCCTCACCACTGGACGGAAATGAGAAAAGCACGCAATTCTGATTCTGTTTGAAGGAAAGACATGGTTTGACAGAGAGAGAGACTGAAAGAAGGAAAAGACAGGCCACACTAAAGGCCACGGAGAGAGGAAGACATCTATTTGCCCCTGTGCCACTGTGACCACAGTGACGTTAACCTAATCAGTCTTCACATGGTAATTAAAGGTGTCCCACTGAAAATGGTTCCATTTATATTGCTCTCTCTCTCTCTCTCTCTCTCTCTCTCTCTCTCTCTCACACACACTCACACACACTCACACGCACGCACGCACGCACGCACGCACGCACGCGCACACAAACGCACACACACGCACACACGCACACCAAACACTCTACTTAAGGGGAATTAATTATTAGTATCAATCAATGATGTTATCTGTGGGTGTTACTTGGTTAAGAAGGGAGACGGGCAGACAGTGGCATTTAGCTGTGATTAATGTAGTGACCTTCCCTAAAGCCTTGGGTGTGTTCTAGAAAAATCTATTCCATTTCAAAGTGACCTCCAGGGGGGCCGCTGGAGGGAACACCCATGTACTCAGCATCCAAATGCACCAAACACACACACACACACACACACACACGTACACACGTGCGTGCACGTGACACACAGACCTAAAAACACACACACACACACACACACACGTACGCACACACACACACACACACACACACACACACACACACACACACACACACACACAGGTAACCAAACAAACACAAGTACGGAAACTCATACGTGCACAAAAATAGTAGTGCATGAGACCTTCACAGCGGGCAGCATGGATTCGGTGCAGATGCTGTGCTTTTAGCACAGACATCAGCTTCTGGCAGGATTCAAATGAGGGTCTTTAACCACCTAAGCCCTATACTTCATCATACCACCTACAAGCTCACAATACGTGAGGTTTTAGATCGTCTTCTTTCGTTATTTCTGATTCTTTTTCTTTTCTTTTTTCTTTTCGCCTACCACATGTCTAAAATGGGGACGCCATGCAGGAAGGTTAAAGCCAAAAATCCACTAAGCTTTCAAAAGCACTATGGCTTTTTCTGGGTATTTAATAGATTGAAGGTGAGAGTGCTATTGTGATTTGACTGAGACCCTTCACGAACAGGTCAATCACATTTTAGAGAGTTGAGAATGGAAAGGAAAGCCCTTGTAACTGAAACTCCACTACTGTTCAATCTGTCCTGACAAACGACGACTGAAGGGAATTGTCAGCTAGTGGAATTGTAGCTTTGACTGTTTTGGACTTTATAGAAGAGAAATCATAGTAGGCCTACCATATCCTACCGTAAAACATACATTGTGCAGTAACATACAATAGCAATGGTGTTTTATTGCAAAGTAAGGCCAAATACTTCCCACACGACTAATGTCTATAATTTATACTCTGTTGCACAACAGGTGTCTCTTGCTGAAAAGAACCAACTGATATTCTGATGTGTCTTGTGAAGTAGTAGCGCGTAGATTGAGCTTCAGCCTTTAGCCTGGCATGGCAAGCAGGCAGGGACGGCTCCAGGTGGTCTAGAGGGGGCTTTAGCCCCCCCCTGGTGAAGGCTTAGCCCCCCCTAAGCCCCCCCTCCCCACAAACCCAACTGTGATGAAAATATTTAAGGAATAAATACATAAAATATATTTGAATATGTCAAAGACAATTGACTGACTTCTATGTACACCATGGTATGAAATCGTACTTTTTATGCTGGAAAGCATCTTCAGCCTCACAAAAACCCTATTCGATCACCTAACAGTCCTCAGATTTGGAGCTGGAAACTGCCAATGATCTGGTCTGTTGAGTTATCGATACCCTAAGTGAGAGATTCTCGTTTGTCGTAAATGAGTATTATTCATTATTGTTTGTTGACAAAATTCATTAGCCCCTGTTCTAAAAAAGCCAGCCCCCCCATAGCCCCCCCAGTCACAATTCTCTGGAGCCGCAGCTGCAAGCAGGTGTTCCAGGTGTTTTCTTTTTGTGAGACAGACGGAAAGAAAGCTGAGATGAGAGGACAATAACAAGGAAGGAACAGGAGAGAATATTTTAGCACAATTTGAGCCTGGGCCAGGAAGGTTTTGGTTCAATGTATGTCATCTATCATTGTCAAAATGTGGTCAAGAAAAAAACAATACTGTATCTATCTTTATGCTTTATCTATCAATGTCTTTTTTGCCATTATGAAATATTGTTTTGTCTTTTTCTTTTTTTTTCGTACTTGGACATATTTTGGCAGTGATGGATTACCCTGATGGAACCTTAACGTTAAAAAGCATCAACAGTATCCGATAAATCTTTAAATTTGGACAAGCTGTATTTCTAGACACTTTAATTTGCTACAGTACCAGTACACACTTTTGAACTGAGTGACTACATAGTGACTACACACCAAACGGATGCAATCATGTACAATAGGCCTACTGCAGGTAGGCAAAAATACTGTCTTAAGGGCCATTCAAACTGAGCACTATGTCTATAACTACAGATCCATATATAAAAATATATAATATTGTCTAAAAAAAGCATGCAGATGCACCCCAAATCATAAATGACTGCAGAAACTTCCCGCTGGACTTCAAGCAACAAGAAGGTTGACATTTCTCTATTATAAATCCTTGTTTTGTGTGGTCTCATGTATATTACAGAAGAAAAAGTACTTTGACACAATATTCGAATTTCTTTTTTAGATGGATCTGTATAACTATAAAAGTAGAGTTTTAAAAATTGTTAAAAAATAAGTCAAGTGGATGGCAGTGTTCACACCGACTATAAAAAAATGGTGAACGATATAGTTCCATCAACTGTTGATTCATTTATTATGACACCTTTAGTCTCGCAGTATGGCGATGTTCATCTGTCCATGTGTCCATTATGTAAGTAAGCCTTGCAGTCAAGGCCCTTAGGGCAGGAGCCTATCTCCTGTTTCTGTAGTGTGAGACAGCTTTAGTACTGTACACCCCCCGGAGATGACACTCGTAGCCTACAGTATGTCGCTGGGATGTATGTCGCAGGGACTTACCCCCAATGCTGGGTCACTGCTGGGACACTCTAAGCACAAGGCCTGGCCATATGTGCCAACATTTTGGTCTCAAGATTTCAAACTTGCTGCACTGGCATGGAATTGGCTGTGTATTTTCTTCATGTTCCTGCAGAAGATGACTGATTTTGGTGACCACATGCACACAAAATGTCTCAAAATGTAATGGGCAGATTGCCCTGAAACTTGCTGGGTGCATTCGAATTCATGCTCCTTGGAACTAACCTATATTTGAGTGATCCCATGCATTCCCTTTCCTCTAGTGCCACTCTGAGCACAATATCTCATACTCAGATGAACACTAGTGATTATGGGACCCCATGACATTATCTCTACTGCCATCCTTCCACTAACATTTCCCTGAGCAAGACATTTAACCCCTAACTGCTCCCCAGGTGCTGTATTAATAGTGCCCACTGCTTCTGTTAATTGAGATAGGTAATACAGAAGAACATTTTCAGGTATGTGCAAGTACAGTAACCAATACCCCAAGAATAAAAACAACAACAGCTGATTGTAAGAAGCAGCACAGACTCCAGGGGCTTCTAGTTACTCTTTAGCCTCGTTTTCACACAGCTGTGTGTTCTGTCGTAAGTCCTTTTGTTCTATTCATTTCCTCTCTTATCTCTGATGTGTGTGAAATTCCCTCTGTTTTTTTTTTCCGTGTATGGAATTTCCCTCGAGTATGTTGAAATTGTTTACCTTTTTGTGGATTTCAGAGCGGCTGCATTGCTTTTGTGTACCAGTCAAGAAGCAGAAAACATAATTTCATTCAATTCAGTTTTTATTTTATTTTATGAAGTGGAGAAAGGCAGTGTTGCTACACAGTGAAATGGCAAGGTGTGTTGGATTAGGCTGAATATATAATTAATGGTTGTGCTGCAAGTGGATCATGACCAATCAAATGATTGCTTTTCATCACCTTAAAAGAGAAACAGCGAACTGATAATTTTCACTGTGTCATGGAAGAAAATCTAATTCTTCCAAGAGCAAATTTATGTCCTTGTGTGGGGTGTAGAATCATCAATAATTGATCTACAGCACCTCAAAATTATCTTGGGAGGAAATAAACAAAGCATAAAAACGCATCTGGTAGGCTACTAGTCCTTAAAGAGGCTTTTCTCAATTAAGCTCACTTCAGAAGCCCAATTCATAATCATCAAATAAATTATGTATGTGGATATAACCCGGGCTTGTGTGATTGTATCTATCTGGTGTGCCTCTGACAACTAAAGTGGGCTGAAAATAGCAGCGGACATGTGTGACTCACTATAATACAGCCGTGGACATCACATAGTCCAGCAATTGGGGGGAAAAAAAACACTAATAATAAAGATATGGCCCAGCTGCCAAGCTCACAGATATGACGCAAATCATGGTCCTTGTTGACCTTAAAATGAAAGTGCGCTTCTGATTTGCAAACAACATACGCCTTACTATTCTCCCATAGAGTGCACGGCGAGTCCTCAAAACATCAAACCTAGGCCTATTATGCATGTGGTGAAAAACACTCTTCCACTTCTCCTCCAGAGTCACTGAAGCTGTCCGTGTTGTCAGGGGCGTCACACCAAATTCTGGGCCCTGGGTACAAGGATTCACTGCGGGCCCCCCCATGAATGTTAACTATTGAAAAATAGCAGATATACAAGCTCACAGGCTTGTAGATCTGCTATTTTTGAAAAATCGTGACAATGTGTGCAAGAAACTTATGTTTCTATGTCAGTGGTGCTCAAACGTTTTCATGTGAAGGACCCCCAAGATGATATGTATTTGGCCACAGCTAGACCCCCATCTCAAAATATTTAGTTCCAGGGACCCCTCCCCGGGAAGCAAAATTTGAGTTACAAATGTTCGCTTAAAAAATACATATTCAAAGATTTGCGCACATTTTTACGACTTTTAAAAAATAGCAGATCTACAAGCTCGCAGCGCGGCACTCGGTGCCGCGCTGTGAGCTTGTAATATCTGCTATTTTTCAATAGCTAAAGTTACTATAGGGCCCCTCGCACCTTGGGCCCTGGTAACTCAGTCCCACTTTCCTACCCCTTGTGACGCCCCTGCGTGTTGTGCCTCAGCACGCAGCCTCACGCTATTCTGCCTGAAAATTGGGCCCTTTGCTCTTGTTATTCACTTATTGGACTGGATAGCAGAGAGAGGCAGGGAGGCCAGAAAGAAGGACAGCATGCAAACAGGTCCCCAGCCAGGAATCAAATTGGGGACATTGGCAGGGCCACTCGTATGGTTCCCCCTGATCAGGGAAAATAGTTTTTCTTGATGCAATTTTGGCGCCCCCTCCTTGGGACGGCACCCTGCTAGAGCAGTGGTTCTCAACCTTTTAAATATTCACAATTTCTGCCTCTAATATTTGACAATTTGGCCAATGATTAACTTAAAAAGTCCTTATATACCCTCTGTACACTTAAACTTTAGGTTGGTTTGTTTACTGTTGAGTGAGAAAACAATGTTGCACATTTGTTAATCATCTGGGGACCTCCCAAAATAATTTGGGGACCCCCCTGGGGGTCCCGACCCACAGGTTAAGAACCACACTCTGATGTCGAAAACCACACACGTGGTCACAATCAGCACCATGGTCGTATTGCATTGGATTTGTTCTTTCTGTTGGAAAGTAGCATTGTCAGTTCTCAGTTGAATACTAAATAATGGAATCTCAATTTTCTCCAGTATAAAATATGATTAAATATCATAAACGCCACAGAGACACAGAAACGCTGGCCTTTTTTTTAAACACAGTTCTTAGGCTATATAACAGGAAGGATAACAAAATCTATATAGACCTATGACCCAGAGGGCGTGGGTTTGATGTCATACTGGGGAGAAAATTCGGTGAAACGTTTGGTTGTGACGCGAGTCACACTTGCAAATTAATTTCCTCTTACCGTTTGAATTGTCCCCATTCAAGTCAATGGGGACATTTAATTCGCTAATAAATTAATGGCCATATATGGAGATCTCTGTGTCAGTCCTTGTCCCTTTCATTCCCATATGGAGATCGCTGATGTCATCAATATTAAGCCCAAATCTTGGAATGCCCATATATGGACATATACTGTGTCAGTCTTATGTGGTCTGAGATGTCAGACTATGATGTCAGTCATCTCCATATTTGGGAAAAGTTTAATTTTTAAATAGCTATTTTGTACAAATAAAAATAACATACTTTATATATCCATAATAATGACCAACTCCCTTATGGGTATCATTAAAGTGTGCCATTGTTTCCCTCAGACCTGTCCTGGTCACCCCGGACGGCGTCTGTCACAGGGAAGAACAATGAACACATCTGCTTGATCGTGACTTCACCTTCCTTTCTGAGGACACAGAGCTTTTACAATCACCCCCTGCATCAATTCATGCATGCCGACTCTCCGCCTCTCTGCTCTCTCTCTCTCTCTCTCTCTCTCTCTCTCAGCGTGAGGTGGACGCAGAGAGAGCTAGGGAGAGGGAGGGAGGATGAGAGAGAGAGAGAGAGAGACCTGATGGAAGGGGTTGGGGGCAAAAAAAAGAAAAAAGAATAATAAAACCTCTATCTCTTCCAGGGCTTGCAGATGTTTCATTTGTTTTTAATAGATTAACATTGGCTGACAGATGGGTGATACAGCCCGCACACTGGCACACGAGGGAACGCCTGCGTGCACATATGCACGCACGCACACAGCACATGTAGACCTATGAAACGAAAAGAACCTTCTTTTGCCTGTGCCCCGCGTACGCACGCACACAAAATGCCAGTGCGAGCACATACACTAGGCTACAGCGTACTCATCACCACTCCTATTCTCTCATATATGAGGCTGGTACGATGCCCCAGTGATGACAGTTCTGTCAGCATGTAGCACGGCAGCATAGGCTACTACCACCGCTCCCGGTACCCACGGTGCCACATTACCGCACCTCTCATATAACGTAATGTACAGGCTTACTGTAAGTAACTGTGAAACATCACCCCCACATGAGGTTGGCGCACGGCTTAGTGGTCGTTGTCTGCTTGGCAACATGCAGAGGCAGTGGATTGCTAAACCAGGCCGTTTGGCGCCGTGTTTCTGCAGTATCCACATGGCCCGCTGATAATGTTTAAAGGACATTGTTTACTGGACTGACCTTCAGCGGTGGCTAGTTAGTTCAGGCCATATAAAGTAGGCTATCAACAGATAGATACTGGCTTTTAATTAATGGGCATGAGCCAGAGGAAATAAAGGCTGATTTATACTTGGTTGCATGCTGGTTGCACCCGAATTAGTTGTTATTATATGCCAGTGAAAAATATGCCAGTGAATCTTTTTTTGTATTGTTATCAATTGTTTTTTATTCATCACAGAAAGAATACAATTATCCAGTATAGACAGATGCATCATGAATAAAGAAAATTAAAAACAAAACAAAAACAAGATACATGTACTGTAGGCCCACATACAACACACACACACAACTCCAAACTAACACACTAGGGTAGGTACCCTGTGGTGGAGGCAAGACAATTATATTAGGTGGTGGTGGTTAATTTTATATACCGTATATAACATGATATCATGGACAGAAGTACAGTTTAACACTCTGGGCAGTGGTAAAGTAGTTCTGCCAAGAAGAATGGTCCGACACTAGAATTATACTGTGTGGCTTCAAGGCCTCTGGAACGATCTGTACCATAACAAGATAGGCTTTACCAAAACAATAGTACTGAGGCCTACTAAAGACCTCTCGATAGTTAGTAGTCGACCTCTCGACTACTAACTATCAAGTATTAGTATCATCATACAGACCTAGATATTAATATAATCAATGAATACATGATCTACTCTATAACGTCACACATAATCAATCATGATAACTCTAATCTACTGCATACCCCCTCACAAAAATCATGCAGTAATCCTGGTCTCTGTATTGCCTCCCCCTGGTCTGCCGGGGCACCTGATGGAGGGGAAAGGAACTGGTTGGAATAACGTGTCCCCATGTCCTACTGAGGAAACTCCCCCCCTGTCAGGTGATAAGAAGCGGCCTGCATGCTCACTCCTCATGCATTGAAGGAAGCATCAGCTCAGTTCGGGGCCCTCCCCAAGTTGGTGGGAAAGTAGCATCCAGACTGATACCGTGGAGGAACGTGTGAGAGAATCCACAATATCAGTCTGGCTAATGCCATGCAGGCTACATAATGTGTCACACTCCAGTAATAACATTTAGGACGGTACAGTGTTTTACAATTTACAATTTAGGCATTTAGCAGACGCTCTTAATCCAAAGCGAACAATAAGCAAGGTAATACCCTGAAAAACCACTTACAAGCAGCAGCTGTTCGCAACTGGTAAAAACAAACATAGCCCAACCCTATACCCTCCCCTGACCCCTCTTTGTATTTACCTACTGTATTTTCTTTCTCTTTTTTTAATTGTTTCCCCCCCTTTTTTTCCTGACTATATCTACTGCATAGTACTGTGTTCTATCCGTCTGTCATTCAATGTTATATGAGATACTTCAATGGTTTCCTATGGAAATCAGCTTAGTCTTTTCTAGGATCTCCTTTTAGTAGACCTTGTACCAGTGAACTGTATCGTCATGAAACTGTACTTTTTCCTATGCAAACTTCTAATAAAGTCTTCAATCAATCAATCAATCAATCAATCAATCAATCAATCAAATTCTTCAATCAATACATCAAATGCATATAAATAGTAATCTAAGAAAAAGGACATAGGTAGACCAATTAATGGCACCTATTCAGTAAAAACACTTTGTAGCTGTCACAGGTTCAATGAATAGGGTCCACGCCTCATACAGATGTCTTTCAGGATTTTTAATGTCACACAACTCCTCCAATCTCCTCCAACAGACATAGACACCAAGACACCGTGAAAACTATAAAGAAAATAAAACATACAATATAATTTGAGTCCATAATTTTGTCATATAGTGAAGCAGTCCTCTGATCAGTCCACACAGGTGCATTCATTATTCACATGCAGTTTCTCTGGCAAAGTATACGTTTTACAATAATACAGAAATCAATCACATATCAATGCAAGACACAATAAAAAGCATTTACCGTGTGCGCCTTTGAACCATGTGCAGAATCTGTAGCAATGTTAATATTTCTCTCTCTCTCTTTCTCTGTTTCTCTCTGTAGTTTTCTGCGTGGCTTCTCTCTGTAACTCTGCTTTGATCTGATCAGACTGGCCTCACTCTAACCAGGTGTAACTCCTTGCTCTAATTACCGTACACTCTCTAGATTACAGGCACATCAGTTTTACCTTGTTCCATGTATTTTTTATAAACCTTTTAACATATTTATTCGTCATTTTTAATACCAATTATTTATCATGAAATTACCTTTTTAATCCCAGAATATGCATGAATTATAAACCAAACAAAACACATCTTTATATTAATTAAATCACTGTCTCGACCTCTGGGACAGTTACACTCCCACCAAATTACTGTAATTTAGGATCAACTTGTTTTAAATTCAGCAATTTCCTGAACCATTCTTTTAACTCTTTGACTCAAGACCTTTGACCTTCAGGTAAGATGAAATACATTTTTTTTTCTCTCTCTGGTAACACCAACATAAACACATTGTTTTGCATTATACCAAAATCTTTTGACTCATTAATAGGAACTCAGGTACATATTTACAGGTTAGTTCAATCAGACCTCATACTAGTTGTTTCCATTTAGAACAACCAACATATGAAAGAACCTTTAACCAATACCCCTTTGGCACTTTTCTAGGAAGGGAAATAGGACCTCTGGGGCGTCAAACACAGAGTTACTGAGTATTCTGCTCTGTGAAACCATTAGTTTCTCATCCGAGGTGACCTTTAAGGAGAATGTGTCCTTGTTCACACTCTGTTTGACTCCCACCATAGCTTGGGTAGGCGGCTTGTCAGGATCTACATCTCGAACTCTACTGGCTTGCTCATTTTTAGGACTTGACTCCAACCCTTCTCTGCTGTTGGGCATGCACTTGAGAAAATGTAACCTCCCATTCTCAGGTTCCTCTTTTTTGTCTTTGTCTGCATGTATTTGCATGTTACGTTTCCTTTCCTCTTCAGGTTCTGGTACCTTTCTGTAAGTGCAATGGGTCTCTTTCTTTGAGACTTCCATCTCCTCTTCCAGACTCTTGTTCTCTTTGTCTCTGTCGTCCGTTGTCTTTGTCTCTCTGTTTTCCTCTGTGTCAAGGGCTCTGGTGACAGCAGGTGCTGTCTTTTGTGGCAGTTCCTTGACTGTGATCTGATGACACAGGCTAGTCACATCTGTAGACTTTTCTTCTTGTGGTGCACCGCCAACAATGCTCCATCCCAAGATCGTCCTTACAGCATACGGCTCGTTGCAAGCTCCTGCGACTACTCTTCGTGGCGCCAAAGCTTTAGGGCAGTCGTACCCTATTAACAACCCCACCTTGATGCTGTTGATCATCTCTGACATATCTTTTGCTATATCCTTCAAATGCTCCCACCTTCTGGCTGTCTCTATGGTAGGAATTTGGGAGCGCTCATGTGGGATAAAGTCCCTGGTGTAGACAGGTGGCAAGTCCACATAACCCTTGGTGTTATGTGGTCTAACTCTTAGCCCACTCACTTTCTCACTGTAAATGGAGTCTTTTCCCATCATTGTGGTAAGCTTTAACTTGACAGGTTCTCTTACTTCCCCCATATTGCCTAACACTTCCTTGTCTACGAAAGTGTTGCTACTCTGGGTGTCTAGTAGGGCATATACTAGTGTCCTTGTTCCAGGGTTGGTGGTTGTGGAAAGCCATACAGGTACTATCATGGATGTGCTCCCACCATCACCACTGTTTACAAAGCAAGAAAGAGAAGAACTTGCTTCTACTTGATCATCCTGAGAAGATGTATTGTCCTTAACAGGACGGTCTTCATGAAGGGGTGTCGGATGATTTCTCTTACATATGTTACAAGTAGCTTTCTTCTTGCAATCCTTTGACTTGTGTCCTCTTCTTAGACAGCCGAAACACAAGTCATTATCAAGTATGAACTTTTTCTTGTCCTCAACAGACTTGTTACAGAATGTCTGGCATTTGTAGATGAAGTGGCTCTCTCCACAGCATATACATTTGATTGTGTTCGAGGATGCTTTTGCTTCCTCTCCGGAAGCCTCCTCTGAACCACTCTCCTCTGTTTTTGCTGTCGCTTTTGGCTTATCTCTGGTACCCACGTTTGTGACAAACACATTTGCCTTTGGGCGTTTAAGGTCTCTCGATTGCCTCTCTTCAGTAGGCTTCAGTGCATGAAGTGAGGATACTGGGTTGCACGCAATATATGCTTCTTGTGCAATAAACTCTGCAAATTCCTTGAAACCAGGGTATTCCTCATTTTCTTTTAGGCTTTTAGAGACTATTCGATTCCATCGAGAGGTAACCCAGTCAGGAAGTTTTTGTAGCATCTCTTGATTCTTATCACAGTCGTTTAACACTTTAAGCCCCTTTACATGTGGCATGGCATTGCTGCAAGCTTTAAGAAAATCACCAAACTCTCTCAATTTAATCGACTCTCGTGAACCAATCTTTGGCCAGTTTTTCAGTTTGTCACTGAAGGCACGCTGAATTATGAAGGGGTGGCCATAGCGCTCATTCAATGCCTCCCAGGCCTGGTCGTAGGCTTCTTCATCCTTTCTGAAGAAGCTTCCTCCTAACACAGATTGTGCCTCTCCACCGATATATTTTTGCAAGTAAAAGAGCATGTCTGCTTTATTTGTGCAGCGGCGCTCAATCAATGCTTTGAAGCTCATGCTCCACTCTAGAAATTTCAACGGGTCGCCCGTGAAGATAGAAGGCTCAGGTGCAGGAAGTCTTGTAAGCACCATTGTGTCATGAAGGGCTTGTACTAATGACACTTCGTTGTTTGTACTGTTTGATTGTACTTTGTCCTTGCATGCCATTTTAACTTGTTTTATTTCTTTCTTTGGTACTGGATGAGGAACGACAACTTTACTGCGAACTGATCTCTCATCCCAGCCCTCACCTGAGTCTGCCTCAGAGTATGCCTTAAGTTTGGCAGTTAGTACTTGTATGTCCCTCTGATTTTCTAGCCTCTTAAGCTCTTGTTTTTGTGCAGCAATGGCATCCTCCATTTCTATTTCTGCTTGTTTTGCAGCCAGTTCTGCTGCACAATCTGCCATTTTTACTGAGACACCTTGGCGTTCTGATTCTCGTTTCGATTGTTTGGAAGTCCATCCTATGGACTGGGCATATTCTTTGTCAAACACCGTATTGAGTCTTGCTCTTTCTGCTTCTGGATCAAACTCTTCCATTCCATTTTCACTTAAGCGTATTCGCAATAGCCCCATTAATTCTTTTGACAAGGCTATGCAAGTATCTATTTTCCTCCTAATATCAGAGGAAGGTGCTGATACTGTTCGCAAACTATTGTATACCTCTTCCAATTGTAACTGTAACCCTTCAACATTGTCCATCATTTCGGCCAAATCTTTGTCAGAGCACTCAAGTTTCAGCTTTGAACGTGTGACTCCAACCTCGGCTTTCCAATGTCCATACAGTGAGTTGAATTTACTCTCCATTTTGGAAACTTCTTGCTGTTTTAGCTCCTGCATTTTTGGAGTTAACTTTCTCTCTCTACAAGATTTCCGTGTTCCGTCTTGTTTTGACGTAGCGGCTGGCTCTTCTTGTGGGATTTGGAGATTTTGTAATTTAGCATGAATATCGCCTATTAGTATCTCCAGCCTTTCTCTTTCTTCTTCATCATCTTCATTTTCTAGTTGTACTTTTAGTTCTTCATATTCTTTTTGAAGAGACTCAATCTTTGTCTCATCACCTTGTGGTTCTTCACCGTCAGAAGGCATGGTGTAATTTCAAAAAACAACTTACAGTATAGCAAAATGCACATAAACCCTTATTGCAAATAATGAATGCAAACCCAAATACAATACTGTATATAGCTCACTTAAAAATAAACCTTGTGCACTCTTAGACTCTGTTTTCAATAGCTAATAACTCTCAAACAAAACAATATACATTGCAATGCAATATCAAAACGGCAAAATAACAAATTACAGTCTTTGTATACAATCTTTTTTTTTTCTTTTCTTTTTTTTTTTTTCTTTTTAAACTCTTTTCTTCTTTTTTCTGTTAACTCTTATCTTTTATAGCTCTTTTATCTTTTTAACTCTTCTTAATGGGTTGCATTGTCAAACCTTGACTTCTGGGATGATGATGCAACCTTGCTGCTCGTGTGGTGCTTCGATGACGCTGATGCGATGATATAGTCCGCACGCAAAGTCTCTTGTTGACTGCAGCTGTAGACTGAACATGAACAATGCTGCCCTCCGTGGGTGGCACCGCGATACTGCAGCCTCAATTCTTCAAAGCAGTCGGTTCTTCCTCTCCGTGGGGCTTTCTCTTTGGCAACACGATGATAGCGTTCTGTCGGTCGCTGTTCTTTCACCGTCACGTTGGCTTGTTCAAGCTCTCTCTGGGACAACGCTGACATGGAGTTATGTCGTTCTCTCTTGGGGACCACGCTGGGCGTTACGTTTTCACTGTAGCTGTCACAGGTTCAATGAATAGGGTCCACGCCTCATACAGATGTCTTTCAGGATTTTTAATGTCACACAACTCCTCCAATCTCCTCCAACAGACATAGACACCAAGACACCGTGAAAACTATAAAGAAAATAAAACATACAATATAATTTGAGTCCATAATTTTGTCATATAGTGAAGCAGTCCTCTGATCAGTCCACACAGGTGCATTCATTATTCACATGCAGTTTCTCTGGCAAAGTATACGTTTTACAATAATACAGAAATCAATCACATATCAATGCAAGACACAATAAAAAGCATTTACCGTGTGCGCCTTTGAACCATGTGCAGAATCTGTAGCAATGTTAATATTTCTCTCTCTCTCTTTCTCTGTTTCTCTCTGTAGTTTTCTGCGTGGCTTCTCTCTGTAACTCTGCTTTGATCTGATCAGACTGGCCTCACTCTAACCAGGTGTAACTCCTTGCTCTAATTACCGTACACTCTCTAGATTACAGGCACATCAGTTTTACCTTGTTCCATGTATTTTTTATAAACCTTTTAACATATTTATTCGTCATTTTTAATACCAATTATTTATCATGAAATTACCTTTTTAATCCCAGAATATGCATGAATTATAAACCAAACAAAACACATCTTTATATTAATTAAATCACTGTCTCGACCTCTGGGACAGTTACACACTTTATATAAAACCTAAAAATGCTATCTAACTTCCATGTAAGGTCATTGATGATGGTAGGTGAGTGCTGCGGTAAGTGCTATGGGCCAAGGTGGAGTCTGAAGAGGTGAGTTTTGGATGAATCTTCACCCTGTGTTGACCTATCACGGAACTCCATCTAATATGAAACCAAGGGCAAAGCGCTCATGGTATACGTGCGGTATGTGACAATTGATATGTGTGTGTTCATGTGTAAATCCAGCGGTTCTGCATTCATGCATCTGTCAGTCTGTCTGTCGTTCAAATGAATGCGTACACACACTTTCCACACCACACATGAGTGCCCTCATACACTACAATGCACACAGTAGGCTCTCCCTTGTGTGCATGTGCATCCCTATTGCCACTTATACTTAAACACTTTCAACCCAATGTCCCGATTTTAGGCATGTCATTATAGGTGATTTTCTCTTATTTCTTTTTGTAAAAAATGTATAGTTTGTTTGTTTAATAAAAAACATTCCAAAGATTTTAAAATATAAAAGTTCTTCCAACAAGCAAAAGTTGCAAATTCATGACACTTGTGAGATTGCAGTTCTGTTATTTTTGCAATAGTATATTGGTCTGATTTTACAACAACAGTTTTGTTTGTTTTGTGCTCTTACATTTGAAGTTGTTTTTATTAATATCACGGAAAACCCATTAAACTTGATTATCTACCAATTAAAAACTCCATCAACAAATAAAATGCAATTAGCCTCCATTCAACGTGTTGTCACTTACGAATGCTGCAGTGTCATTATTGTGCCTGCGGAAGTGATAAATTGAACACATAATGGTAAAGATAAGATAAGAAACAGATGAAATAAACCTTTTTATTTATCCCTGTGGGGCAGGTGTTGTAGCATCAACAGCAGTCAGAGTGAAACACAAGATAGACAGGTAAGAGATGAGAATGAAGATAAAAATAAAATGACCCACACACCAAAACAATATAATCTACAAGCTCACAATATGTCACGTTGCAGTCAGCATGTTCAGGTTTGTCAATTCAATTCTATTCAAACTTTATTCCAGACACACAGGGGGTCCATATTAAATACAGTCAGCAACATTTAAAAACAAAACAATAACAGTGTATCCAAAAACAATAAAAAACAAAAAAAACAGATCAGTCAATCAGCTATGACATTGTGACATCAGGATGTCCATATTTAGGCATAATCCATTAATACAAATATTTCACCAGTGAAAAGTATTAACAATAACAAGATCCAACCACATTGGATCCTTTCGAACACAGATCATCTTTTCCATTTCCTGAAAAGCAACAGTTTTGTGCATTTGAAAGGTGTCTAGCCCAAAGCATTGCGTCACATCTTGTAGATTGGGTCAGGGACGTGTTGGCCATTGGGAAAAGCGGGACAACCCCCGAACGGCCGGTTCATTCCCGGCCGGTCCAGGACGGCCATTAGGAAAAAATAAATAAATACAATTTTGGGGGCTGGGCGGCCAACAAAGTAAATCGTCACTGTCGAGCAGAAACCTTGTATCTCCAAGTTTAAAATGTGTAAATTTTTTCGCTTAGTTTAAATCATTTTAAAAATGATAAATACAAAACAAACGATTTTGGACATATAAGGTTTCCACCTGACAACGACGAAATATAACTCATGTAATTGGCCCACTGGCTTGTCACTTTGTCACAAATCTTTGAGTAGCAGCAGCGCTATAGAGAGAGATCTCTCTCTATAGCGCGCAATGAGGGCCTCTCCAACTCTTTTTCCCGGGCTGAATCAGGGGCCCAGCACGTCCCTGGATTGGGTATTTCCGGCGCGCCACACCTTCATATAACAAAGTCAAATATCCGATGGTTTGCGTGGGGCGAGAGGGCAGGGGGGAAAGCATTATGTCACATAGCGTTAATGTCCAGGCTAAAACGTGTCACTTGTACCTGTCATGGCCACTCCAGCAGGCTGTCAGAGGGGACATGTGCTGTCAGTGAGGTGTCTTGTCGGTTCCGCTCACTGTGGCCAGCAGACCTGTCACCTGGTGGAGTGGCCAATAACACACGCACGCACGCACGCACACGCACACACACAGGCCAAAATATCTTTCAGTTGCTTCTGATCTATCCGTACTCAAAATAATGTCTTTGCATGGCTTTACAGAATGCTGTTTACAGAATGTAAACAACAGAATGTAAACAACGCACATGAACCCATGAACACATTCACGGTGACGTGACGGTCAACACAAGCACAGTACACACATCAGCACCATACTGTACACACACACACACACACACACGCACACGCGCACACACACACACACACACACACACACACACACACACACACACACACACACACACACACACACACACACACACACCATTAAGCTCAATGTCTTTGGAATTTCATCACATGGTGACAAACATGTCATCGTAACACGATAATCTGTTGATTTCAGCAAGAGCCATCTTCATATGAATATAAACTAGAAAGGTGTGCTCATCGGAGTGCAGATATCCACCAAGAGATCTCACTCCATTGTTGTGGGTGTGTGGTACATTGTTTTGGGGTTGTGCGTGGTGTATGAAAAGGCACAGGGAGAAAGGCTATAAAGGATGCTATTGATAATGCCTTGTGCTCTTATGTGTCTGTACTATACAGTAGTTATAATAGGGCATATTAGAGGATGCAATAACCAGCTGATCAGCCTGTCTATAAAGGAAATTCACTAAAGGGACCAGCATGATAGTCCTCTACGTTCCAATTTTGGATGCTTTGAAGGAAAGACATTCAGGGATTGAGTCTCTTGGCCTGCCTGCAGCAAGCACAAGAAATTCGACTGATCAGCCTAGACACACTGACACACACATGCACGCGCACACACGCACGCACGCACACACACAGACACAGGGGCGAATACAAGGTACTCCACCCTGCCTTCAGCTTGGCAGAGCTGAAGGCAGGGTGTCAACACTAGTCATACCGCACCAAGAGCGCTCCTCATCATTGGGGCGTCTGTGGCCTATTGGTCCGGAGGGCCCTTACTGGAGGTCCGGGCGCATACCACCTGGGCTTTGTGTAGCCTGGTGGTGTCGCAATACTCCCCATCTCTCCCCCCATTTCTTGTGAGTCTACTATCCTATCAAATAAAGGCATAAAAAGCCTCAAAAACAAATCTTAAAAAAAGAGCGCTCCTCATCGTTGTCTCTGAGCTACAACAGCTTAAAGTGAGTTGAATGTGCTCGGACATTAAGCCTCTAGTGATTGTGTTTTTGGGTGTGTCGTCACGTTTATAAATGGATGCTGGTGTTAATCAAAACGAGGGAGTGGACCCGAACTGACACGCACGCACGCACACACGGCGCGCGAACGCACACAGGGACAAACGCCACACCTGTGGCCAGAGGTAATAATTACTGTCTACTTTGCTCTACCTCTTCATTTAGTCCAGGTATCTCTTCCTCCCTCCTCTCCTTTTGGGTGGCTGTGCTCCAAGCACCTGCCCTCCACCTTGTACCACAGTGGGGTTCAGTTTTGCTCACCCTCTCTCTCTCTCTCTCTCTCTCCCAGGGACGTGCTGGGCTCCTGATTCAGCCCGGGAAAAAGAGTTGCAGAGGCCCTCATTGCGCGCTATAGAGAGAGATCTCTCTCTATAGCGCTGCTGCTACTCAAAGATTTGCCATTTCAGATCGTGACAAGTGACAAGCCAGTGGGCCAATTACTGTACATGAGTTATATTCCGTTGTTGTCGGGTGGAAACCTTGTATGTCCAAAACCATTTGTTTTGTATTTATCATTTAAAAAATGATTTAAACTAGTGAAAACAGCAGATCTACAAGCACACAACGCCTCGCGTTGTGTGCTTGTAGATCTGCTGTTTTCACTACTTTTGTGCGACGGCCTTGTATGATGAAGCTTGGAGATACAAGGTTTCTGTCCGACAGTGACAATTTACTTTGTTGGTCGCCCAGCCCCCAAAATGGAACGAAGGCCAACATTTAATTTTTAATTATTTCCTAATGGCCGGCCTGGATCGGCCAGGAATGAACCGGCCGTTCGGGAGTTGTCCCGCTTTTCCCAATGGCCAGCACGTCCCTGCTCTCTCCCTCTCCCTCTCTGTCCTCTGCAGTGGCCCTTGTCTAAGTGTGTATTAGTGAGCCTCTCGGAGGCCCAGTGCATTAGTGCCAGATGACCTGAGGCCCTCGCCAGCCACTGGTCCAAGGCTAAAACGATAAGGCAGGGCACTCCTCGCCGGTCCTCTCCTCTCCTCTCTACCCTGCAGCCCTCCTTTGTCTCCCCTGCTTTCTTCTCCTCTCCAGACCACTCCAGGCGCTCCTCTATTTCTGCCCTCTGATCTCCTTTCCTCTCCTCTCCTTTCCTTCCTTCCTTCTTTCTGATTTTTCCAAGGCCAGTTAATGTGGTGAGAATAACATTAACCCCAGAATCCCTATATCCAGTACTTTGTTGTTGTACTGTACATGTATGTCAAATAGTAGGCTACAATTTACAGACCCACGCACAAGCTCTCCATGCGTTGCAATGTGTCACTTTGTGAGCTTGTAGATCTGCTGTTTTCGCTAAATGTTCCCATATTTTCATCTAATGTTTGAATTTTTCGTTGTTTGACGTGTGCCCTCTAGTCTAGTGGGTTCAAACCTTGGTGAGCATTTTGTTGGGGCTCACACAACAAAAAGACACGCGCACACACATGTCGATTCAGAATAAATCCCTGGTATACATCCAATATTATAGAGGATTTCCGTTTTAAAGGAATACTACTTAATAAGTGTCTCAGAACATATTTGTCTCAGAACTCCTCCAGACAGACAATGTGAACGTGAGTTCAGAGCAATTGCATTTCCTCAGCAAACATGTTGACGTAATGAGCTGACACAGAACCGGAAAACGCATTTGATTTGAATTGACAATCATCCCCTGAAGGAAACGTGTAGGCATTCCTATTACACAACTGTGATTACATTTATTTTTGTAATCACTTTGCTGTAAGGTGTCCCTGCAGCCTGCAGTAACCAGTGGAGTGATCACATATCAAAATGCCAGTGCAAGTCAATGGGGAACTGATGCATTTGTCCCCCAACCAAAATCTTATTACATCTTGTGGCACGTAATGGAATGGCTTGCAAATGGTTTCGCAAAGAAATGGCCCATGTCCCCATTGACTTTCAACAACACTGAAGCTTGCAGTCTATTGGTCCCCCCCAACCCCCCCAATCCCCACCCCTCCCCAGAGGTTTTGGTTAACCAGATCTGGACTGTGCGTTTATTGGGATTCATCACTGCAAACTCTTTGGCAATTAGAGAGGCCTTCATTCGTGTCAAATCAAGACATGACTGATGGGTATTTGTGATAGTGTAATCGTGTGGTTCTGTGTGTGTGTGTGTGTGTGTGTGCGTGTGTGTGTGTGTGTGTGTGTGTGTGTGTGTGTGTGTGTGTGTGTGCGTGCGTGTGTGTGTGTGTGTGTGTGTGTGTGTGTGTGTGTGTGTGTGTGTGCGTGTGTGCAGGGGCGTCACAAGGGGTAGGAAAGTGGGACTGAGTTACTAGGGCCCAAGGTGGTGGAGGGGCCTTAATTATTTTATACTTTAGCTTATTGAAAAATAGCAGATATACAAGCTCACAGCGCGGCACCGAGTGCCGCGCTGCGAGCTTGTAGATCTGCTATTTTTGAAAAGTCGTGAAAATGTGTGCAAATCTTTGAATATATGCATTTGTTAAGCGAACATTTGTAACTCAAATTTTGCTTCTGGGGGGGGGGGGGGGGGACTCAATATTTTGAGATGGGGTTCCGTGGCCAAATACATACCATTTTGGGGGTCCTTCACATGAAAAGGTTTGAGCTCCACTGACATAGAAACATAGGTTTTTCGAAAAACCTCAGAAGGATTTGAAATATTCAAAGATTTTCATGATTTTTCAAAAATAGCAGATCTACAAGCTCGCGCTGTGAGCTTGTATATCTGCAATTTTTCAATAGTTAAAGCACAGGGGCCCCGCAGTGAATCCTTGTACCCAGGCCAGGGCCCAGAATTTGGTGTGACGCCCCTGTGTGCGTGCATCCGTGCGTGCGTGTGCGAGCTATGTGCGCGTGTCTTTGTGTTGATAGGTATGCAACAGAAAAATCTGATTAATGATGCTCATCTCGTGCTCCCTTGGCTGTCCAAATGTAAACAGAAGACTCAACTGTTTGCTAGCAGTGCAATTAGTCAGCGATGACAGGCCTCTCTCTATATATCTCTCGCTCTTTCTCTCTCTCCCTCCTTCCCTCTGTCTCTCTGTGTGTGTGTGTGTGTGTGTGTGTGTGTGTGTGTGTGTGTGTGTGTGTGTGTGTGTGTGTGTGTGTGTGTGTGTGTGTGTGTGTGTGTGTGAGTGTGTGTGTGTGTGTGTGTGTGTGTGTGTGTGTGTGTGTGTCTCTCTCTCTCTCTCTCTCTCTCTTGTCAACAGGATAGACATCTCTGTACGCACCAGGATGTCAACAAGTCCGATAGAGAACACTGGCTGAAAGGTTAGTATTTACATAAAAATGAGCTTAGGCTCTGCATTGGAAGCCTTTCCAATCATTGTGTCATTTTCTTTCTTTCTTTCTTTCTTTCTTTCTTTCTTTCTTTTTCTCTCCTTTTCTACTGCATACTAATATTTGTTTCTATGTGTGGTTCTGCCTCTCAAAGAAACACACACACACACACACACACACACGCACACGCGCACACGCACACGCACGCACGCACGCACGAACGCACACACACACACACGCACGCACACACACACACACACACACACACACACACACTGCTGCAAGTGTGCTCACCTCAAATAAGTATACACAAACTACATTAACTATTCAGATGCATGCATGAGCACACAAGGCTGTAAAAATGTGTATGCAGGCACACACGCACACACACGCGCGCACACACACACGCACACACACACACGCACACACGCGCACACACACACACACACACACACACACACACACACACACACACACACACACACACACACACACACACACACTTGCATGCACTCCACGCACACACACATAATCATAAAGTCTGTTGTTTGAGTTGAGTAGCTAGTAGACGTTGAAATAACGGCCATCTGTCATAGTCAGTGCAGTCCACGCTCCTGCATGTGGCTGTGAAAATATACGCATACGGTATATATTTATATTTGGAACCCGTTATTCCATTGACGCTACTTCACTGCTATTTTATTATCCCCTTCAGTAGCTGAATAGAACAGAACATGCGTCAAATTACTGTGATTCAGAGGTCCATTTTGTAGAAAGTCACATATCCCATTGGCATGAGAACATGCAGGCACTGTTCTGTAGACCAGCAGTTCCCAAAGTGGGGTCCGGGGACCCCCAGGGGTCCTTGACAGGGTCAGCAAAATGAGGAACAGTTGAATCACTTGAATCCTATTTTAGACTTATTTGAAAATAAACTAAACAAGTAGTGAGTACTTTCAAAACATTTGGAAAAATATATTTGTTTAAATAAAACACATCTTAAGTTATGCAGGTCCCTCCCTTGCACAATATTCAGATGGGGGTTTTGGGCCCAAATACATTTGGGGGTCCTTGACATGAAAATGTTTGAGAACCGCTACACAGTAAAGTCTGGAGTGTACTATGAAAGTGTAACCAAATGGATCCGTAAGCGGCGCAAGGATCCAGACCATGTAACTCTGAAAGTTACAAATGGATACTAACACTGAGTACTTTACAGCAGGGGTCTTCAATGTTTTCAGGCCAAGGACCCCTTAGTTGAGAGAGAGATGAAGCAGGGACCCCCACAACCTTTTCATAGATTCCATATGGTTTCAACGTTTGACAGCGCAATCATCAGTGTATTTTGGATTCATGTCAATTTGTGTTTTCAGATATTTAACCACTTGAACCGTCAATACTTAATAAACTTGACCTTTCTCTCTGTACTTAGTCTGCTCTTTTCCCCCCCCCCTACACCTAACCTCTTTGCCGGAAATAGCCGCGAGGCGTTGTGAGCTTGTAGATCTGCTATGTGTGGCTAAAGTTCTCAGAATATGGACGTTAGGGTTCAAGTGGTTAAAAAAACTTTATATCACTCAAAGATTTGAAGGACCCCTTGTAGTAACTCTGAGGTCCCCCTAGGGGTCCCGGACCCCCTGTTGAAGACCCCTGCTTTACAGTGTACACAGAAACATTACCACGGTGAGGGTTAATTTTACTCTGGTAGTGTAAAACGGACCCTTATGGCGATAAATCAATAATCCTGCACCTGCATCTGATCTCCTGAATTATGCAGCGTGTGTTTGCTCTCACACAGTGAAAACCCGGCGTGTTCATTTAACATTGGGGAGTTTACCACGCCCCTTGCCTTATTATTGTTTGACAAACGTTCACAGTGCTTACTCTTCTTGACCTTCCAATTTGTAAGTCACTGCGGATAAAGAGCGTCTACTAAAATGCATAAATTATAAATTGTAGCTCCAAACGATGCAGCCTTTTGTTTCTGGTGACATTACACGATCAGAGTTTGGCTCGCCCCCCCAGGCATTATTTATCCTGATGAAGAGATGAAATGTTGGCAGTAGCACAAATAAATGTTTTTCGCAGCGAGGCCAGAGCGTGTGACTAATTTATTGTTTCGTTTCGTTTATGGGCTCACCCGGCCGCGGTCAAGACCTCGCCAACACGGGAGTACGGTTCTCTACATCCCATTTGTGCTCGGTCATCATAAAACTCCTCGTCATAAAAATGGGACAGTCCTGCAGCTATACCTAAACAGAATCAGGTTCAAGTTGCTCGCGAACCCGAGTTGCATGTTGTCTCATATCTGCACGATCTCATCTACACTCTTCCTGTATTATTGTGTTTTTCAACATAGCAGAAACACAACCTATATTCTGGGGGTGAACATTTGGCAAAATTGCTGATCTACAAGCTCACAACGCGTCCATATTTGGGCAAGGTCTGATCTTGATACAAGCCCCATTGACTTCCAATGTGCAAACCTAATTAAAAAAATATGAAACATATACAGTATGATAAAAATGCATGGAGGTACAAGGTTGGCCTTCTGGCAGTGTGCACAAGAAATGTGGCACGGATCGGTCCTGTGTTTTGCAAGATTAGCTCCAGACAAACACACAGACAGACACACAGATGGACAAGATCCAACCCTCAGATGGCTTGCCTACAGAGCTGTGCAGTGTGCCGTAATAACGCATGAGTTTACATGGATTTGTGGATTCTCGTTTTGA
>NC_137818.1:47924459-47959459 GCF_963921795.1 Nannobrachium achirus
ATCTCATTTAAGGATGAAAACCTCAAATATTCAGTGGGTTAAGAGAAATCGGTCTACATCCTATTCATTGTCTGTGAAAATGCTGCAGGTTTCACACTTTCATGACATGAATTCTTCATTCATTGGCTTTGGCACAGTTGTTTCTGAACTATTATAGCGTTGTTGTCGGGTGGAAACCTTGTATGTTCAAAACCGTTCATTTTGCATTTATCATTTTAAAAATGATTTAAACTAGTGAAAACAGCCGATCTACAAGCACACAACGCCTCGCACCGCGAAAAAATTTACAGATTTGAAACTTGGAGATACGAGGTTTCTGCCCGACAGTGAGGATATAATGCAGCGTTTATCAATCATACATTTTAGGTGCCAGTCTGAAACTCTGTGTAACAGTCTCAATGTTTTGACCACCATTTCAAGGTACATCCCCATGGCCGTTTTCTAAAATCGTTCTAAAAAGGGCACTTCAAATTGATGTTTTAAGCTGTATGCATGAAATAACATACATTTGGTGGTATTCAACTTTCAAGCTGCAATCCAGGACTTATTTTAATGAATAAAATGAAGCTCATAAGCCCAATATCTCCACTGGCCAAGGGGCGAGTCCCTTTTGCTTAGCGGTAGATGTTTAGTTTCCCAAGCCGGGAGCCCCAGTCTCTGGTGTCACAGTTGCAATTACCTCTTCAGGAGAGGACGTAAAACGTAGCTTTAACGCAGTAGGCACATGTTGGTTATTTTACTGGACCTCACATAAATAGCTTCAGACAGGGGTTCTCAACCTTTGGGCCGGGACCCCCAAGGGAGCCCCAAAGGATTTTGGAGGGGTCCCCAGATGACAGAGAAGTGTCAATTTATGGACTTTTAAGACCTTAATTTACCTAAAAAAAGTTACTGCATTAAACCAGGTAACCAGTTCAAATATCTCTGCCGAAACCTCCTAACTCCAAAATGTTCATTTTGGGGAAAATGAGCTCAAGTGGAGTTAGGGGGTTTTGACCGAAGGGCTTTTTACTGCTTTTCATTGGCTCAATATTATTTTAACCAACACTCAGAAGTGTTCAATAGCCCTGATTAATGCCAAAAAATCAAAAACCTCAAAAATGGAGTTAAGAGGTCAGACAGTGACGATATAATTATTTTGGATCAAATATGATTCTTTTGGGGGTCAGAAAAGGTCAAGAACCAACCACTGCTTTAGAAGACAATGCAGTTGTGTGTAGCATATAGGTTAATGCTAACTGGAGGTTAAAGGAGGCTAACGTGAATTATCAGCTGTCCCCCCTCTCTCTCCCTCTGTTCTGTGCTGATATATAATGCTATTTAAGTCTCTCTCTCCTTTCCTCTTTTAGTTGAGATAAGAGTCCGTTTCCACAGCCTCTCTCATTATTGTAAGTCCTCCTTTACATGCCAAGGAGCTTGGCAAAGCAGCAAATTGCTTGTCCCACTAATACTTTATTAGGGGCTGTGAGTGTGCACACACTCTCTTTGAAACTCACTTGCAGTCTAACTCATTCACTCTCTCAATCAATCACAAATACTCTCTCCGTATCTAGCAACCGCTTGCACGAAACCTGGCTTGCATACGCGCGCGCACGCACGCACGCACGCACGCACGCACGCACACACACACACACACACACACACACACACACAAACACAGTCAAACACACCCCTGATCAAAGACAGCTACACATATCTTAATTTAACGTCCTCTGAAAGTGACCCTTATGTGACCATTTTACACTTTCAGTGTTTATTATGGATAGCTTGTCTGAGTTGTTTCTGTCCATATTAACCTGGAACAATGCGCTGGATCATTCAAACACTATTGGTGAGCCTCGGGAACATCTACCTTTACCTTTACCTTTTTCTCCTACACCCAAAAAAATAATCTCTCAGTTGAACACATTTTAAATGTGTGAAACTTTTCCACCCATTTTATATGAGTAAATTTATATATGGGATATATGTAGTCCCAAGTCAAATCTACATTCAATGCAATGCATGTTGTTCAATTAGTCCAACTCATTTTCATTAACTTAAGCCAAGTTAATTATATGAACTTAATTAATTTACGTTTGTCCAACTCAAACAAATGTTAACGTAAATGTGTTGGTTCAACTCATTTTTATGGAATTAAGCTAAGATAAATAAAATACTTTTACATTTACATAAGAAGAGTTCGGTTTCAGGTTTTCTTCTGGATGATTTGTTTCAAGTTTTACAATATCAACATACAGATGCATAATGGATATATGCAATAGCAGTGATTATTGAATAATCAGAACATTTAAGAGAAAACCAACGCAATAACCTCAAAGTTACCATGAGTTCTTCTCTTTTAGCCTAGCATGGGGAGGGAGCTCAAGCTTAAACTAGCAGCCTAGCAGTTAGGGTTAGGGTTAAGGCTCAAATACTGACAAATCAAATTCTGACATATGACAGTCATCTTGCCAAGGCAGACACATTGATACGATACATTTAGCATTTTTAGCTCCCGAAAGCTTAAACATTTCCCTGAAAACCTAGAAAAATGCTGTTCCCAGCATGCTTTGCATAACATGTGACCAACTTATTTGACCAATCAAGGGAAAGGGCTGGAGTCACTTCTCAGATCTGTAAAATGTACTTAATAAAATTGAGTTGGATTCAAACAATATTCTCAGAATGATTTCAGCCTTAAAAACTACTCAATAAAATTGGTGAGAGGCGTGGTTTATGGGACTCTGGGAGTTTTCATTGGAACTCATTTTCAATGTGTTTTTAAATTCCATTACTAAGATTTGAGTTACATGAATGTAATATAAATGCATAATGTTAAATGAATAGATTTTGTATAAGCACTATTAATTACATTTGAGTTGGAACAATTTAATAAAAATGCATATATTGTAAATGTATATATTTAAGGTAAGCACGATTAATATTTGTTCAGTTACATCAATTCAATACATTTGCATATATTATAATTAAATACATTTAAATAAAGCCAACATAATGTAAATGTATCACATCTGGCACTATTAATAATATTTGAGTTATATCAATTAAATGTATATGCTTATGCCTTGAAGTGAAGTAATTAAATAAAGCAAACATAATTTATATGTGTCACATTTATAGGGGGGTTGAATCAGTTTTTTGGGTGTATTTGATTTTTGAGGAGGCTATTGGATTCCATTGATTTCAGTAGAGTACTAAAATCTACTTGCAGTCTGCAGACTTGAAACTTGCTTGAATAGCAGGTAACCCAACATATCTTTGTACATTATTGTTGTTTTGTCAAAGTTATGTTATTGATATGTTTCAATGCATTTAAAAGCACAGATCAATTTAAAAATGATTAAATATGGATTAAAGATAGATTTACGGACAAATGCAAATGTCAACTAGAAGCAGGCCCATGTGAAAGATGTGGGGCAGAGGTTCTGAATTGGCATCCATGGAGTGTGTGTGCACAGTTTGGCCGCGACCGGGCCAACGGCGCCGGAGATTAGCTGGTAACAGACGGACTGACACACGTACGTACGTACGGACGGACGGACGGACAGACAGACGACAGGTGCGAAAACATACTTTCGGCCATGCCTTCCGGCCTGGCGGAGACCATGATTATGGCCTGTGGTTAACCATATTCAAGGGTTGCATTTGTAGTCCTACACCAGCCATTTTGAGGACCAACACAGGTGTTTTGATTAACGTAGAACATTGGCTCTATGCAAATCAGATAAATTGAACACCTGTGTTGGTCCTCAATATGGCAGGTTTAGGACTACAAATGCAACCCATGAATAATGATGTTTAGCCAACATTTACTCAATTATTCAGGTCCAGTAATGTTTAAGAAAATGTAAACATAGGCCTACACAAAATCTAAATCTACATATTGTGAAGCAGTGAATAGCACTGCCAGCCCTTTACAGATAAATGGATAACGATGGACAGTGAGGAGAACATTGTTTCCTGTGATGTCCTTTGGAAGCTAATGAGATGCCTGCTGGGGAGGCTGACCAGGGCTAACGGTTGGCTACTTGACCATTGAACATCAATAGTCAATAGGACAAACCTACTGGAGAGTGACTGGGTCAAAGCAGTATAAACAGTACGCTACCGATTTGTCCCTGGTCAGTTTATAAATCAGTGATGAAGAAAACAGCTGGCATTGAAAAATAACCGATGTTGGTTGAGATTTGACTCGTGGAACAAGCAGTTGCCAAACTTGAAGTAGATCTTGCCTCTGGGCTAGCGTATAGGCCCAGTGTATAGGAGTATTGGAGTTCTGGGAGAGAGTGACATATACTGTAGCTGTAGCCTTTGATGAGACGCAGTCTCGCAGATGAGACCTTGTGGGAAATCCCTTCAGACCAAACATGGACTCCCCGCGGTCGCAATTATACCAGTCACATCTCTTTCTCTCTCTCTCTCTCTCTCTCTCTCTCTCTCTCTCTCCATCCAGTCTCTCTCTCTCTCTCTCTCTCTCTCTCTATCTATCTCTCTCTCTCTCTCTATCTCGCCTCTCTTCTTGTAGGCCTATGTGCATGGCTCTCCTGCAACACCACAGCACGCAGGACCGTTCTGTCCTCTACCTTTTGATGCTGGGCAGATCAAACAGCAGCAGTTCTTTGATGATAGTGTTAGCGGCCTCCCCTGAGGGGAAGAGTTTCCTGGTGCTCTGACCCTCTTGCTTTGCCACCGGGAAGCCTGTTGTAGATAACACTGAGCAGCAGGGGCTTGGAGTTTTGGTGTCCACGACTCTTCAAGGGAGGCCCGCAAATCAGAAAATGCTGTTTCTTTGTGATGTGTCTGAGGACACTTTAGGCCAGGGTATGTTTAAACGGGTACGGTCCCGTTGTTGTTTTGGTGTCACACCAAACTATGTATCGCATTTACACGTTTTGGCTCGTATTTTCCATAGGGTTGGTGTGTTTACACGCATGAATTCACGCAAAATGCTGAAGTGTCATATGCCCGGCCTACATATACTGTACTGTGTATTTAACCTGCAACATAGATATTGTTTTTAATCAGACATGCGTTGTAATTACGCTCCCAAATATTATCGTCTGTTTTCGCATATTGAATGAGTCCCGCAGCGCAGCCAATCTCAAGCGCTGCACTGCAGAGGCGTCAGTGGCAAGGTATGGCAGCATTGGCAGCTACCATACCTTGGTACAGGGGGAAATAATACCATGTACTTCTTTTTCTTGTTTTTTTGGTCTTCCCAGTGTCTTCCCAGTGTCTGCTATTTATTTTACAACAACATATACAACAGGGATTAATTGGTAAAATATTGTTTATTTTATTTTGTTTTATTTTGAGTATAAAAAGAGGCCATTGTAGGTCAGAGTTAAATTGACACGCAGGATTTTGCTATGTATTTTCTGGCAATGCCCAGACAGCTTTAGTCAAAATCCCGAAGATGATCTTCAGCCAGATGGCTGGCTCAAATCCAGACAGTTACAAATGATAGCACTATAATACCCCAAACAATAACTACACATTATTCCATATCCTATATCATCAACAGTACGAGAATTAAAACAATATTTATCCAAAATAACAACAACAACCCATAGCGACAACCAGGGGAAATGAGTTTGGATGTGTATCTTATCTTCAATAACCACACAGGAGCTTTATGAGCAAGTCAGTCATCATTTATTCACCTCCTTCTATATTACCTAAGGTCCTTACATTCTCTGAGCCTCTTATTAATACAGCATCGGTGACATTATAAAACCATACAACTGATATGGACATTTACGGCACCTGCGAACGCACACAGAAGAGACTGGACACCTGAAGGTCAAGTGGAGTCAGGGGAACAGTCAATTTCAAAGGACCTTTTGTCAAGTCCTTATTGAAATTCATCAATAAAAGTGGGCCGCCCTCAGCCTTTTCAGAAATAAAATTGTCATGCTAATTCATTTTGATTGCCACATTGGAGTGGCTAAACAAAATGAATGGCGGGGGCCAGATGCACTCGCCGAAGCGTAACTCTGGATATTTCATAGCGAATTACCCCTGATCGACGCGCCCCGTGGATCCACACTGGGTTCGGATCAAATGCTCACATGCGTGGAATTCCAATTGCCACTTTGCTAACCCACCGATTTGCATGTCGAAGAAATACATATTAAACCCAGAGGAAGCTGCAGTAGGCCTACTGCAGAGGGGGACTTTTTTGTGTGTGCCCCTAAATCAAATAACGAAGCACATTTGAATTATCATTTAAAGCAGGCCTATGTACCTTCTAAATGTAACCACCAAGAAAAGACCCAGCTGCTCATGAACCATTATGACAAGCATTCTTCTTATCATTTAACACAGTTCTAGCTCCCACTAATGTGTTTCATTAAGCAGACATGTTATGCTCAAACAGTGTGTGTTCTCTTCTTGTTGGCTGCAAGCAGCTCACATATCAACACAACCATAACGTGTGCATGCTGATACAGTACAGTAAACCACAGGTGGAAAGTAATTAAGTGCTGTACATTTACTCAACGACTGTACTTAAGTAAAGCTTTGAGGTACTTTTACTTCACTTGAGTATTTCTATTTTTCAATACTTTATAATTCTGCTTCAACTACACATCTCAGAGGTAAATATTGTTGTGATGTTACCACAATTATTAGAAAACGTACTAGTTACTTTGTACTGTATGTTAACCACTTCTTTACAAATCCCTAACCCTATTTCCACATTCAACACCATTATAAACCAGAGCAGGGTTCGAGTTATGTGGGGGCCAGTGGGGGCTTAGCCCCCATAGTTAAAGTCTGGGACCCCATAGTCAACAACCCCCGTGGGGTCTCTTTTTTTCTAAGTGTGTTTTTTCGGGGGTTTTTTTTTTTTTTTTTTTTTTTTATGTTTATTGGAAGAATTTATATTATTTATGTTAACTATATATACTAAATAAACATGTTTTCAGTTTAGCAAAAATACAGTTATTAATTAAGTTCTGTGAAAATGGCTGCATTTCACCTCTAAACCACCATGTGTCGCCCTGCTCGCCCATGATCGCTCTCTCGCTCTACTGCTACTAACCCATGTGGGGTAGAAGAAGATTGTATTTGATCAGATACAAAGAAGTAAATATCATGGCATTACATTTATATTGGAGGTGAGTGAGAAAAGGAACAAATATTGATTAAACTTAAAACTTAAAAGTAAGACTGAACAATGACATCACACCGTTTAATCCTACTATTAATTTTATTATTATAAATCAGGCGCATTTAATGTGGGGTGTGAGGCTTCCTTTACCGTCCGGGTTATAACACACTCGCTGCAATGGTTCCTACTTCCTACCTTTCCCCTAACCTCGCCTACCAGGCTTTCTTTCCCCCATGGCCTGGGCATGGGCGGGGTAAGCTAGGAACCACTGCATCGAGTGTCAGTTCTAGCCACGGCCCGGACGGCAAAGGAAGGCGGACACTCGGACAGCAACAAACAACCAAACAACGCTGTCTTGTGAGCAAGACTGTAGCCTGTGCCCGTGACATTGTTTTTTTTAGTAAATAAATATGAACCCGACCCGCCTTGTTTTGAGAAAGAAAAATACCCATTTTAGCCGACTTTATGCTACCAGAACGGGAACTTTTGGCTGGATGGCTCAGAGCTCAGATGGAGGAATTGGGAACTGGAGGCTGAGCAATAATGGTGAGTTAATATAATATGAACAGAAAAGACTGCCTGGAGTTGTCAACATAGCCAATGTGAAGCCCCAAAGACACCCGAATTAATATTGTGAAAGGAAAAATATGATTTAATATAGGAAAATACCCGTTTTAGCCGACTTTATACCCGAAAAATATCCGATTTAATATGATTTAATATAGGAAAGTACCCGTTTTAGCCGACTTTATATCCGCGAATTACCCGATTTTTTTCCGCCGCTATTCTGGCGGCGCCTTCGGCGCCGCCAGAATAGGGCCAGAATAGGGGCCGCCAGAATAGGGCCCCCATAGCTCTGGGAGTATAACTCGAACACTGAACCAGAGTATAAATCAGGCTTAAGTGGTTAAATAAACAGCTGAAACACACTAGCTTCAAGGGATGGGCAGCTGGAACAAACACACAGGAAGGTGTGTGTGTGTGTGTGTGCGCGCGCGTGTGTATGTAATTTGTGACCACAGAGCACAGTGCAAGAGTACACACTCTGGTTGGGATAACAAGCTCTCCATGTTGCATGAGAGACAGGCCTCTCATGGATGAGTGGAGGGAGGATATGCTTCCCAATGAGCCATCTGGACATGGGACCCCCGGGGGACACAGATCAAAACATGCTGGGTCTCATGTCTGTCTGTCTGTCTGTCTGTCTGTCTGTCTGTCTGTCTGTCTGTCTGTCTGTCTGTCTGTCTGTCTGCCTGTCTGTCTATTGATCTAAATAATGGAAACAAGGCTCTTGACATTGCATACCTCATCATATTACGTAGTTTGATGAGGCAGTTATTTCAGTTATTCGGTAATAATCATCTATCCAATCTTTCATCCATCCATCCATCCATCCGTCCGTCCATCCATCCATCCATCCATCCATCCATCCATCCATCCATCCAAAAGAGAATCCACAGTGAAAAGCAGTTGAGTCTATTTGGGGAACAACATATCCTACATACTGGTAATGACTCATTTAGCTTAACCAGTGTGAAACTCTCCCATTCCTCTTTCTTCATCTCCCTCTCATAACCCCCCACCCCCCCACCCACTCTGCCGCAATCTGTCCTATCTCTCTTTCCCTCCCTCCTGTGGTCATCTCTATCTGCCCCTCCTCTCTCTCTCTCTCTCTCTCTCTCTCTCTCTCTCTCTCTCTCTCTCTCTCTCTCTCTCTCTCTCTCTCTCTCTCTCTCTCTCTCTGCCTCTCTGTGTTTCGGTCACTGTGATTGGAGGGCCCTCAGGGCAGTGATTGGGTTCGGCTTGATGCTGTCAGTGAGTGACAGTAGACATGTGAATCATGTCAAACAACCCCCCCCCCCCCCCTCCCGAGACACACACACACACACACACACACACACACACACACACACACACACACACACACACACACACACACACACACACACACACACACGTGTACAGTGCCTCTCTGTAGGCAGCGTACACATCACATACCTACATATTACATACATACACAGACACACACGCATCATGCCCCCTTGGCAATCATTCCTGACACCCTCAATCTGTCACAGCTGAAGCCCGGGGGACGCAGTCTTCAAGACAGCGTGGCTGGGACAACACACACACACACACACACACACACGCACACACACACACACACACACACAGCTCAGCGCAGTTTGACTTCATCAAGATTGGCAATGACAGAATGCCTGGCTGGAACGGCAGACTTTTTTTTTAATCTGTTGCATATTTCACAGTTGAGGATATCTTGTTTTCTGGGAGTTCATGGCATGGAAAGGGATTGCGGGGCCCCAGTGGGCAAACGTGTAACATCATTTAATCAACCATCGTGAGTTTCAGACACACTGTACAGATTGAGCTTTGGGTTAAAGCTACAGTCCATAACTTTCATATTCTACATGAGATGCCTGTCACACTTATTACATAACCGCCTAATCATCAATTATTTGAGATAATCACAATATTTTTTGTGTAATCGTCATAGTCATTTCAGCTCTATTCAGAAACCTGTCTGGGATATCATTTCTACCAGGGAATCCTCGCTTGGTCAGGGGAGATATTACATTGGGAGGTTCAAGCAGTAGTTGTTTGCCACTGTAAAGCACTTTGTAACATTGGTTTGAAAAGCACTTTATAAATCAAGTTTATTATTATTATTATTATTATTATTACTACTACTTGTCAACCAGTAGGTGTACAGTATCTGACAAAACACTTGGGAGATCCCAACCACAACAGTTACATTGCATTAGCATACTCTGCCATACAGATGTGTTAAAACGCCAGATTGCAGCTTTATTAGTTGGCACATTTGGACATGGATTCCCAGTCAAATGATGTTTTATTCATTAAAATAAGTTCCGGATTGTAGCTTTAATCAGCCATTGTACGTGGGGCTCAGCTTAGACACACAAGGCAGTGTGGCTACAGATAGAGCTTTGAGTTAAGGTTTCAGGAGATTAACAGCACCGCCCGCGTGGCAGGGAGAGAGGGAGAGAGAGAGAGGGAGAGAGAGAGAGAGAGAGGGAGAGGGAGAAAGAGGGAGAGGGGGAGAGAGAGAGATGATATCAAACTAATTTTCAGCTAACAGTAAATCAAAACAGCATGGAGGGCATGTCTGAAAATAGCTTTTTAAATATATAGTCTCAACACACAGTGTGACCGTACGTCAATAGCAAGGCCAACATAAGCATTTCATTATTCTTTAATTGAAAAGAAGGAGGAAAAAGTAAAGGTAAAAAGGGAGCTGGGAACAATCCACATACAACAATATTTTACAATATGTTGTGTACATATTTAACGCCTGAAGGGATGTTGTTATTAAAAAAACTGTTTATCTCCTACAGAAAAGGATGTGATCTCAAAACTGGAAGCACAGAACACACGGTCCATGATATGCACTGTAAAGTCCTGAGCGTAAAATGTAACTCTGAGAGGGTACAAATCTGTACCTGCCCTGGTTTCCAGAATTACTAGATCTACAAGCTCACAACAATGAGCTCGTAGATTGGCTATACTGTATGTCTACTCTTGAGATTGTCCCTCCAGAATAGGGGGCCGTATTGTTTGTGTTTGCACACTGTTAGTCTCACGGAACCAGACGAACAGATATCTCCGCCTACGTATTTGTCTGTGTGAAACGTACAGCATTCAATATAATATATATCGAATTATGTCCACTGCCTTGAAAACAAATCATATCACTGTCCTCCCAATATGAAGGTTCTGCATTGCAGTTGTTATTATTATTATCATTACTTGCGCCAGCAGAGCTCGCAAGTACTGTGTTCAGTGCTGTCTGTATCTGGCTGTCTGTGTCCAGCTGACAGTACAAAGGTAGGGCCTTTAGCCAATGAGGGAGCAGCGTTGGCACCTTGACAGAGTGCCAACTTCCCCTCCCACATACTGTACATAACATACAGACAGCACTCATCACCCTACTTGTGCGCTCTGCTGGTTGCTCTTGTAATTTTCTTCAGAAAGTGACTGAGTGCAAAAGGCGTAAGTTGCCACCTCGGGTGTTAGTAGGCTGAGATCTCTGATCGGCTGGCTACATGAGACTAGCACCGTATTGCACATCTATCATAGTCGAGTCCAATGGAATTTTGCTCTTGTCATGGTGCACAGCACCATGTAATATATACAATCACTATAAAAAGTGATTTAGCTGCTTTGGCACCCTGGGCTTGAGCATGAGCATGTGGAGCTTTGGTGAAAAATAATGAAGGTTACTGGTGTGTGAGCCAGCCAGCCTCCCTGCTAGCTTACTGGCCGTCCAAATTGTCCTCTGAAATTTAAATGCTCTGTGTGCCACCTGACAGTAGCTGTATTGAAGAGCAAATCAAACAGGGACTCATTTAATCCTCATTGCAATTAGACTGCTTGAATTACACATAGAATTATGCAGCGTGTTATGACTTTATGGCAGGCCTGTATTTTGCATTGTGAGAGAGTGCCGGCTGGCCATATGTTGCATCAACCTTGATTTTATTTGAATGGATATGTAAATATTGACTTCCTTCTCAATCTCCTTGTTTTATGTCTGACTGCGACCGTAGGTTGCATTTACTATGACAAGACATACGGGCAGTTGACAGTTTGCCATGGTTACTCATTGAAGTTGAATCTCCATATATGGAGATAACCTACGCATCACACTAAGTCTGACCTCACCAGCCCATATTTGGGCATGAGCAACTTATGTCTCCATATATGGAGATATGATGACATCACACAGTCCTCAGCCGATGATGTGGCGTGATGTCATACAATACACAAACGACCCCTACAGTATAAAGGGGCAATTCTTGCCAGGAAAGAAGCATTTCTTCGACTCAGACCTTATCGCCAGGGTTGGCTTATAGCAGCTGTCGGTAGGACCATATATGGATTCTGTTAGTGTGGATCTCCTAACAGGGCATCATCTGGGATACAATCCCTTTTATGCCCATATATGGAGATCCCTAACAGAATCCCTTTCATGCCCATATATGGAGATCCCTAACAGAATCCCTTTTATGCCCATATATGGAGATCCCTAACAGCATCCCTTTTATGCCCATATATGGAGATCACTAACAGCTAACAGAATCCCTTTTATGCCCATATATGGAGATCCCTAACAGAATCCCTTTTATGCCCATATATGGAGATCCCTAACAGAATCCCTTTTATGCCCATATATGGAGATCCCTAACAGAATCCCTTTTATGCCCATATATGGAGATCCCTAACAGAATCCCTTTTATGCCCATATATGGAGATCCCTAACAGAATCCCTTGTATGCCCATATATGGAGATCCCTAACAGAATCCATTTTATGCCCATATATGGAGATCCCTAACAGAATCCCTTTTATGCCCATATATTATGGGGAAATCCCTGCTCTGAGTATCTGACATCAGTGTGATGTCACCTGTTTATGCCCATATATGGAGATCCCTGCTCTGCGTATCTGGTTGCTATGGTAAACAGTTGGTTGCTAGGGTAAAAAAACATGGTTGCTATGGTAAACAGTTGGTTGCTAGGGTAAACAGTTGGTTGCTAGGGTAAAACCATGGTTGCTAAGGTGGTTGCTAAAGTACACTAACAGACCAGCAACAACAGACTGTTGCCACAGCTACGTACACAAAGGTTTGTGTACACATGTGGTGTGATGTCATACTGATGCGGAGATATGAGCAGGGCAAAGGTGTGACGTGTGACGTGTGACGGACGGACGGACGGACGGACGGCCGGTGGAGGTTTTCATTGCGACCGTCAGGGAGCAGTTTACTATGAAAACCTCCACCGGCCGTCCGTCCGTCGGTCGGTCACACGTCACACGTCACACCTTTGCCCTGCTCATATCTCCGCATCAGTATATAGGGCTTGTTTGTTTATTGTATGACATCACGCCACATCATCAGCTGTGGACTCTGTGATGTCATCGTATCGCATCAGTATATAGGGCTTGTTTGTTTATTGTATGACATCACGCCACATCATCAGCTGTGGACTCTGTGATGTCATAGTATCTCCATATATGGCCATCTCCGTATATGGAGATATAAGTCGTCCATGCCCAAGTATGGGCTGGTGAGGTCAGACTTTGTGTGATGCGTAGGTTATCTCCATATATGGAGATTCAACATTCCAGGCAATGCTCTCTTCCCTGGTGAGAATTGCCCCTTTATATAGGGCTTGTTTGTGTATTGTATGACATCACGCCACATCATCAGCTGTGGACTCTGTGATGTCATCGTATCTCCATATATGGCCATCTCCGTATATGGAGATATAAGTCGTCCATGCCCAAGTATGGGCTGGTGATGTCAGACTTTGTGTGATGCGTAGGTTATCTCCATATATGGAGATTCAACATTCCAGGTGTAACTATGGCTACCCGTATGACGTGAGAGGTGGAGGTTGTGATATTTGTGGAGATAAGCGACCAACGGTCGCTTATCTCCCGATTAGGGAGTCTTACTGGTAGTAAACTGCTCCCTGACGGTCGCAAAAACCTGCAGCTCCTGTGCGTGCGTGTGTGAGTCACGCCTCATGTCACACTCATGTCACGCTCCATAGACAGCAGTCTCATGTGGTCTATGACGTCAGACATCTATGATGTCAGACATCATTCATCTCCATATTTGGGAAAATATGGCCACATTTTGTCCAACTACAACCAACCAGGTCTGTGCAAGTGCGTGCACACGCCCATGTGCGATGGCGAGATCGCTTCTCACCCATAGCGCCTCTTACTGGTTGTAAGTTGTGTGGAACTATGTATGTTTAGGCTACTCATTTTTTTTTACGGCATAGCTCCTATAGGAGACGAGCCGTCTAGACGAGGATCTTCTGTGTCTGCGTAATGTTGTTGTTGTTGGGGTATTAGTCAAGTCCATTTAACTGGAATCAATCCTCTGCATTTACCCATCCTAACTATGTGTCTGTCCACAACTATCCTTGCAAACCACTGGACAGATCAGCACCACATTCCTTGTGCACACTGCTAGTCGGCCAAGGAAGTAAATATTTGATTAAATAAATATTTTCCACATAATGTTCTATATTTTGGGAATTCATAATCTTGGGACATCAATAAGATGTCATCAACAAGACGTCAGAGAGTCACGACTCACGACACAGTCTTGTTCCGCTGAGGGCATAGCATAGCTTGCTAATTGTCTGTGTATGCAAGAGATGCGTGGATGAGCGAGGTAGATATAGTGCCAGGAAACCGTCATGTGCACACGTATTGACCCTGGTGTTAAATGATGCCACTCAACGTTTTAAAATCCAATAAACAAGTCAATAGTGCCGCATGACCATGCAGACCCTCATCACAATCAATTTCCTCCTCCTTACACGGGTCATTGGCACAGTGTGACCCCTGACTTCAAATGATCAGGAGGTGGATGGCACTGGAGGCAGTTAAATCCACCCCAAAACACAACACCACATTACAGTATTACACAGCGACATTATCTGCAGTGGTGGAAAAAAGTATTCACATATTTCACTTAAGTAAAAGTATCAATACTGCAATGTAGAAATACTCAGTTACAAGTAAAAGTCCCGGAATTAAAAATGTACTTGAGTAAAAGTATGAAAGTGTTGGCATTAAAATGTACTTTCAAGTACAAAAAGTAAAAGTACAA
Organism: Nannobrachium achirus; assembly: GCF_963921795.1. NCBI lineage: Eukaryota > Metazoa > Chordata > Actinopteri > Myctophiformes > Myctophidae > Nannobrachium > Nannobrachium achirus. Next base: position 47,939,251 of record NC_137818.1, read on the forward strand.
AATGTTTGAAAATAGCAAAACTACAAGCTTGTAAAACGTCTATTTTCAAATAGCCAAGGTAAAATAGGCTTAGGGTGCCCTCACACCAAAATACCTAGAGTGGAATCTGCCAATGCATTTCAATGAGAATGGAGCGTTTTTTTGCCAGTAGAGGATTTCTACAAAAAAACGCTCCATTCTCATTGAAATGCATTGGCGGATTCCACTCTAGGTATTTTGGTGTGAGGGCACCCTTAAAGTGGTTTATTTATGTTTTATAATATTATATATGTATACCTGCAAAGTAACTAGTAACTAAAGTTTTCAAATGAATGTAGTGGAGTAAAAATACAATATTTGGATCCGAGATGTAGTGGAGTAGAAGTAAAAGTGTTGGAAATTGGACAGTACAAATACCTGAAAATTGTACTTAGTTACTTACTTTACACCACTGATTATAACACAGTGACATTATCTATGACAGTGTGCCATGTTACCAAGAACATGTACGAAAAAAAGAATTCCATATTCTTCCAAACACCTTGAATCTTTGACCTTACCGTGTCCTCGGCGTGTGTGTGTGTGTGTATGTGAGAACGACAAGTACCGTGGCTAAATTTGGCCCAGACCTCTCTCCTTGACTCACTAAACGAGGGGAGTGAAGGATGTTGTGCTCTTCTGCATAAACGCTCGCAGCCAAATAGACTTTATTAAGACCCATAAAAAAACAACATTAAAATTCACAACCGAGGGTGCTTCGCGTGACCCCCAAAGAATGATAAATTAGCTTGTGTTGCACTTGCAAAATGACCATTTTATACCTTCATCTTCCCCCTGTAGCCTAACCTCCCCTTTCCGAGTGACGGTTGCCCACCCCAGAGTTAGTTTGAAATCCACAACTACCTTTTTGTGTTTTTTTCCTTCTGTCTTTTGTCACCACATACAGTATACATACATCTGGTACATATACATAGTATATCTACATCAGTTGCAGGTACTGCCCTCCTTGTCTGTTGAGCTTAGTTAATTTATACTCCATCACAGGAGGGTGGGAGGCTGTCGCTTGCCAAAAAGAACAGATCTACCAGCTATAACAGTGTATGTCATACTATAACTACAAAGTATGAATTAGGCTTTAGCTGGAGACGGGTGAGTGTAGACACTGTCTTATCACTAGCTTGAGGGATGGCACAACAGATTCCATGTGACAGTGGCACTTTCATTTCCCAAGAGAGACAGACATGCAGGTGTCTGAGTGGCATTTTGAGAAAATGCTTATCAGTGACACTCAGGGTGTACAGTATGATGCATGTCTCTGAGCACACAATACATAGATAGCAGGGAACAGGAGGACAGGAGTTATATATAGATTACGGTTACTCGTCATTGGCCCGAGCTTATCCAACTGAAGGCAGGCTTGTGCCTGCCCGAGGATGGATAATTCGAGGTCAATAACGAACGCCAAGTGCAAATTTGTTTGTCACATACCCACAGGCTGTATTTTGTTCGTTTTCCCCAGGCGGTTGTATCTGAGTGGGTAGGGAGGCTGTCTGGTAATCAGAAGGTTGCAGGTTCACCCCCCAGTCTGGCCAGTCTGTGTCCGTGTGTCCCTAGTAAGAGTCAAGACACTTAACCCATGCAGACCGTATTTATGGCACTTCCTCACTGCTCCTAGTATGGGTTAAAATATAGATTTTCATGTAATTAAAATCTACATACAAATATACCCCAAACGACTAAAGGGGAAACAATTATTATTATTATTCATACAAAGATAACAAGAAACTACACATTAGATTAACACTACTGTCAATGTGGATGTCAATTATTGTCCCCCTTGGGGACAATAATGTCAGGTAAAGTATAGGCCCACCGGGATTCACCAACAGTGCAGGGAGAGAGTTGGCTCAGTGTGTTGTCTCACCTTCGTGGTATGCAGCTATTCAATGATCCGTTGAAGGTCACCATTTCCCACTCCGTTTTGGTTCCTTTGCACTCAGATAAACTGAAGTGTCACAGTTGGGAATTCTACCAAAGAATCTGCAGCAGTTTGGCCGACTTCCATGTTTGACATTTTGAGTTCCTTAGGCAGGGAGGTTGCTCGCGGTGCTTGTTCAGCATGGACAATATACCGGTAGGCCTATTGATCCTTTTCACAGCAGCCATTTTGACAGGTACAGCTGAGGGTAATGATCATTAATTGTGTGTGTGTCGAACTTCATGTACAGTTAACTTGCATGCTGGCAGAAACATTTAAATGAAACATAATTAACAGTTTATATCTGCTGCTGTGTTTACCTGTCAAAATGGCTGCAGTGCTGAGCAGGGCCCATTTGGCTGCTGTTGACAGGGCTCCAATCTGCAAGCCCACAGTGTGTTGCATCATGACGTGTTGTGAGGTTGTAGATCTGCTATGTTCACTACTTACAAAAAAAAATTATTTTGAGAACCAGCTTTTGCTGATTGGACATCTGCTGCAGAAATGTTTTGTATGATGACACTTACAGTACAATAATGCATTATGACAGTAATCGTCGTTGTCGGGTGAAAACCTTGTACGTATGTCCAAAACCGTTGGTTTTGCATTTATCATTTAAAAAATGATTTAAACTAGAGAAAACAGCCGATCTACAAGCACACAATGCGGTGTGCTCGTAGATCTGCTGTTTTTACTGCTTTTGTGCGACAGCCTTGTATGATGAAACAGGGCTTTACTTTGCGAAAAAACATACAAATTTGAGATACGAGGTTGGAGATACGAGGTTGCACCCGACAACGACGTAAATGATCAGTGCTTCAATATGAGTAGGCCTACTATGAAAATGTCAGTGTTCAACGAAAGGTTCTGTGAGTGACCAGCAATTAAGAATTATGATTCTTGGCCTTATAGTCATTATAAAATGTCATGTGTTTCTTGTTACGCAAGTGTTTACAACGACAAGATTTTCAGGCCTGAAAATCTAGTAGCGCTGATTAGACTCAATTATTACTAGAGCACTACACGCAAAGCTTGGCCAATCAAATCCGTATTTTTCATCGGTGAGCGGATTTGACCAGTCATATCAGTCGTTATGTTTGTAACGTCTACATTGCAATCTAATGTTTTTTATACAGTGTAATGTATAATAATACATTCATTGTAGAGTGTTATCACTCTACAATTAGCAGTGTAAATTAGCATTTACACTGCAGGAGTTAAAGAAGACCAGGCAGGTGTTGCTGTTCTCTATAGGAACCCTGAGTAGCCTACTGTAAGTCTCTACCAATAATGACCATGTGCTTGCTAGCATAAGTCCCCAGCGAGCCGTCATTGGCATCTCATTAGCACTATGCTAAGCAAATGGCTCAGTAAATGGACTTTTATGTGGGCATAAAAGCTAATTCGCTACGCTGCGACGCTGTTCACCGATGCTGTGTTTAGCAAGTCCAGGCCCCCAGGAGTGTGTTTGTGTGTCATTAACCATGTCCAGATGTCTGCTGTAAAAAGGGAAGATAAGACAACAAAACTAAAATGGAGACGCGATACCATGAAACTTGTCATCATGCACCGTTATTGCTGCTTTTCTCTGGGAAGGACATTTTCACAACATTAAAGGTCCGCGGTCAGCCCCAAAATTATAATAGTAAGATACAGTAGTTCATGTGGTCTCTCTCCTGTGTGCATCCTGAAACAGTCTGAAACTGTCTTAGTGTAATCTGCCCAACAACAGCTGACCAGTACAGTAAGTAGTCATACAGTCAGGCTATACAGACAATTACATTGATTGGCTTATAATATGCATCCCCACAATGACATCATAGAATATTAACCTGTTTTTTAAGATGATTCTTAAAGTGACAGTAACCCTTTAGGTGACAGGCCCCCTTTAAGCATTTTCAAAGCTCAGTTTGCCAATACCAGCAACATTTCAACAATCACCTCTGTCTGTCATGAGTCTGCATAGTAAAATCCTGTCAATTCATCAATGTGTAACTCAAGAGTGTACAAATGTAACCAAATGGACCCAGTTCCATTTGGCTAGTTTTTCTTTGTTAGCAAAGTTGTTGGATTGCCATTCGAATTGCCTGTCGGTTTGTCCGTCCATACGTGTATGATTGTACATCCGTATCTATCCATACATATGTACTGCACATATGTACATCCCGACCTCATGATGCGATATGTCAGGAACACCATGAGGGAATTTCATGACATTTGGTGCAAGTCCACTTGGACACAAGGATGCTAAGGTCAAGGTCAGCCCCAACACGCACGCACGCACGCACGCACGCACGCACGCACGCACGCACGCACGCACGCACGCACGCACGCACGCACGCACGCACGCACGCACGCACGCACGCACGCACGCACGCACACACACACACACACACACACACACACACACACACACACACGTGATACATACGTGTGCAGTGCACAGATGGACATGAACACACATAAGCCGAGGTAAGGTTGGCTCACCTTTTATCCTGCTGTTGTTGTTTTTTTAAGAACACATACTGTACATTACATTAACATGGAGATATATTGTACTGTAATTCTGACAAAGAAAGGAAAACAAGAAAAGAAAAAAACTAATTCCCAACATCTTCTCTCATTTTCTTCCTTATTTCTTGCTGACATAATATTTGTGGCACATAAAAATACTGCAAATGCATTTGCTATTTCAAGTATATTACACATCTGCAGTCAGGCGACTGCACATCCTGCTTTACGACCCAAATATGTTGCATAGCAAAACATATGCAATTTAGACAGCAACGCTGAAATACATTTCATCGCTCACGAATGGATTTTAATCACAGAATTTAACTTATGCGACAGCTCTTTCAATATTTCCCCCCCAATATAAATATACCTATATATCAAAGAAGGAAAATCAATGTTCATGATGATGAATACAAATGAGTCCAATGTATGCAAAACTGCCAATATCTGATTTGGACATGTCCCAAAAATATACAAGAGTATTAATGACATGTTGTATATGATTTATTTCACAGTGTATCTCAGGATGCACAGACCCCAGCACACGCATGCTTGTGTGCATGTGTGCACACACACAGACGCGCACGCACACACACACGCACGCACGCACACGAACGCACACACGCACGCACACACACACACAGAGATGTCTGATGAGCACACCCGTTTAGTGTGCAGGTGATTTTACTGATGAAATCTATGAGGATAGCTAGTCTACAATTGCATCACATACAGTACATACGATATGAGCCAACAATCAGTCAACAATGTCCCCATGTCACTTAAATGACTGTCCATTCACCTGTAGTTCACTCGATAAAGTATCACATCCAAATAGGTTTGCATCATTCCCAGAGTCTCATGCCGTTTCAAAATGTCCGCTCAATGCATGTGGCTTCTGGAGTTTATGTAGGCTCGAGTGTAGCAAGTTTTACTGTACCACATGTACAGTACGACACAAGGGACGTGGCTGGAACCCGTTCAAAGACATGTCTCAATCCTCAAGACTTTTCTTCTTTACGAACGAGCAGGCAGAGTCATCCAACAAATCTCTGTTGTAGTTTGTAATAAACCTTGGATGGATCCACAGCGCAGTGGTGGTAAAGACGTAGAGGTGGGCTCTGAGTTTTTAAAGTCCTTGTCATGAGTTTTAAGCAAAGCCATTAGTAAAGAAATGTCCACGAGATGTCCTCCCCAGAAGAGCAGATGTTGGCACATGAAACAATACAACGTAGTTCAAAACCAACTGAAAATAACACTTAATGTTCTTTACATGTGTTTGCTGTAAAGTTTACTTTCATAATCTGATTTGGGTGAAGATTCCATGCCGATGGTGTGCCATGATGCTCTCCTCTCAGAGAGTTCAGGGTGGTTTTTGGACCAAATTGAAGAGCTGAGTGTGTTTTACTGTGGTGATGGAGGGTTTCTAGGTGTTTGCAGTGAAGGCCAGGGCTTTGTGTTTCAGTGACGAGCGTTGCAGTGGTGAGTGGACGCCATGGTGTAGTGATTGGCCTCAGTCCCTGTTGCAGCATGGATGTCGATACACCTGCATGACAGTGGACAGAGGAAGAGGAGGTGAGAAAAAGACGAAGAAAAGACAGGGTCACAGGGCCAACGGGGGAATTCGAAAGTCATTTCACCCTTTTCACCCTTACTCTTTTACCTCATTACCAGGTGCCAGGTTGAGCTGGGCTGAGCCTATGTCTATTCCAGCTGTTATCTGTTATGCCAAAGCAGCGCTATTCAACCTGCGGCCCTTGCGGCATGTCTATGCGGCCCGTCATGGTCATACCAATAAAAAGTAGATTCTGTCTACTTTCGGTGAGGACAAATAATTTCTGATGTCATTTTTCAGTTTCTCTCCAAAACCACTAGGAAATTATGTTTGTCTTGCCCCTGAGCCAACTTAAGTTGAGTAGCTTGAGTAGTGTGCTAAAGGATGCTTTATTGTTTGTTGAATTTCAAAGGGTCTATTAAAAGTATTAAAAAGATGTGTCAATGTGACACTTTTAAAAACACAGTTGAAATTATTGTTTTTGATCAGCAACATGGTTGTGCAATAAAGTAAGAATAAACCCAAAGGGCCTTCCACACCAAAAACGATAGCTAGGAAGAAGACTATTTAACAGTATTGATCATGTGATCATCCACACTGATGAACGATAACGTTCTGGAAACATGTTGAACATTGTTGAACATGACCTCCTGTAATTATTTCTTTTGTTGACATTTTTGGATTTTATTTAAATGTTCACCGATAATGACATGCCCAAAATAAGTCTGTTTGAAAGTGGTCAATGTTTATGGCTCGTTTAATCATCCTGCTGACAGTTTAGTCACAGGCGAGTAGAATTTAAAGCCCACCGCCTCCACAGAGCCTTTCTAAACAGGCCAGCACCAGGTCACAAATGGGGCTCAGAACGGCTGAAGTCTTTCACAGTTGGAATCTGTACAGAAGCCGTCTGGCATTATGAGAGACTTCATACCCATGATGTTCACGGCACAGCGTGACACGTCACACAGCCCTGTGGTGGAAAATGGGAAATTGAACCTTCTCCACTAGCTCTAGGTCTAGTAAGAATGTTCATGATTGGAAATCAGAGTATACATTTAGAAAAGGTCTGGTACATATCACATAGGTTTAAGTGAAGAATTATGTTGATGTTGATGACATATTTCAAATTCATTAGTACAGTATAACCATTTACAAATAACTATAAATAACTATATAACGATATATATTACCAAGGGTAAGAATCTTTCAGACACTTAACCACTTAAACCCCAGGATACAGGGAAAACCTTTGCTGAAAATAGCAGATCTACAAGCTTACAACACAAGCTTTTTTCAGCAAAGATATTTAATTTAGGAGAAAAAACTGAACATACACAATAGCATAGAGCCCTAGAGGGGCTCTGCTCAAGCATATGGGGTTTAACGCTATAATCTGTAAGTTTCATGTCCTGCTTGCTCAATATTCAGACCCCAGCCTCCCGCGTGGGAGACCAAATTTCCACCGCTCCAAAAGAGGGAATCTCTGCTTGGCCAGGGGAGATATTGCAATATTAAGAGTAGGGCTGTCATGATATGACATTGTACATGACGATTAATTGTCACTCAAATAATTGCGATTAACGATTTAATTGTGTTTTTGTCGTTGACAATTACATTTCTGTTTGGCTTGTAGGCTTTGAAGTTGCACATGGCAGATATGAAAATAACCTAAATAAACAAAAAAATACTGGCATATTTGACAACTTTATACTTGATCATTGATAGTGGAAATAGCCGATCTACAAGATCACAACGCGTCGCATCGCAGTATTTAGTTCAATAACAGTTTATTTGTTACAGACAAACTGTTAAAAAAAAAGAAAAAAAATCTTTAAATGACTGCGTTCAAGTTTGCACATTTACAAAGAGTTGCATGGATTCCAAGTATAGGAAAATCTATATTTATAAATTATAAATGTCCTCAATGTGCCTTTAGTAATAATACCTGTGCTCTGTATTTGAGCAGTCATGTTTGTGGGAGCGAGATTCTGCACTTTGAAAAGAACTGGAGGTGCAACAGTAAATTGAACAAATCAATTTAATTGCTCTTGAGTGATATTCGGTAATCGGTAATTTAATAAAAGAATCAATTAATAATCATCAACCCCTAATTTGGGCATCTCATTACAGGCATTTTTTTAAATATAGAAAATAGCTCATCTAAAAGCTTGCAACACGTCACAATGCGACACTTTGTGAGCTTGTAGATCGGCTATTCTCCAATTCTCGGTTCTTTATACAACCTTCTTTTCTTCAAAACCCTGCTTCTCGATTATTCAATGAACCGAAAATGTAGTCGATAGAATAATCGCTAAGAAAAGAATCAATAGTTGCAGCCCTTAAAAGCACTCAGTTACTGCAGGCTCACCTGCTCGTAAGCTTGGGCAAACCTGAATGCAACTAACCGACCTTGACAACGGTTTCCAAGGGAACAAAGCTCAACGGAACATAAGGCAGGTCCAGAAGTCATATTAATTACGCTGACCAATTACCACAGTCAATGATGTTTAGGGAATGACATTTGAAAACCCACACATTTTGCGTAACCACTTGAACCCCAGGATCCCTACTCTGGGGGGAAACATTCAACACAAAAAAAGCAGATCTACTGTATAAGCTCAAGCTGAGCAGATCTATAAGCTCAAGCTGAGCTTGTAGAATGGCTATCTTTTAGGGATGTAACGATATAGTAACTGTATCAAAATATCGTTTTTAACTTAAAAAATCAAAGTATATCGAAATGAAAACAGCTAAAATCGAATCGTATCGTTTTATTTTGTATTGTATCGAATCGGCAGTGCAAAGAATCAGTTGTATCAATACTACCTACTTGTGCATTGTATTTAGCATTTTTAATAAGAAAAAATTAAAAGGAGGAGTTTAATTATTTTTCCTTTCCATATACAGTATATAGCTACACTGGTCTATCGATAAATGTGTGTAATCTCTGGGTTCATGTCAAGGTGCAAGTTTGTCAATATACAATGTCCATGTATTTGGCAGATAATCACTGTGTTTACTTATTTATATCCATAATAATACATGTTTCCCTTAAAAACCTGCACTATCCACACCTTTCACACAGATTTAATTTATTTGCTAAATAGTTACTATATCGTTATTAAATCATTGAATCGAATCGTATCGTATCACCATGAATGAACCAATATCGTCCATGTACCGTATCGTATCGTCAACCATGTATCGTGATATGTATCAAATCGCTATTAAAATGTATCGTTACACCCCTACTATCTTTGGCGAAGAGATTTGGTATAGAGCGAAAAAGGTGCATACCAAGTAAAGTTGTAACTCAGGTCTGTTTCACTAAATATAGGGGTTTTACATAAATGGTTAAGTCTTCAGATTACATTCCATTACCTCCCCCCCCTCCCCAATAAGGAATCTCTCCATAAATATCACAGAGTGCTTCCTTTGCGTCTGCGGTAGACTTGGCCATCTTACGTAGCTTCTCCTTTTCAAGTAGCCTCCATGGGCTTTGTTAATGTGCAGCCGTACGCATTTCAAAACATCTACCTTTGATTTTTACTTCTCGCTGTTTCTCTGCATAGCCAGATCAAAGTTGCACCGTATTCTGGTGGGAGAAGAAGGAGCCAATTGGGCCTTACCCACGTGTTAAGACAGCGTTAATTAAAGAAAGGGACACAGTAAAAATGTCTCTTAAGAGTTAAAATGAAGACTCAGGACTTTCCAGTGTGGAGGGAGCGGTTCCTGATGGAAAATAAATGATTAAAGCATCTGGTCTGAGTTAATAATGCTTGACTATTTTTGACAGTATAATGTCATGCACAAAACCCTTGGGAAGGATGAAAGTGGATTAGGGTTTACTCTGACAAATCAAATTAATCGATTATTTAAAATAAAATACAAATTAATAATAATGATCAGAAGGAGATCTCTGATAGTGACAACAAATGATAAGGTGTGCATCAGCCTTTTTCTAAAAAATAAAAAATATATATTTCATTCTTTTTTTATTACAGTAGCAAAAGTTGCATAAATAGCAGATCTACAAGCTCACAGTGCGGCACCATGCGTCAAACTGTGTGGTGGTAGAGCGTCTACTTCTGTTGTTTTTGTGCGACACCGGAATATAAAACGGACAAATTAGAATTTGTTTCCGTCGATTTGTTGATATATCAACAACTCACAACATGCCTCATGTGCTACTTATATCCCCATTTCATCCATATGTGATTCACAATGATAGGAATGGAGAAAATGCGTGTTACTTATAATCCTCTTCAAAGACAAAATGTGAACATTTGTGTTCTGAAAGGAAAAGTGCTTCACAAGATGCAGCAATGAACACGTCCTTGTGCGTGTAAATGCACCAAGGTTACACTGTATCTGAGCTTCATTCAGTATCAAAGAAAAAATGTACAGTACTTACTCGCTGCATTCTCCCAGCTCTCTACGATGGCTCCTTTGGCAAAGGCTAGAAAGCAGAAGAGAAGGTCGATATCAGAGAAACGGAAGTGAAGACTTCACAGCATTTTACCAAAATAAACTATCAACCTCCTCCTCCTCCCCCCCCCTCAGTGAATTGGCCTTGGACGCAGAACAGCATATGTCCTTGTTAAACCACAGATGGCGCGGCACTCAATTATATCCAAGGCAATGTGTTGGAGGAAGAAGGTTATTTTGTCATCTGCTACATTTTATGGCCTCCATGGACTCTGCTTCTCTTTGTTATGTCCGCCAGAACTTCTGGGGTTAACGGACCACGAGTGATGTGTGCTTACGTTTCTGAATCTATTTCACCATTTCAACGTAATACTCTAATGGATCATATTAGCTGTAGGGAATAACGATAAAGGAAAGTCTTGTCCTAATTTCACCTCTCTGTAGTCTCAGAGCAGCAACTGGCCATTTCCCACTCTCGCGCCATCACGTTAAAACTGGACATGAAATGGCTGTGTTTTCCTCTTGACTGGAGGAAGAAAACAGCTCCCTCGGCTTCTTGATGTTGGTGAATGAGCCACTTTTGTGCAGATAATGGCTGGGCTAATCATAATCAGGAAGCTAATGGCCTGTTCAGCCAATCGAGCCGGTCGAGGCGGGACGGCTGTCTGGGCAGCGCATTGGCATTCCCAGCAGCCTCTGCTCTCCCCCTTGTGCTGTGCCAGGCATTCTGCAGCAGCGGGGGGGGGGGTGAACTTGGTATTCTGATGCCCACCCAGCCTGTCGTTCCACGTGTCTGTCTGTCCCTCCCTCCGTCCGTCTGTGGCTGTCTGTCCGTCCGTAGTCCTCTGATCCACCAACATGTCATCTAAATGCTAAGTATTTCTATTGCATCTTTAAATCAAAACAAGAACTGGGTGCCGAGGGCGGGTGAGGGGTACGGGGCGGGCGGAGGGGGGCGGGGGGGGAGCTGATAGGGCCAACACAGAATCTTCACAGCAAACCTCTTGGCTCTTTGATTACATTGAGGGGGGGGCTGGGGGAGAGAAAATGTCGAGTGAATGTTTAGACCGTTCTGTGTTTTCTCTGTCGCTGTGAGAGGAATTCCAAGATCATGCCATCATCTATTCAAACACGCGAGGGCGAAAAGCTACATGATAGATGGCAATACACATAGACCTGGCGCTTTCTTCCCCTGCCATTTTAGAAAAATACGGGGGGAGAAAAAAAAAAACAAGAGCTTTTCGTTTCCTTTCAATCTAAAGACGGGGCACCGCTGTACCTTTTATTTCTCCCCACAATAGAACCCCCACCAATCCCCTCCCTCGCTCCCTATCTCGCTCCCCGGCTATTGATCGGAGGGATTCTTGAAGTCGGGAGCAGAGTGCTGAGGCGGCAGAAGTCGGGACTATTAACTGCTCCTACTAATTAAAAGGGTAACAAGGTGAGGTGGGCCCCCATGAGACGAGGTGGGCAGGAGACGGAGAGAGGCCCCGCTCCGCTCGCCTGCCAACCATGAACGGCTGAGCAGTGCTCACACTGCCCATGCTGGTTACAAGGCAAGAAGCCAGCGGCACTGCAGACATATTCATCTAACGCTGGGGAGGGGGGGGGATTGAGAGATTGAGGAGGGGATAGAAAGACACTAATGAGCATTTTGCTAATTGTTACAGGTTGCTAATTGCCCATGCTGGGGGTGAAAGTGAAACTCCTGTATCTCAGCCCGGAGCGATAGGTGCTTTTGTTTGAGCCCGCCTTGTGCATACAGTAATCAGCGTGAATGATTACGTTTCAGAGTTCAAATGAAGGCTGGGATCTGAAAGAGCGCCAACAGGCAACGGGCAAAATATATTCTAAACGATTCAATTAAACTCTTTCCCTTATCATCAAAACAGCATATTATGGAGGATCAAAGCCTCTCAGAAATGGAGTACACTTCAGATTACCCAAATCAACCCGCAAAAAAAAGGTAATTCTGCCAACCCCCATAAAACCCTCTACATAGAAAGTCTGCCTCGTGGAACATCCACCCCGGGTAAAGCAGCTTGTTTGTTTACTGCTCAGGGGGTGTCAAAGTGGGCTGCTATAGACGACTTCTCTGTCTTCATGAACTAAAGACTCCCAGAGCTACTAGCTATTAGCAGCCACTAGAAATGCTGTTACGGCTGACACACACAGGTACAGTACAGGCTACTCAATACTCTGAGTACATGCATAAAGAAACCTTATGCCCTTTTTTTCAATATCATCTTCATATATGGGTCCTCGCCGATTACTTTTATTTTTTCTACAAAAAAATAAAATATCTACACCATATGCCATATTGATACTTTTACTTATTAAAACGTGAGTACTTTTTCCACCACTGTCTGGGTGGGGACTCAAGTTGTAACCTGACAAAAATGACATCAGTCTCTGCCGGCTCTCCCTCACTGGTTGGGTAGACATCATGTGGAAACTACAACAAATGTGTAAATTCAAGTTATTTTTCAGCTTGCTTGTAGTATAATAATATAATAATACAGTAAGAAATAGTATTACAGAAAACAAAAGATCCAAGGGGCACAAAAATGACTTTGCGAGTCAAATCTGCTTCTGTGATTTCATTCCACAGGCTGTGCATCCATAAACATGATTCTATAGACCATAACTTGCTCTGAAATGTGTGTGGGGGGGTGCTCAAAGTGATCGCAGAAGGGCAACACATTCGCTCCGAGAGTGAGACAGAAACAAGCGTCTAATAACATGCAGCAAGAAGAAATAAAAGAGCTGGATTAATAGGTCGGCTCTTGTCAGTGATGTCATGAACCTAACAAGCTTCTTAAATGGAAACTGCAACATGAGAGGCTTGGGAAATGAAAAGAAAAAAGAATGAAACGTAGAGCCAGTGAACGGAATCAAAGTAACCTAAACGTTTACGTCTCTACCGTATCTCTCATGTCTCCATCCTATAATTAAGCAATACTAGAAGCTCTAGTCGGCGCCCTGGCCAACTCGGGAACAATGTAAATAGGGGATGAATGCCCCGCCCTTTAATGCAAACCCCATTATACCTGTTGTCATAGGATCTGTTTTGACCATCTGTTTGCGTGTGTCCATTTATGCCCATGGCTTGTGAGATGCGTCGGTTATCTCCATATATAGAGATTCAACACGTGCAAAGTACAGGAGTGATGTCAGAATGAGTCAGCAGAAGTGATGTCAGAATGCCCATATGCCCATATATGGAGATCTCTGTATCTGTGTCCCCTTTATGCCCATATACGGAGATTGCGTCCATTTTATGTCACAATGAGTCAGCGATTGCGCCGATACATCCATTTATGCCCATATATGGAGATGTGCGGCCGAGCATCTAGTCGGCGCCCTAGCCAACTCGGGAACAATGTAAATATGCCCATATATGGAGATCTCTGTAGGACCCGTTATGCCCATATATGGAGATGCGCGGCCGAGCGTCTAGTCGGCGCCCTAGCCAACTCGGGAACAATGTAAATATGCCCATATATGGAGATCTCTGTAGGACCCGTTTTGACCATCTGTTTGCCTGTTTGTCTTTGAGTCAGCAGAAGTGATGTCAGAATGCCCATATGCCCATATATGGAGATCACTGTATCTGTGTCCCCTTTATGCCCATATACGGAGATTGCGTCCATTGTATGTCACAATGGGTCAGCGCTTGCGCCGATACGTCCATTTATGCCCATATATGGAGATGGGCGGCCGAGCGTCTAGTCGGCGCCCTGGCCAACTCGGGAACAATGTAAATATGCCTGTGTTGTCATAGGAGTGTGGGGTCATGTGGTGTACGTGATGTCAGAGCCTTTTATGAAGTGATGTCACAATGACATGATTTCCTCCGGAACAGCCTGATGTCAACAATCAGCTCCGCATAAGGAGATTCCGAACGTTTTGCGCCGTTTCGGAAAAAAAGTGCGTCGGGTCGGGTTGAGGCCCGGCACTGCACTCCGCGCCACGGCGGAGAACGTGCGTGCCGAATCTGAAGCCGGTGGGGCGTACGGTTCTCGAGATACGCGGGTTACATACACGCAGAGATACATACACGCAGAGATTTGGAGATGCGCGGCCGAGCGTCTAGTCGGCGCCCTAGCCAACTCGGGAACAATGTAAATATGCCCATATATGGAGATCTCTGTAGGACCCGTTTTGACCATCTGTTTGCCTGTTTGTCTTTGAGTCAGCAGAAGTGATGTCAGAATGCCCATATGCCCATATATGGAGATCACTGTATCTGTGTCCCCTTTATGCCCATATACGGAGATTGCGTCCATTGTATGTCACAATGAGTCAGCGCTTGCGCCGATACGTCCATTTTGGAGATGCGCGGCCGAGCGTCTAGTCGGCGCCCTAGCCAACTCGGGAACAATGTAAATATGCCCATATATGGAGATCTCTGTAGGACCCGTTTTGACCATCTGTTTGCCTGTTTGTCTTTGAGTCAGCAGAAGTGATGTCAGAATGCTCATATGCCCATATATGGAGATCACTGTATCTGTGTCCCCTTTATGCCCATATACGGAGATTGCGTCCATTGTATGTCACAATGAGTCAGCGCTTGCGCCGATACGTCCATTTATGCCCATATATGGAGATGGGCGGCCGAGCGTCTAGTCGGCGCCCTGGCCAACTCGGGAACAATGTAAATATGCCCGTGTTGTCATAGGAGTGTGGGGTCATGTGGTGTACGTGATGTCAGAGCCTTTTATGAAGTGATGTCACAATGACATGATTTCCTCCGGAACAGCCTGATGTCAACAATCAGCTCTGCATAAGGAGATTCCGAACGTTTTGCGCCGTTTCGGAAAAAACGCGCGTCGGGTCGGGTCGAGGCCGGGCACTGCACTCCGCGCCGCGGCGGAGAACGCGCGTGCCGAATCTGAAGCCGGTGGGACGAACGGTTCTCGAGATACGCGGATTACATACACGCAGACAGACAGACAGACAGACACGCAGAGACTTCTCGCATTTATAGATAGATTACACGAGAGGGTGTGCAGGATAACCGTGTTATGCAGACCCTCGAGTGTAATATTGCGATTATACAACTGTTGCCCTTAAAAAAAAACACGTCAACTTCATTTCATTGTAATTAAGATATTCGATAGGAATTTGTAATTTTTTAATGCCACATTTAGCTACCATGTCCCTGAACGTCACATGAAAACCGCTAGCCTAGCCGCCTAGCATAGTGTGGGGAGAGAGGAGCGCTTGCTGTCTTTCGTGACCAACGCAGCTGATTTCTTTACTTGATGAGAGACAGTGCATCTGTGCTAGTCGTTAAATGCACGGTTGGAGAGCCTGTTTTCCATTGAGAGCCCGACTACCTGTTGTATATTCCAGGTTCAATGTTATTTCAACATAAATCCACATATGTTGCTGTTGGGCAGAAACCTTGTATCTCAATATTTCAACTTTGTACGTTTTTTTTTATTATTAATACCCTACTTCATGTACGTGTCACGCAAGAGTATCAGAAATAGCCAATCTACAATTGCAACATGACTGAGCTGTGAGCGTGGCTATTTTCGCCGTTTAAAAGATAAGTGAAAGTGGTTACGGTACGGTCTGTGGGTTTATAAATACATAACCAATAAAAAGTACATCACCGTGCGACCAAATACATTTTTCTTTGACAGATAAGGTTTTCCACCTGCCAGCAATGATATTATCTCTACTGACACACAAGACTGATGAGCACATCAGCACAGCCTGCAGGCAGACCCGTACAAAACCAACACGTGCATTTCTCATACTACACTCAATAAATGAAAGATCGAGAAACAAATGGGAATGGACAATATTCGCGTATCTACCGTAAGATCTATCATTTTATACTGTATATCGTCGTTGACGGGTGGAAACCTTGTATGTCCAAAGCCTTCCTTTTTTTAGTTATTATTTTTAAAACGATTTAAAGTAGTGAAAATAGCCGATCTACAAGCACACAACGCTTGTAGATCTGCTATTTTCACTACTTTTATGCGACACTTTTGTATGATGAAGTAGGCCTTCAATAAAAAAAAGACAAATTAGAAAGTTGGAGATACAAGGTTTCTACCCGACAGTGATGATATTACTGAGATTCATGCTGACTGAATGAGCTGAAATTCATCGCCACCTGCACGAAAAGCATTGGAAACGGCACAGCAACCCACAGTACCCTTCCCTTGGAATTTGGCCAGCATTACAATCTGATAAGTTGACCTGACAACTGTCACTTCACCAACAGGGACCAGAATACACAGCAGCCTTTGGAATTAGACCAAGTAGCACAGTCAGCCTATACAGTGTATACAAACTGGGTTTGTGCTCCTTTAAAACAAATATATTATATATATAAATACATTTCTACTGTAGTGCAAGTACCAGACTTCTGTCCTGGTATTTTAATTCATTTTAAAAAGCGTGTACATTTCTCTAAGGACCTCCATTCCTAAGAGGTACAGATTAACAATGGCAGACTGTGTTGGGAAGTCAGGAAGCTCGGGGGAACAACTGGTGACCACGCGTTCCACCCAAATCCTTTCAGGATGTTATTATCTCGGGGTTATACATGACCCACTTTTAAATTTCATTGTGAATTTGTGCCACCGGTTACTTAATTAAAAGCAACTGAAATTGAAAAAGTGAATTCAATTTGTAGACCACACACACACACACACACACTGCACATGCTTCTCTAAGTTCTCCTGATATTATTTAACCGGGTTGTCCAAATGAAATCATGAATTCCTGTCAAATGTGACAACAAACCTATTCAGAACAGGCAGCCAGACTTTAATTGGAATAATTGGAATTAATTTAAAAATGTAATTTGTAGTTTGGTGTCTATTTATTAATTTTGGGACATGATAGCAAAACATTTTATCTTATCGAAATGATTTTTAACTTCCTCAGTATAGTTGAGAGTATAGTTTAGTTATAGTTAGTTGAGACAATAGATTCTTTCCATTAACCACACATACCGTGTGGTTAACATGAAAGTAAACTCCAACAATAACTTTTGGGGTATTTTTGGTAACTTCTTTTGAGATTTGTACTACTCTCTTAACCACTTGTATTTAGTTGCCAGGGGTCCCCCGAGATTCTATCCTTGGTCAGCTCCTTTTTCTCTTCTACACAGAGTGCCCTTTCTTGCGTGCCACCAGTAATAATTTTTTTGCTATTTCGAAAACAAATTAAAAGTAGTTTGATCTACAAGGGGCTATTTGAACTATTTTGAAATGTTTTTCAAAATAGTAAAAAAAGAAAAAGAATTATATCGCTATACCTCTGCCAATTATATCGAATTAATCTCACTTTAAATGTGGCCGTAGGCCAAGCTGTGTAGAGCACCATTGGTATGTACAGTATGTCTTTTCTTCCCCTAAAATGTAGACAGGGGCGTCACACCAAATTCTGGGCCCTGGGTACAAGGATTCACTGCAGGCCCCCCATGAATGTTAACTATTGAAAAATAGCAGATATACAAGCTCACAGCACGGCACCGAGTGCCGCGCTGCGAGCTTGTATATCTGCTATTTTTGAAAAATCGTGAAAATGCAAGAAACCTATGTTTCCATATCAGTGGTGCTCAAACTTTTTCATTTCAAGGACCCCCAAGATGATATGTATTTGGCCACGGACCCTCCACCTTGGGCCCTAGTAACTCAGTCCCACTTTCACCCCCCCTCTTGTGACGCCCCTGAATGTAGACCAATCACAGCTCATGCTCACTACGCCAACATCTCTCCTGTGAAGCACCCAACGAGGTGTAGACCGTCACCACCCTATGATACCATCACTGTCAGGCAGAAAACTTGTACCAACACGTTTCTTTAAAAACTTTTTTCTTTTTTTTCCCTCTTTTTTATTAATTCCCTATATTATACTTACTGTAGTGGTATGACAGTGTCACATAAAGGTAGCAAAAAATAGAACCCCACAGCGCATCACACTTTGTCTATAATGACATGCCCAAAACAGGGACGCCAGGTTGAAAGTGTTCCAAGTCTGTTTATGGGTTTTAAATATTTAATACATAACAATACAAAACAACTGAAAAGTAGTGACAAAAGCTTGTTATTCCACCAAACAGCGAGGATATGAATACACAGCAGCTAGGTTGTAGAGAGCGGCTTCACCACCGAGATAAAAAGCTTGTGATTTGTATGCCTTCATTCACAATCTGCACAGATAGTCCATCGATAATAAAAAAGATTGGACAGGGAGGCCACACCGTTATTAGACTCTCTCTCAGTTCTTGCTGTTATTATTAAACAATTTCAGAGCACATTGCCGCGACTCTCTACCATGGCAGACGTCTGCTCTCTACTGAGTGCTTTCTAGTTTACATTTGTATTAATATTCCCATTCTTTTAATAAATTGTCTCTCACTATTAGTCAGAATGTGGTCTTTCCCACGAGGGGACAGTGTGTCTGGCGGCTTTTATCACACATTTCTTCGCTGCCCGGCCAGCGTCCGTAGGAAGCTCAGAGCACCCAGAGGCAGTGGTGGGGTGGAAGCACATACAGGTCCCAGCGGCTTTACTGCCTCTTTGTTTCTCCAACATTTGCTTCTTGTTCAACAAAATGGCTGAACTGCACCTGCTGACCAGCCCCAGCACCAACAACAGCTAACATACCCTGGTCTGCTGTCTTTTTCTGTGAAAGCTGACTAGCAGCCCCCTCCATAGCGGTCACTGCAGTGTGACCGTCAAATTATTAGGACCTTTGATACCGCATTTTACACAGCTCTAATAGTTGTGGTGGTTATGTGCAATTATATGTAAATTCAGACGAATAATGTCACTAGTTCATAGTGGAAATATACTCCGAATGACATGTACATGAGTGTGAAAAACAATTCTGAGCCTAAACTAGAGCAGGTGACACAGATAAACCCATATGGAAGCATGTATGTGCCATTAACCACTTAAACCCTGAATAAAACGCACATCTACAAGCTCACAACAACATCAAATTGCTAAGTGTTGTGACTTTGTAGATCTGCAATTTTTACAGAACATTTTCCTACCTTTGCAGAATGTTCTCCTATTTTTGCCAAATGTTTGCTTATTATGTCATGTCCAGAATGAGGACGCTAGGGTTAAATTATCATCTTGGTGATTTGACTGTAATCCATTGTTGTCTTTGCTCAAGGCTAGCATAGCCTACTGTAGGCCTTGCTAGATTATACTCAAACATATTTTTCTCATCATCATCTACTCTCATCATATTTCGTACCTTTGGCGTCCAATGCTGACGCAGAGCATTCCCTTTCGCGTACCACGGTTACGATGACATAATGATCCCAACTGATTCCCACCCTATTGGTATGCAACTCGGACAGTGCTGAGTCGACCGCGCTGTCTTCGCACATGGCGTACCAATGATTGTTTCTGTACAATTACAGGCAGTCACCACCAGGCCATCGCCAACCCCAGGCTGTCAAGTACAGTACATCAAACAACCAACATTTTCCATTTAGATCTAGAAGATAAACGGCTCCATTGGTGACTATGACTCTTTCATGTTCCCTGCAAGGTCTCTCTGGTCCAGCAGAATTCCTTTATATCCTAGGATGTATAGGAATTCTAGCCATATGAAACATGACTTGAGTCAGTGTTACTAGCTTGTCATGCACATAATGGTTATATTACAAAAGAGGTCATTCCATGGGTGTGTGTCTGTCTGACAGATATTTTTTCACACATGTGTGATTCAAGATCTGCGAACAACAGCAAACAAAATGTATG